>NW_011495018.1:6900489-6904121 GCF_000754665.1 Bison bison bison | reverse complement strand
CTCGGTGCGCGTGTTGTCCTTGTGGGTCAGGGTCTCTGTGGCCTGGGGGCCTCCAGCCCCACGGCCATCCCAGGAGGATTGCTGTCCAGGGCTTGGCTCACCACCCCTCAGCCCCTCACTGACCCCCCACCCAGTGCTTCTAGACCTACGTCTCTGCGAAGTGAGCAGCGAGCCAGCTCTGACCACCACCCTCGTCCAGTGGCAGGAAGGCAGCGAGCAGGCCCCGCCCCTGAAGGGCCTCGGGGCCTGGAGACCCAGAGGTTCCTTGCCACGCATGAACTCCTGGATCCTGCTCTCGAGGTGGGGCTGGGGTATGGAGACTGGCCTTTTGTTGAAAATTGTATTCTAAGAGTCTAAAGTCATGAATGCGTTATTGCTTTTTTTTTTAAAAAAGGCAAGACAGAATTAGAAACAAACACCTTCAAGGCTCGCGGGCTGAGACAGGATGCATCTGTCGTCCAGTCTCACCTTTGTCCCGCGGACCCCAACCCCTCTCCCGCTCGGGCAGAAAGAAGATCGAGCGACAGGTGCCCACCCAGCTTTTGCAAAGCATTGCAGGGCTGAGAGCAGCTGCGGAAGACTGAGCCCTCGGGGTCTGCATGAGGAGCAGAGACGAAGGCCAGTCTGCCAGCACCGGGAGGCCTTCGGGGAGTCCTGCCCCAGGTTTCACGTGGGAAGGGCCTGGGCACTGACTCTCCTCACTGGCCGGGGGAGGAGATTATTTGTCAGACCGGGGAGGGACAGCTCCTCCAGCTGCCCAGCAGGCCTGCAACGACTCCCCCCCCTGCCCTGCCCCAACAAAGGCCTGAGGCGGCCTCTCAAGCAGCTTTCCAGGAGGAACGCAGGTGTCCAGATGGCCCAGTGTGGCGGCCTGGCTGCAAAGGTCCGCCCTGAACCCCAGGCGCAGAAACCCAGCAAACCCAGCAGGGCTGCAGCTTCGGGCCCCTGCCTTCCTCTGTCTCCCGGTCAGGGGTGGGGGCACAGGGTACCTGCAGCTGTCCTGCAGGGACAGGACACGGGACCCACTCCGTGGAGCACCCCCTTCTATGTCATCACCCCAAGAGAGCTGCCCTGAGCTTGGCGAACCCCCAGGAGGAGCTGCTTTTGCTCTCTGCTCTCATCTGCTGACCTGGGCCAGACTGGACACCAGATCAGCAAGCTTGCCAGAAAAGCTCAGAGGGATGGTGCTCGGTCTGGGCCCGGGCTCTCGCCAGCCACTGTCCGCCTCATCCTGCTCCTTCCTGGACCCTGGGGCAACACATCCTCTACCTGCCCAGGCCCTAGGGCGCGCTGGAGGGGAGCTGCCTTCCTGGGAACACACGCCAGGAACCCGGGGCATCGTCCAGAGGGGCAGACATGGGCCACCTGCTCTTCCATCCTCATTACAGGTCAACTGACCGAATAAGTGGCGAAGGGCACGTGCAGACAAAGGACGGCTGGATGGAGGCCCGGGCTCCTTCCGCAGATTCCACATTTGAAAACACCCCTTTTCCGACAGCCCAGCAGATGTCCCTGAAGCCGCGCTCTTATCAGATCGGAGCAGGGTCAGTGAAAAGGCCTCCGCGGACACGCAGTTTACATCCTCCAACCCGACATTGCAGGCCCCTGGCTGGCCTCTGCGGTGGGGGTGGGGGTAAGGGCCGCGGGGCCCCACTCGGGTGCAGCCCCCGCGACTGCAGAGATGGCAGGCGCCTCCCCCATCCAGCCCGCCCCCGCCCCAGAGGAATAGCTGGGTCTGGGCAAGGAAGCCCGATGGCATACACGTGTGGGTGGCCACGCCACGAGGGGCCACACCGTGGAGACGGGAAGGGGGGGCGGGGCAGAGGGAAGGGTGCAGAGCCCTTGGGGAGCCGGGCCCCACTTTCTCAGTCGCTGCTTGAACTTGGGACCTCAGCTCCATCCAGAGCACAAAGAACGTTTGTTTTCAAACAAAAACATTCTTCTGGCGCCAGGGGAAAATGGAAAATTTTAGTTTACATTAGACATGCTTCTGGAGGCTCACATCTTCCCCAAGCTTCTCTGTGGCGACAAAGAGGGGCTGAGAGTGACTCAGGGTGGACGTGGGAGCCCCCTCGGCCAGACCCCTGTCGTGACCCTTCTCTTGGACAGGGTCAAGTGAGCCCTGGGGAAGGGGTTGAGATGCTGGAGACTGGCCAGGGGGCACCCAGAAAAAACCAAGATTGATCTTCTGAGCCACCTGCCACAAGGCACCCCACTCGGGATGGGTGAGGGGAAGAGAAGAACCCGAGGGGCAGGGACCACCTCCTGCTTTTTCCTCGGGGGTCACCTGGGCGGCAAGCCCCACCTGCTGGGGCCCAAACTCCCAGACCACCTGCCAGATCGCACAACAGGCCGGTGCCCTCATGGAGAATCAAACCAGACTCAGCACCACTCAGAACAGGCCCCACTGGGGTCAGGGTTCCCTCTGCTTCCTGCTGGTGCCCATAAAACTCCTCCTGCGGCTCAGGAACTGGGTGTGGCCCTGAGGCACGCAGGGGACCTCAGCGGGGAGCTGCAGCCCACCGGGTGCACCCAGCTGGAGAGGCAGCAGGTGGCTGTCAGTGGGCTGCGGCCAGAACCATCAGGTCCCACGTGCGTAGGTGGTCACACGCAGGTGTGACACTGAGCTGACTGAGCCAGGCACCACGTGTACCCTCCTGCCTGTTGCTGGAGCAGGCAGGGGCTCAGAGGCCTGGGTTCCTGGGCACTGGGAGGTGCCTGCCTCAGCCTCATGGTCGCAGAACACCAGGCAGATCATAACCTGCATACTAGGTGCTGGGTCGACATCCTTCAAGACAGCAAGGAAGCTGACTTCAGAAGGGCTTGTCCAGCAGGACCTCCCTGGCCCCTCCAAAGACAGCAGGGCAGCCTGGGAACCCCTGTGGTCAAAGCTTGGGCCCCTTGGTGGTGGGGTGACGGCAGTGGAGGTGATGGAATTCCAGCTGAGCTATTTCAAATCCTAAAAGATGAGGCTGTTCAGAGTGCTGCACTCAACATGCCAGCAAATCTGGAGACCTCAGCAGTGGCCACAGGACCTGAAAAGGTCAGTTTTCATTCCAATCCCAAAGAAGGGCAATGCCAAAGAATGTTCAAATTGGGCCCTTGAATCTCTGCCAACGTTCCAACATGCTTAGTGCCCACGTCAGGTGCCAGGCTGCCATGCCAATGCCCTCCCTCGGGGCGTGGAGCCCCGCCTTCGGGTGCCCATCTGCTGGGTGGGCGGGGGAACGCTGGGCAGTGGCCCCCATGCACTGCCCTGACCTGGGAAGGTTCCCGTGTGGACGGCGGCCCTGGGGAGATGGTGCCACCCCAGGACCGGAGGAGACTCAGAAAAGGGCACCCCCCACCCCAGGAACACCACGCTGTGCACTCAGCGAGAGCAACCTTAGGTTGGTGGGTCCTGGCTGGCTGGCACAGGGCTGCGGCCGCTCACGCAGTCCCCTCTGCAGGGGAGGGCTTGTGGCTTCGTCTGGCTCACGTCCTTCCCAAGTGAGAGAGCCCAGCACAACCCCCAGGCCCCTCGATGGGGCCTCTGCCTCCAGCAGGGAAGTGTGTCTGGCTGGCTAGGTTCCCTCTGAAACCAGCTACCACCCTCCTGCCCGGAGCCAGCAGGGCGCTGTCTCAGTTCCCGC
>NW_011495018.1:6892164-6900389 GCF_000754665.1 Bison bison bison | reverse complement strand
CGGCAGGCACCGCCGGACACTTACCGAGTTCGCCCGCAGCCTTGATGTCGACGTTGTCATAGCCGCTGCCTATCCGCACGATCACTCTCAGAGCCTTGAACTTCTCCAGGTCCTCCCTGGTGAGCGTGATGGTGTGATACATCATGGCACCGACTGCCTCGTTTAAAACCTGTGAAGGGGCGAGCAGAGCACAGTTGGAGGCCCCCATCGCCCTTGAGTTCTGGCAGGAAGATGACCGGTGAGGGCGCGGCCTGGGTGTCCACGGCATCCCCCTAGGGGAGAGGGCCCTGGTGGGGCTCTGGGGGCCTGCTGGTGACTCTGGGTGATGCCAGGGAATGGGGGCAGGGGGCAGCCTCAGGGACGAGGGGCAAGGCACTGGCCAGCCGAGACCAGGGTAGAAAGAAGTGGGGCCTGGCAGGAGCGCTCGCTGAGTGCCAGCTGCTGCCACCTGATCTAAGGGGCGACCCCAGCCGGGCGGGCAGGATGGAGCGGGGCCCACCTTCTCGTGGATCTCCTGGGTGGACTGTGCGTCGCAGAAGGCCACGGTGGCCAGGTCCTTCAGGATGGGCATCTCTACGGTGCAGTCTCTGCCGTCGAGCAGCGCCACCAGGGGGCGGGGGTGCAGGGGGCCGTTCATGATCTGGGGGCGTATACCTAGGAGGAGGGAAGGGACAGGGTGCGTGTGCCAAGTGGCCGGGGATCCCCCAGGGAGGTGCCCCAACTCCAGCATCCACGTGCGTCCCTCCTGGGAGGATTCTGGGACCAGCCCAGGAGACAGAGAAGGAACATCTGAGCAGCTTATTTTGACAGAGGAGCTAAGATGCCCCCCTACGGGGCCACATGCGGCCAGCTCTATCGCCATGTGGGATCGGGTCAAGCCCACACCCGCTGCTGCCACCAGGGACAGCCTTGGGGCTGCCCCTAAACCTCCAAGACCCAGAGACCTCAGGACATCCGAGGGGGTCTAGCCCACGGCTCCTGGAGGTAGAACAGACTTCACTTGGCCCCTATGCTGTGCCTTGTTGTCCCCGCCAGGCCCCGCTGCCCTTCTAAACACGCGTGACATGTGCCGAAGTGAAACAAGAGGGACACGCTAGGGCGCCAGCATACTGCGGGAGGAAGCCGAAGGTCCAATCCTTTGGCCACCTGATGCGAAGAGCCGACTCATTAGAAAAGACCCTGATGCTGGGAAAGATTGAAGGGGGCGACAGAGGATGGGATGGTTAGATAGCATCATCGACTCAAGGGACATGGACCTGAACACACTCTGGGAGACAGTGGAGCACAGAGGAGCCTGGCGTGCTGCGGTCCACGGGGTCACAAAGACTTGGACACGACCGAGCGACTAAACGACATCCTGTAAGAGCTTCCTGGAGGAAACCCCTGGGCAACGTGCACCCTCTCACTGGGCTCGGTGAGGAGAAGCAGTCAGTCTGAGGTGGTGGAGAAGGGGCATGTGTGTATGAGAGTGTGAGTGTGTGTGTGGGGTGTGCATGTGGTGTGGTGATGGGGGGTGCGGGAGGCCTGCTGGGGACTTGACAAAAGCAATCTTCTCAAAGGACCACAGTGCAAGTCAGCTACCTAGACCAGCCAGAGCTGTTTTCATGTGCTGATGGTTCCAGTGGAGACAAAGGATGCTGGCCCCACAGCTGGCGAGGGGGCGGGCCTGCCCGCACGCTGCCTAAGGCCACATTCTCCAGTGGCGCCGTGCCTCCAACCCAAATGACGGAGGACTGGTCTGCCCTCCGCTGTGGGGACCCATCATCGGGGCACACACGTCAGCCCAGGGCCACTCATCCTCTATGACCAAACCATTCCCTTCACGTTCACACTGGAAGGTCTTGGATTTTTGGCCCCCATGTTCAATCACCTTCCTGGGCTTCCCTGATAGCTCAGTTGGTAAAGAATCTGCCTGCAATGCAAGAGGCCCTGGTTTGATTCCTGGGTCGGGAAGATCCTCTGGAGAAGGGAAAGGCTACCCGCTCCTGTGTTCTGGCCTGGAGAATTCGATGGACTGTATAGTCCATGGGGTCGCAGAGAGTTGGACACGGCCGAGCGACTTTCACTATGTTAAATCACCACGACCCATCCCTGGGCTTCAGGAGGAACTACAGCACCAGGTGGCCAGGACAGGGCCACTCCTGTTTTCTTATCAAATCACAAGGGGGTGTGTGTGTGTGGGGGGGTGTGTGTGTGTGCGCGTGCGTGTGTGTGTGCGTGCTGGGGTGTGCTGGGTGGTGGGGGCAGGTGGCCTGCCGGGGACTTGACAAATGAATCTTTTCAAAGGACCATAGTGCAAGTCAGCTGGTATCACAGATCACAGGTCCCAAGACAGCCTTCCAAACATCTGAGGTTCTCAGATGTTCAGATAAACTCTGACGATGGCCACTGCACCAGGGCCAGGCCGAGCACAGAATCTCTTTATCCTCTTCAGCACCGGGCTCACTCAGGCTCCCGAAGGCCAAAGCAGGAGCCGCTGACGTGCTCACCCATAGGACCTTGGTCTCCCAGCCCAGAACTGCTGGAAAGGGCTCCCCTCGCGGCTGCCATGAGATGGCCATGGGTGAGGCCCCTCCTCAGTCGGCCACCAGGGCTCAGGACCCGGCCCCCCAGCGCCCGCACGACCTGGATGTGTCCTGGATGGTGCTCCCACGCCACAGCTGCAGCTTTAGGAGACAATCGTCTCTTTGAACTCTAGCAGAGAAAAGCCTTTTGTTCTGGCCTGGGAAGAACCAGCCGGGGTGGCTGGGGGCAGCAGGCTACCTCTGGGCAGCGCCTGGCTGGGGATCACGAGTGATCAAGGTCCCTCCCAGCCCTCAAGTGGCAGCCAGACCTTTACTGCCTCCTCGGGACCTGGTTCCCCCAAGAGGGGCGGTGGCCAAGTAAAGCTGAGTTCCCGAGTGGGGACAGGGTCCCCAGCCCACATCCCACAGCACTGAGGCCAGCTGCTTGTTGGGGGGGCTGGTGCGCACCCCACGAGCATCCTGCTTTGCCCCCAATGGAAAGGTCCATGAGAGCCGAGGTGCTGTGTGCAGATGGGGATAACATACCCCAAAGACCAAGAACGACATCTGCAGACAGGATCCCTGGACACCCCGCAGAGGGAGAAGTGGGGAGCAGGGATGTCACCTGGCACCCCACACCCTCCCCTCACCCCTGAGACGGCACTGCTGTCCTGTTAGCAGACAAGGAAGAAGCACAAGGTGGAAAGTACTTCACCGGAGGAGACAGTTGGGGTGGGGTGGGGGGCGGGGGCGGCCGGTGCCAACTTGGGGTCCACACCCACCCTGAGAGTGAGATGGCGAGACAAGCCCGAAAGGACCCATTCTCTTCCTCCAGCTTCTCCTCGCCCCCAACACCTCCTACAAAGCCCAAGGCTGGGCTCCTGGAGGACCTCGTGGGCAAACGTGCTCACTTGGCCCAGGCTATTCCTCTCACTGGGTGAAGAACACCCCAACTTCACTGCAGGGTTGGGGGGCGGTGTGTGCTGTCAGGAGGGTTAACCAGACAACATTTGTAAAGTTCATGGTCAGGACTAGAGATCCAAGCAGTTAATTAAAAAGTCATCACAAGGGAAAACAACAGTGGGTACCAGGCAGGCATCTGGAGAGGCTGAGGGGCCACTGCTGCAACGCGTCCATCCACAGCATCAGTCCATGCATCCCGTTACCTGGGAAACAAACTCTGGGTTGCCTAGCGATTGCCTCCCTCCCTGACTTGGGTTGTCTTTCTCTTTGGCGTAACCCACCCTTTGCCCTCGTTCAGGCTGGGCATGCAGAACGCACAAGACCCATGGGCTTCCTGAAGCCTGAGGTTCAGATATCCGCTTCAAGCTCTCTATGGTAAGGCAGGAGTCAGAGATGCAAAGGGGACCGTGAGGCTCAGGTGCCAAGGCTGGGGAAGGATGCTGAGGGTGGATGGCTGGCTGGCACGTGGGAATGGGCGAGATTCACAGGTATTCTGGATGAAGTGCAGGGACCACAGTGTAGAGCCAGGCTTTAAGGGGGCCACATGAGGCCCCCAGCACTGAAGACAAGATGGCTTAGCCAGGTCACTGTCAAGGTTGGCTTCTACAAAGGGGCCATGCTGGATAGACAATGCTCCTTCAGTTCCAGATGGGACTCATCAACCGCATGCTTCAGAATCCAGTTAATTTCAAGCCACTGTGCCCAGAACCCACTGTGCCTACAGTCTTGCTGGAGGAACCCAGTAAGAGCCCAGGAAATGCCAGGAAGATGAAGTAGCAATTAGACTTTACATCTCACCTCACATTAACTGAGACATTCTCCAGTGCTTCTGGCAACTTGAAACATTTTTAACTGTATGAAATTAAAAGACGCTTGCTCTTTGGAAGACAAGTTATGACCAACCTAGACAGCATATTAAAAAGCAGAGATGTTACTTTGGCAACAAAGGTCCGTATAGTCAAGGCTATGGTTCTTTCCAGTGGTCATGTATGGATGTGAGAGTTGGACTATAAAGAAAGCTGAGCACCGAAGAATTGATGCTTCTGAACTGTGTTGTTGGAGAAGACCCTTGAGAGTCCTTGGACTGCAAGGAAATCCAACCAGTTCGTCCTAAAGGAGATCAGTCCTGAATATTCATTGGAAGGACTGATGCTGAAGCTGAAACTCAGGGACCAAGGACCCAGCAGAGGCCGAGAAAGCACCTGATGAGGAGGATCAGAGGGTCCTGGCGGCCCTCAAGTCAGTCTGACCATTGCCCTTCTCCAGTCTCCCTTCCCGTTGATGAACTCACTCCACCCATTTCAGAATAATTCCAACTGCACCTGGACACACCTCGGAAGGCGTATCAGTGCACTTTCAACAGCTCATCCAGCATTAGGTCTGCAGGGCAGAGAAAGCTCAGCCGACTCCCCTGGTGTCAATTACTTGCTGGTTTCAGGCTTGCTTCCTCACAAGCAGGGACGCAGCGCCCCAGCTCAAGGCTACCTCTGATGTCTGCCCCAGGCCTGGCGTTGCTTCGAGCTGCAGCTGCACACAAATAATTGTGCAATTAGACACACTTAGTGGAAAACAAAGACCACACCAGGCTGAGTTGCTGGAGGTTTGTTAAGAGTGACCAGCAGTCCAGTGAATGCCAAGTTCAAAGGACTCTATGAATTCCAAGCTGGAAAGGGGAGGGCCCCTGGGAGACGTCGGTAAACTTCGGGCCCCCAGCCTTGATGCCACCTTATCTGGAAAACAGCACCAGCTCCTTCCCCCAGGCTGACGGGGCTGCAGTCGAAGAAATGGGAAGACGTGCTCATGCCATGCAGAGTGGCCCTCTGGAAAACAGCACCAGCTCCTTCCCCCAGGCTGACGGGGCTGCAGTCGAAAAAATGGGAAGACGTGCTCATGCCATGCAGAGTGGCCCTGTGGCGTATTTCCTGGCCTTTCTGGACACTGAGTGAGTTCAGCGGACATCCTTCCACAGAACCATGCATCATTTTCTAAAGGTTGGCTTCTGTCACTTGCAACTTAAGAACCAAACTGTCTGAGACGTGATTTTGCAGCTTTCGGATTTTAGTCATTGAACAATTTTACCCTGAAGATAGTGGCTCTAATAATCATGTTTGACCCAGCAGGCAGAGAGGCCTCTTTTAACAATGGACCAGATTTTAGGAAGTGTCTCCACACTGCAGCAACCTCAGAGTCCCCAAAGCCAGGCTGGCCAGGATAATGGATGACAGTCACGTGTGTGGACGGCCACACCTGTACAGGGTCACCTCTCTGCTCACAGACGGGGTTGGGCAGGTACAGCGAGGCTGCCGTTTGAGGCCTCACAGGACGCACAGATGGGGCTGGGACCCCTGAGAGAAGAGGATCTGCCATGCATCCCAAGTCCATCCTAAGGTCTTCCCTGCTGCCCGGGATTCTCTGCGCGGTACCACTGGTCTTGACAGCTGACACCCTGAGCAAGCACCCGGAAAGGCCAGCACATGGAGACCTGCGTGGGGCCACAGAAAGACCGAGACAAGACACACTGCTCTGCCCAACTCAGCAAGAGGATGGGGAGACGATCAACCAGCTGGTCATTGGCTCCCAGGACCTGCACGGGGGCCTGGAAGGTAGAAGGCGGCTCCCATCCTCACATGCAGGTGGCCCTGGGGAGAACGGGGAGATGTGGCCATGCAGATCCCAAAGGCTTGGAGTGGGTGGGGAGGGACATGTCAGGCCTGCACCTGTCGCCCTCTAGCCCAGATCACTTCGCAAGGATCTGATCACGTCTCCCCTCCATCCCTTAAATGCAGCTGGTCCCCAATTAAAAGGCCATTTCCTGCAACCCAGCACGGCCCCATCCTTCTTGGCTGGGTTCGTCAGTTCTGATCCTCAGAAGGTCAGACGCAGAATCAGATCCCATGTCTGATGAGCAGCATGTTTCATGGGCTGGCGTTTCCATGACCTGGAGCTGCAGCTCGTGACTCGTGCGGCCAAGTGGGAACCAGATGCTGACCCTGGGACAGAAACGAGCCCTTATCCGAGACTCGGCTTTCAACTCGCAAACGTGGCTGTGTTGAAGGGTCTACTCGTCCACCCGCGGCCTGGGACAGCAGACTCCTGCCTGGGGAAGGAGGTTGTGGAGCCTCATCGGGTGCGGGCTTCCCTTGCTTTGTAAACATGTTTATCCATGTTATGAAAACTGTTCTACACTGTTAACAACAAACGTTCTGTAGTTGGCTGGAGCTTACTCAGAAAGCAGTTCTGGAAAGTGAGCGAAGGCAGTGACTGTCCCCAACACCCCAAGAAGGTGCCTGACCTGAAGAAGTGCCCCTCGCCTTTCATGGCAGGGACCACGGCAGCAGCAGAAGGTGAAGGGGAGGTTCAGAGAGCAGCTGCAAGGCAGGGATTTGCAGAATGATGTGTGTTCCTAAGTGTGGCGCTAAAGAGTGCAGTTACTTTTGGAAACCTCATCTTTGTTCCCACACTGCTATCTGCCTTTTCATTTGGCAAAAGTGCTTTTCTCTGCGGTGTCCCTGGGCAGCTGTCCCAGGCTCAGGAAGCCGCGTCCGCTTTCTCCGGGCCAGTCTGGGATGTGGCCAGGCTGCAGTTTGATTTTGAAAACTTGGTCAAGTGCAGACATGCTCTCCCGGCACGCCGGAGAACCCAATTTTTCTTTGGCGGGCTCGCTTTTCACACCTAGTTTTGCATCGCAACATGACCTGCTCCAGCACTCAGCCTCCATCCTGCGCCCTACCTGGCCCGAGTGGCAGTGAGCCCTCTCTCACTGGCTTGGAATCCCGAGCAGGAATGTCCCAGGATCCTGGGCAGGAATGTCCTGGGACGGAGGCGATGAGCAAGGAGCAGTGCACCTACAGCCTGAGGGCAGTTTTGGGACCTGCTGGAACCACAGTGGCGGAAGCAAAAGGCAGTTACTGGAGTGGACACTGGTTCACAGGCTTCCGGCTGCCCTCAAAGTGGACCTTCAGATCCAATCCATCCCCACTCCTTCCCGATTTCTCACCTCCAAGCTCTGCCATGTGAGAGCCTGGCCTGGTTCTAGGCCCCAGTGAGGGTACAGGCACGGATGCTTTCCTCGGGGAACTCTACATGCACAGAGAGTCTGGCTTATAGAAAAAACAGCTTTCCCCAAGATACTTCAAAATCCAGAACAGGAGGGAATTTCCTGGCAGTCCAGTGGCCAGGACTCTGCAATTCCACTGCCGGGAGACGCCGGGGTTCAACCCCAGGTTGGGGAACCAAGATCCCACAAACCATGCGGCACAGCCAAAAAATAAGAATGAAAACAAAATCAGAAACACGAAATCAGTTTCTATCTGAGCCTAGATGTGGAAGTCCACTCGTCTAATACAGGCCAAGCGAGATCGGAACATCCTGCAATTCGATGCAGGCTGGAGCTGAATGGCCATGTGCTCAGGGCTGGAGAGGAAAGCAGACCTGGATGACAAATGCAGATACACAACCACGGCGCTCATGGCAGGCATGACTAATCAACCCCAGCGGTCTTGGTCTCAGACTCCCTGCTGACCCCCGTGGGGCGCCCTGCAAGGCTAGCTGACATCTGCCGGCCATGCTAAGTGGCCTTGATTGGGTAAAGGAAGTGAAGGTCAGTGTTCCACATGTGACACCACCACTGTGAGCGTGGAAAGAAGCAGGGAGATGTAGGTAGGGAGGCCCCAGGGGAAGGATGCAAAGGCCCCCCCAGCCAGGCACAGCCCTCCGCAGTCACTCTGGGACGGCCTCTGTTCTGCTGGGGGCGGGGGG
>NW_011495018.1:6888091-6892064 GCF_000754665.1 Bison bison bison | reverse complement strand
GGAGAGGAAGGGGAGAGAGCCCCCCACCCAGGGTGGGGCTGGGCTCTGCGGCAGGGGCCTGGGTTTGCACCCAACTCCTCGCAGCAGGACCTCAGCTGTGCCTGGTACTGTTCCTGGTGGCCTCGGACACCCGCCCTGTCCCAGGGTAACTCTGTCGCTCCCCCCCACTACCAATCCCAAGACAGGGAATCCACTTCCCCACTCCCGGGAAATGGGCTGGCCTTGAACTTCAGTCTGAACCCCCTAGAGTGACAGAGAGGCTGCTCTACCGCTTCCACGGCTGGGCCCCTGGGGTGGGCACCATGCCTTCCAAATTCACAGTGAAACTGAGACCAGCTGTGAGCTGGGCCACACTGGGAGGCAGGACCACAGGTCCAGGGTCCAGCCATCCAGGCCGAGGAGGGGAGGGCTGCCACAGGCCGTCCAGTCCCGGCAGAGCCCTGCTGCCTGCAAGCCAGAAGTTCTGGGGTCATCGGCCGCCCAGCGACAGCACTGATGTGTTCAGCAAGGCAAGGCCAAGGCGGAGAGAGCCCACGTCTCCTCTGACCGGCAGGGACCCATTGCCAGTGCAGCAAGAACCCCCAGAGGCCAGTCCCCAGGCATCCCCAGGACAGATCAAGGCAAGAGATCCTGTGGAGGATGGACTTCCCCAGGTGAGGCGCCTCAGGCAGGGATCAAGCTGGGGGTGGTTCAGTGATGGGACTGGTTCACCAACATGAGCATCCCTGTCAGGGAGTGGCTCCCCCAGTGATGGGCGAGGCTGTCTGCACAGCTCTCACCAGGGCTCGTCTCCAAGGCCTGGCAACGGCATGATTCTGGGATGGCCTTTTGAAAACAGTGGGGGCTTCCCTGGCGGCTAAGAGGGTAAAGCGTCAACCTGTAATGCGGAAGACCTGTGTTTGATTCCTGGGTTGGGAAGATCCCCTGGAGAAGGCAATGGCAACCCACTCCAGTACTCTTGCCAGAAAATCCCATGGACGGAGGAGACTGGCAGGCTACAGCCTCTGGGATCGCAGAGTTAGACATGACAGAGCGACTTCACTTTCTTCTTTCTTTTGAAAACAGAGTGGGTTGCCATTTCCTTTTCTAGGGTATCTTGCCTACCCGAGGACTGAACCCCTGTCTCCTGCATTGCAGCTGGATTCTTTACTGACTGAGCCACCAGGGAACACTCTGGGAAACCAGAAAATCTGTGTAGATTGGGAGTTTGTGATGGACAAGCACACACAGTTATGTTTTAAGATAACCAACAAAGACTTACTGAAAGGCACAGGGAACTCTGCTCAGTATTGTGTAATAACCTAAATGGGAAATAAATTTGAAAAAGAACAGGTACATGGATATGAATAACTGAATCACTTTTGCTGTGCACCTGAAACTAACACAACATTGTTAACCAACTGTATTCCAATATGAAACCACTAAGAAAAAAAGGTTAGTGCAACTTGCTTTATTTATGATACTTTACTGGGGTGGTCGGGCACAGAACCCAAGTCATCTCTAAAGTATGGCTGTGCGGGCACTGCTCACAGGTTGCCCAGGGATGAGCAGTACCATCAGGCAGGAAGGAAGCCCAGTGGTCACTGTACACACAGCCCTTTCCCGAAAGACCATCAGCAACTTGAATGCCCCTCAGTCTTCCAAAGCCAGATTCCTCTCCTCAGCTGTGAATACGCTAGTAAGCACTGCCCTGGCGTGAAAAACCGCAAGTATGGGGAGCTCTGGCCCTCTGCGTCCTCAGGCAGGGGCGGCGCTGCTGGGGGGTGAACCACACTAGGGGGCTCCCCAGAAGGCTGAGCGTGCCCCATGGTGGGGGTGCTGGTTTGCAGCCACTCCTCAGTCCTGATTTTAGTGACCTCTATAAAGGTAGCTGTAGGCTCGGTCCAGATGGCTACAGAGCGGCCCAATAAGTAGCTTAGCTTCTTAAATAAAACATGGATCTTAATGAGTCATGGCCTCCGAGTGAGATGCTCTCAGGCCATCTCGCCTTAGCTCAGGTTAACAGCTGGACAGAAAGCTGGTGAGGTGGAGGCTCACAGGCTCTCCAGGGCCCCGGCCCCTGCCCACACCCCACCCCAGGCTCACTGGGCAGACACGTGAACCCAGGGTGCACACGACGGCAGCTTCTGGAAGCAGAGGTCTAGACTTGTGGGAAGCACACCATCTAGTTTAAAAAACAGTACAATCTGGGACTTCCCTGGTGGTGCAGTGGTTAAGAACCCACCTTGCAGGGGATGTGGGTTCGATCCCTGGTCAGGGATCTAAGATCCCACTTGCCACAGAGCAGCTAAGCCCGTGCGCCATGACTACCGAAGCCCACACACTCGGGAGTCTGTGTGCCACAATCAAAGTTCCCACAGGACGCAGCGAGGTCCTAAGTGCCACGACTGAGACCCGCTCTGCACCTCCAGAAAGACCAGCGCCACCGTCACTTTAACTGACCCCTCAGAGCCACCCAGGTGAACTGTCCTGGCAGCCTGAGCTGTGTAGGGTCCACACCACGCCGGGGAACTGGAACTGAGAAAAAGAAGCGACTGATACTTTTCCTTTGCCCAATAGAGCTGAAGAACAAAACCAGGCCCATTTTGCACTTTCTCAGACACTCACACATGGGCAGGCTGTCTGGCATCTAGACGCCCCGACTCTGCTGCACTGGACACGCTACTTGCAGGGTGGCCCCGGGTCTTCAGTGCTCCCCCCAGTCTCCAGGGAGCCTCCTGTGCGCCCGCTGAACCCCTCTGCCCAGAAGAAGCACCTGATGTTCTGCCTGGAAACCTACTGCTTTCGGCAGGGGGCGGGGCAAACATCACCCACATCAGCGCGCAAGAGACCCTCCCAGCTGACCGGTCCAGAGGAAACCACACTGAGTGCCACGGAGAAGCAAACCCGCCACCAAGAAACACATTTGAAGCAGCCAAGGACGCGTGGCTCTGCTTCTGACTTTTCGGTCAAATGACCTAATGGTCCTTATGTCCCCCAAAGGCTCAGTCTCATGTGGGTGGCCCCACAGCTTCCGGGATGTGGTGTGGGGGCAGGGCTGCAGGCTCTGGGCTTGGGGAACAGCAGGTCTCTGGGTGCGAGGACCCTCTGGTTCCCAGTCCAGGTGAGGCTGCACCTTTGCCCCCCTCAACATGGGGGAAGAGTCTCTGGAGGGGCAAGTGACCAGGCAGCTTATGCCTGGAGCGGCTGGGAACATATGCACGCCTCCTTTCCAATCAGCGGCGTCCGTGGGAGTCTCTGGAGCCTCTGCTCTTAGTGTGGGGGTTGCCAGGAGTCACAAGCCCCTCCATGGCCCCCGCCACCAGTGACTCGAGCCTCTCACCCATCCTTCCTGGTGGCAGCTCCTCCAAGCCCCTGCCAAGGAGATGAGCCCACAGCAGGAACTTCTCAAGGACAAAGGAGGCTCAGGCTCCCAGGCCACGTGTGACAGTGACCCTGGTGAACTCAACGCCGTGTCTCAGCGGTCGAGCTCACCCACCACTCCTTGGTCAGGGCCCGGCTAACCTTCCCCGGGACCAGGGCTCCCGCAGCAGGAGGTGGGCACTGGCTGAGAGGTGGGCATCCAGGGCCTGCTCCCTGGCGTGTGGGCAGCTGCCACACTCTGGTCCCAGCTCACAAGCCAGGGTGTTCAGAAACCCGTCGCCCACCCCCACCCCAGCCTCAACACTGGGTGGGGGAAGCTGAGCAGCCCAGGTTGGTGGTCTCCGCTTGGCTGGGGGCTGAGCCCCTGAGCCTTGGAGACTTCTAGGAAGGCCCTGCCCACGGCATGGGGGTGGGGGGGACGCCAGTGGAAGCCACTCACCGTATATTTCGTTTGAGTATTTCTCAAGTTCTAAAAACGTGCCCGTAGCAACGACACAAGGAGATGTTTGAGAGAAACACAGTGAAGTAAAGATGAGAAAAGAACCGACAGATGCCAGGAGTCTGGCAGAGGCAGGCGCTACACACCCACAGCCCAGCCCGAGTGCCGCCC
>NW_011495018.1:6886950-6887991 GCF_000754665.1 Bison bison bison | reverse complement strand
GAAGACCCACAGAGGGGTCCCCACCAAGCCAAGGACACCCCAGTCTTCTCGATTCCTGAAGGGCCACTCCTTCCAAAGCACAGGAAACAGCAGTGGAACAAGCCTGGCTCTGCGAGCCCCCCAGTCAAGGTCGGGGGTCACAGCGGACACACCACGAGGAGGGCAGGGCTGCTCACGGGTGCTGCCCGCCCGGGGTGCTGCCTCTGCGGTTGACTCGTCCCCTCTGATCAGAAGGACTGGCTCCACCAGGGCCCCTGAGGAACAGACAACGTGCCCTTCTCCCTAAAGGCCCCTGGAAGAGCCTGGCAGACTCAGGCTTATGTTTCTAACTGCACTGCCTGAGCCGAGGCCCCATAAAAACAAAACACTGCCCTGCTGCTTAGCCGTGGCAGCCACTAAGGCCAGGAAGTAGACAGAACAGGGACAAGGCTTTCGGTTTATTGCAGTTTTACAGGGGGCTCTAAAACCGAAAGGAAAGTGAGTCTTAAGCACCCTTTCACAGGCTTGCTGTCCGGCGGGCCGGAGGCCAAGCGTGCTGCCCTCGGGCCCCAAAGCAGCCAGGAAGTTCATTCTCCCGAGTGCGACAGCTGGTCGGACGTCCCCACCCTGCTCTTTTCCGCTATAACTTTTTCTTAAAACTTAATGATGTCTTAAGCAATCCAGGCTCAAAGCCCAGTTCACTAGAACCCATCACAAAGCCATATTTATCCCTTCAAATAAAAAGCTTCTCACAGAAAGCTCTCCAGCAGGGAAGCTGGTGGGGTGAAGAGGGGAAGTTGTAAGGACCGCGGCTGGAGGGGAAGGGACAGGCCTGGGCCGGGGTGCTGACGACAACATTCACCCCACCCCACCCCGAGGCAGAGAGCCCCCTCAACTGAGCAGAACCGCCCCTTCCCCATGGACTTGGCAATGCCAACCAAGGGCTGGATGATGGAAGCGGCAGATACCCTGGGGAGGAAGCCAGCCGCCAGCTGCCGAAGTAGCCCAGCCAGGCCCCAAGCCTGTGCCTGTGAGCTCAGCAGCTTCAACCGGGCAAGGCCA
>NW_011495018.1:6879841-6886850 GCF_000754665.1 Bison bison bison | reverse complement strand
AAATTTGTCTGAAATTTCAGATGAGAGGCAGGAAGCGGTCACAGGGTAGCAGCCTGTCAGTGGGAGGGGGCAGGCTGGGGCGGCGGGGGAGAGGACATTACACTGCACACCTCGGGCCGGTGCTGGCTTCTCTGGACATGTGGTTGAGGGCAGCAAAAATTCGGCTCTTGATTGCTCAGAAAAAGGGTCTTTGGAGCGATGGACTCCGTGGTCCCGTCTTAGGCACAATGTGAACCCTTACAACAATCTCATTCCCCTCTTTACCGTGGTGGCTAGGAAGCTCAGCGTGAAATCCTTTCCTGTTTTTTGTGCACAGGACAATGGGGAGTCCTCTCTGAGCTCTGGCTGCATCCCCCAGCTTCATCTTTTCCTGCCCTTATTATTTCTCCATCTACTCAATTTTACCCTTGTGTGTGTGTTAGAGCCCTTCTGAGAGCCAAGCTTAAATCCTCTTAGGATCAAGGAACATTTGACATTCCATTTAATCACACAGAATTAATTTTGGTGACTTCCCCAGGAGGGAGCACAGTACGGAGAACAAGGGCTTGGCTCAACAGCAGAGCCACACGTGTCCCAGGGCAGCTTGTGGGGCACCAGCTGGGGACAGGCAAGTGCCTGCAGGTGCCCTGGGAGCCACCAGCACTGAGCTTCTGCTGTGCAAAGCCTGGGCCCATCCACGTGATGGGGTCCTCAGAAGGCTGGGGAGGGGGCCCCAACTTGCCCTCAATGTTGCACCTGGGGAGGTGAAGCTCACTGCACCTTGGGGCTCATGCTCCAGAATCACCCTCTTGACTGCCTCTTGCAGGCGTGGACCAGTGCTCCCAGCTCCCAGCGCTACTGAATTTCCTGAGCTGTGCTTGGTGCTTCCTCCTGACACAGCGACCAAGAACAGTTTGGAGTCAGACAGGCTGGCCCAAAGTCCTTGCCCTGCTGTGTGACCTGGGGAAGAATCGAAGCCCTCTGAGCCTCAGAGTTTTCATTTTAAAAAGGGAAATTGTCGAGAGTCTTCCTGGGAATCAGATGTGATCACTGCGCCCAGATGCTGCAGGGCAGTGACACTGATTGGGCTGGGTAGGTCCGGAGGCACTCAGGGCTGGCTTCGCTGACCCCAGTCTTGGAGAGGGCAAGAGGCCTATCAGGGGAACTTGGGACCAGGAGGGCCCCCTGAGCCCTGCGGGGGCTCTGAGTTCCGATCAAGTCAGTATTGGGAGGACCCGCTCCCCAGTGGCCTCGCCAGCACTTCACAGGAGTCAGATACAGAGCCCTGACTCCCCTCCTGGCCCGTCCAGAGAGCTCGCTCAGGGCAAACTCGGCACCAGGGCTTCCTCACCCAGCCCTCCCACAGTTAAACAAGGAGTTGTTCCGCTCACATCTGCAAGCCCTTCCTCGGATCAATTCTCAACCGAGCCTGGGAAAACACATCCCCAAGAGTCGCCCACCCCTTGGTGGGGACAAGTGTTTACAGGTTTGATTTTATGCTCTCCTAACGATTTGGCAAAGGGTGCTTTATTCATACGCCGAGCACCACTGCTGGGCTACATTTAACTGCCTGTTAAATTGTCCCTGTTAAAGCTGTCCCTTCCTGTTCCTTGAGCAGGAGGGAGCACGTAGAAGTCAATAGTCTTGTTTTTTCCCCATTACATGAAAAACAACTAAAAATGTGCTTTGTGCATCAGCCAGCCCAGAGGAGGGTAAAACACACCTAGCAGCGGTACATTAGGTACACGTAGGCTCTACGTTGCTAACGCGGGCTATGTGACGGATGAAAGCACCATTTCCCTTTCATAAACTTAAAGAAAAATAACTCCATGTACCAGCAAAGAACCTAAGAAATGGCTTCAGAATTCTTGCCTTGTATAATCTTGGGGACAAAAAATAGGTTCCAAACACCTGCAAATCTTCCACATTAATATATGTTGATTTTTCTCTTTTAAAAATGGTGCTTGGGGCTCCCTTGGTAGCACGCTGGTAAAGACTCCACCTGCCAACGCAGGAGACGTGGGTGCGATTCCCGATCCACGAAGATCCCACATGCTGTGCAGCAGCTAAGCCTGTGTGTCACAACTCTCGAGCCTGGGAGCCACAACTACGGAGGCCCATGCTCAGAACGAGAGAAGCTGCCGCCACGAGAAGCTCGCACCCCCGACTAGAGAGCAGCCCCGTCACCGCGCCAGGGAAAAGCCCGCAGACAGCCATGAAGACCCAGCACAGCCAAAGGCAAGCGGTAAGATGAATAAGCAAAAATGGCGCTTGGACAGCTGGGCATCCACCGGCAAAATAATGCGGAGGAACCCTCCCCACCCGCCAACTCTATATTCAAGTCAACTCAGGATGCTAACACTCCAGACTTTTTAGGAAGAAAACACAGGCATAAAGCTTCATGACCTTGGAGGATGACAGCAAAACCACAAGCAACCAGAGGGAAAAGAAAGAAACTGGACTTTATCAAAAGGAAACCTTCTGTGCTTCCAGGCACCACGGGAGAAAATGTTTGCCGGTCAGGTGTCTGGTACCAAAAGCCAGTGAGGACTCTGGGTTTTGCTTCCTGGCCTACCCAGGTCCCACCCAGAAGAATGTGAACTGGAGAAGCCCTGTGTGGACAATGGACACTCAAGGGCAAAGGTCACGTGAGGAAGTAACGTGGCAAGGGGGTGTGCTGGCTTGGCCTCTTCTCGGGTAGATAAACGCACCACAGCTCGCCCCGTCTTGGGGCTCATGTCCCTGGGAAAGTCTAACTGCTGCTCTGGACGAGACTGCCACTTCTCAAAATGCAGAGAGGAGTTGGGGGCTGGAAAGAGATGCTAATCCACAAAACTGTTATCCGCAGACAGAGCCACATGGGACAGGCTGCTTCTGAAGGCAGAGGCCCTGCTGCACGGGCCCTACTCTTTTTACTCAGACCTGCTTTCCAGAACTAGAAGACAAAATGCCTGAGAGATGAGAAGGCTCAGCCACCCTGTGCTGGGCAGCCTGGGCCACACAGAGGGTCTGGCGGCGGGAACGCGGCAGAGCTGGCTGGTGTCCAGCCATAGTCCTGGCCCCACGTTCCCTCGTGAGCACACGGATCGATTCCTTTAAACTGAATGGCAGGAAAGCGCAGCAAGAATAACTTCATTAATCACGTTCTCCGTGTCCCTTACCATGCCAGGTTGAAAACCTGTTAAACAAGGACCTCGGAGCCCCCCAAGCAGCCAGGAGCCCACTCCCCCCACCCCTTATTGGGTGGAGTTTATTAGACAGTCCACACCTACATCCCCACATGGGATTTCCCCGGGGGTCCAGTGCTCCCAGTGTATGGGGCATGGGTTTGATCCCTGGTGAGGGAACTAAGATCCCACATGCCACAGTCAAAGAAAATAAATAATAGTAATAATAGTAAGAAGAAAACCCAAAGCCCAAGTCCCCACAGACCACACTCCTTGTACGACCATGGATACACACGCCTGGCAGCGGGGATCAGGGCAGACAGAGCTGGGAGTGGAATGCCGCAGAGATGAATTGACAGAAGTGTCCAGAGACCCGGTTCTGTGAAAGGCCTGTTCGGCTCAGCCTCACCCAGGCCTGGCAGCACCGCCCTCTGCCCGCTGCGTGGACAGCAGCTGGAACACCACCAGGCCACAGCTCACCCGGATGCCGGTCTCTGTGGACAGAAGGACCCAGTCCACACCTGAGAGGTCAGAGTGGGCCTTTTTGAGGGACAGAGAGCTTGGGATAGGGCCAGTCTGTGAGCCGAATGCCCCACGGCCAGACAGACTCCCACCTCCGGGCCTGGGAAGTGACCCAGGACAATGACAATGACCAGCGCAGGCCTGGCTGATGGGCACCCTGGGTGAGGAGGAAGAGTGAACCAAAGGGGGAGCTGGGACTCTCAACCCAGGTGCAAGCGGCCAGCCCCCCAAAAGGTCTCAAAGCAAAGCCGCTCAGTCGTGTCCGACTCTTTGTGACCCCGCAGACTGTAACCTACCAGGCCCCTCTGTCCATGGGATTTTCCAGCCAAGAGTACTGGAGTGGGTTGCCCTTTCCTTCTCCGTTTTCCTTCTGCCAGCCCCAAACACCTCCCAAATACAAAAGCAAAACCAAGCCTGTTGATTTCACTGACCTGGGACTCGCATCAGGTGTTGGAATGGCCTGCCAGCACCTTGAAAGTGCACAGCTCCTTCCTGAGAGCTTGATTTGGAAGTGACTGCTGGGGAGAAGAGCTCTGGACAAACCCCCTTCCAGCTGAACTGAGGCTAGGATTTCCTGATCATGGAGGTAGAGGTCGACCAGCAAGGGAAGCCTGGAGATGCCCCAGGGAGCCCCAGGCAGCAGCCAGGACCTCAACAGCCTTCCCGGGGTACAAACACTGACACACACACACAGCCACCCTCTCGCTGGTTTGCACAGTGACCTCTCCCTCGGCCTGACCACCACGGCTGCAGTTTGACGCTCATTCTGGAGTCAGAGCCCTGTGCTCAGTGCCCCCTGCCAGGGCGCAGGCTCTGGATGCATTTCAAGTGCTGCAGGCTCCCCACGTGTGTCCTTATCGCATTATGGTGACTGTCTTTTTATTTACTAACTGGGTGGGCGGTGGTGGGAATGCCCAGAAGCCCGGGCTGGGCTGCACCCACGTGTGAGTGCCCAACACCTGACCCCAGGCCTGGAACACAGCGGGGCTGGAGCAGTGCTGAGGGATCCAGCCCCAAGCTCTGGCCCTGCCCTGCTCAGCCAGGGCTCTGGGCTTAGGAACGCTCCCTGGACCACAGCCCAGAGAGGCCTGCTCCCTTCACACATCTCCTGGGGTTAGGATGTAGGGTCTTAACAATGGAACACCTAGGGTCAGCATCCCACTGCTTGCTCTACAGGGCCAGCTAGCTCCCAGGCTCAGTCCCCACACCCAGTCCCCGAATGTAGACATGCAGGGGGCTGGCTGAGCCCACCCTTCCTGGTCCAGCTCTGCTTTGAGGTTGGGGAGTGGGTGTCACCAGCTGGCTTGGTGGGAGGGTGTCTTTGGGGGTCTCATGGCACCCATCTCCAGGCTGATGGTTTCTGGATCATCATTCTCAGAACCAGTGAATCATTTGGACCCCACTCTCTAGCACAGATCTTCCTGTGCAGAGGGACCTTCAAACAAAGGCAGGGACATGGGAGGAGTCCCCAGGTGTGAGAGGGCCAGAGAAGAACAAACCTCCATTCAGGTCCAATGGGACTTCTGACCCAGGGGACCCAGCATGCACACCTACGGTGCTGGAAACCACTGCTACGACATTAGCAGGAGTGAAGCAAAAGTGACCGGTTCCTGTTGACCTAACACTGTGACACCACCAGCCTCTCCCATAGCCCCCATGTAAACGGGCCCCAGACATCCCGTCTCCTGTCCTGAGGGGTCTCTGGGCAGTGTCCCCAGGAACTAGATGGGGATTACAGATGCACTTCATCAATCGAGCTGTATCTAGAAAAATGCCTGGACAGAAACCAAAAGGGGCCAGAAAAAGATTGGGCTGGGGCTGTGCTTCTCACACTGGAAGCTCTGCGGCCCCTGCAGCCCACGTGTGTGGCTGTGTTCAGGGGGACAAACCCGTGAAGATGGCCGCGGAGCTGCTGTTTACGCGATGCGTCCGGCTGCACCAGCTTAGGGAGGGCTCGGGCGACAGCAAATCCTTGGCTGCGGTCAATGCCACGTGACACAGGGGAGGGGGCATTGCTGGGTGACAGCCACTGTCAGAAGGTTCCGCAGCCTGTGCCCCAGTCGAGCAGGTCAGCATGTAAACAGCAGCAGATCCAGCAGGTACCGCCGCTCACATGGGTCTGACAGGTAGCCCCAGTAATCCCGCATCACAGGAGCTGCGGGCTGCTCCAGGGGCCTGTCCTCACCTGGCTACCCTCAACTGCCCAGTCCACAGGAGCCAGTTATTTATACCAACAAAGCCAACCAAAATGAAGCAGGTAGTTCACGGACAGAGAAAAGCAAATACAAATTAAAATATGTACTCAAGGATGTGCCGTACAACGCGGGGAATATAGCCACTACTTTGTAATAACTGCAAATGGAAAGTCACTTGGAAAAACACACAAAAGATGAAAAAGATTAAAATATCCAAAGCACATAAAACCAAGCGCTCAGAAACAAACAAGCCACCCACTGCAAGCGTTCGGATCACCAGTCTGGACAGAGAGAGGAGAGAGGCCTCCTCCCGGCACCCCTGCCCTGCCAGATCAGGAGCAAACATGCGAATTAGGTGAAGACCAGAATGAAGATTTATTCAAGCTGGTTGTGCCGCAAATGACCGAGGCGGTGGGATCTGGATTGAAAGATCGCCGTCTCCCGTTTCAGCTCGGGGAGGTGGGGCTGTCCCCATGAGCTTCAGGTTTCCGGACCCGAGGTCTGCAGTGCATCCCTGAGACCTCAGTCTCCCCGGGGGCAGAGTGACTGCCCGGAGTAGGAGTGTAGGCTCCAACAGATCCCAATCTGCTATTGCCTTTAGGAATCCTGCCTCACAAAATGTCTCGTATCCAGGCTCAACACTCCCGGGGCAAGCTGAGCACCTACCCCCACCCCACTCCCTGCTTTTGGGGGAGGGCTATGATGACACACTCAACATTCAAGAAGGAATGAGAGGAAACACTGCTACGGGACAGATCATCTGACAGAGAGATTTATTTGCTGGCAGACTTCCGACTGCAGGCTTCTTGGCACTGGCCTGCTGCCATGCAAATGAAACAAAAATCAATATCCCTAGGTCTGCAGAACCGTGTGTTAACAATCACACTCCAAACAACTTAAATAAGATCCCTCGCCCCGTCCCCAAATAACAGCGACTGTTTTTGTTAGAAGGCAGTGCAAAATAAACAGAAATGAAAAGAAGAAGAAAAGAAGGCAATTTAACAGGTCCTCCTTCAGCAAAACCTTTCCAGGACTTGAGCATGCAGATAATCTTTCTGTGATTATGACCAAACCCTCTCGTTGCTTAGCAACACATAATTAAGGAATATGTTTTCAGATCCGCTTTGCAAGCCCAGCCATTATCAG
>NW_011495018.1:6877819-6879741 GCF_000754665.1 Bison bison bison | reverse complement strand
TTATCAGATGAAATTACTGAAGCAACAAATGTCATCGCCATGCAAATTAGTTGGTTGCAAAGAAAGAATGTTTGACGGTGAGGGGGAAGATACAGGCCCTGGGAAACATTATCTGACTTTTCTTCTGCCACATACTGATTTTAAAAAGTCAAATACATTTTATATAAGACTGAAAAAGAAAATCTATACATGAGACAAAACTAGAATATATAGAGAGACAACAGAGAAATTCAACCAATGCTTCTCTGGAAATAAGAAAGAAACGTGTGAAGGTCAACTTGTAAAGCAACAGCCCCACTTCAGTCTGCGAGTAGCTTAACCATCACCAGCTTCACCAACATAACAGATAAACCTAATGCTTATCTCAGGGCTACCACATCAGGCTACCAGGTCCCATCCACAGCTATTTAAGAGGTATTTTCAAAAAGGTCCCTCTTATTTTTACCACAATTCTCATCCCACTATATCCACCCTATAATGCTAGTAATTCATTAAAATAAAAAAAGTCATTGAAAAAAGGTGCAGTTTTCTAAACTGTTGACGGGAACAGGGAAAGAAAGGAAGAAAGATTTACAGCTTAAATGGTCAGTAAGGATTCTAGGGTTGAAATGACAATTCTGAAGCACGGCTCCGAGGGTGTCCACCTGGAATTCTATCCAGGTGCCTGGGACACACACGCACTCAATTCCACTTGGCTCATGGTTTGAAGAGAACAAGCTAGGATCATTCTCTCTTTCCTCCGCATGGAAATACACTCTTCCCTACAAGCAAGCAGAATCCCCAACTGTGTTTTCCAACATGTGAGACTGAGTTTGTTTTTGAAACAGGGAGTTCTAAGAGATTTCAACATCTTTGTTTAACACACAAGTCTGGAAGCACACCCATCTTTAGCTCGGCAGTGATTAACCCTACCTCTGATACTGTGTAGACCCTTCAGAGGGGCGTTTCCACACGAGAAAGCACTTCTGATGGCAAGAATGCTGCCCACTGTACAGGGAGGCGCTGGACAAATACCCAGCATTCTCCAGAGCCACTGAATATGAGCTGGAGAAAACGCCACTGCCAGTGAGCTGAGGGCTTCATCCTGTTCTGAATGATTTCTCCCCTCCCCCATAAACAGTTGTGCTTCCTCCCCATAAAGGGAAATCCACAAATCAGCTTGAGCTCAACTGGAGAAAAAGGAAGGTAATGCCATTCTTAGCGGGTCAGCCTGAAGCACACACACCAGTTTCACCCAGGAGAACCCTCCTGTGTGTTGGCCAGCAGGCTGGGGGTGCCCTGTTTGGAGGAGGGGGTGTATAGGTGGGTCTGAGTTGGGGGTGGGTTGGTCTCTCCAGGTTTG
This sequence comes from Bison bison bison, assembly GCF_000754665.1. NCBI lineage: Eukaryota > Metazoa > Chordata > Mammalia > Artiodactyla > Bovidae > Bison > Bison bison. Next base: position 6,878,399 of record NW_011495018.1, on the reverse strand, counting down.
GCTGGAGAGCGACAGCAACAGGAACCTGAGGGGCCCACTGTCCATTGCTCAGATCTCGGCCCCCACTGTCCGTCCCCTCAATGTCTCCCCCGAGGAAAAGGCAGGGAGGGGCGCATTACTTGGTTCCGGGGCCAGCATGGTGGAGACGATGATGGGGGCCCCCGTCCGCCGGGCCACCTTCTGGTAGGGCGAGTGAGGCGTGTGGAGGCTCTGGCTGGCTGGCGGCAGGGCGGGGGGCTCCAGGGGCGCGCCGGGCTTCCGCAGGAGCTGGGGGCTGCCGTGGGGGCTGGGCACAGGGGAGACCGCTGCGCCACGCTCCCGCTTCAGCAGTTCCATGGGCACCGTGTACGCCGTCGAGTAGGCAGTCCTGGGGCCCGGGTGAGTCAAGGGCACACCGGGGTGCAGCGGGTATGCGGGGCTCGGGCGTGCGGTCAGGGCACAAGGGGTCGGGGAGCTGTACCCGGAGTTCGACGGGAAGTGGGCGGCTTGGGCGCCCACCCTGGGGCCTGAGTAGGTGGCGGCGGTCTCCAGGAGGTGCTGGGAAGGCGCGCTGGAGGGGCGGCGGTGAGCGGGGGTCTAC
>NW_011495018.1:6862458-6877672 GCF_000754665.1 Bison bison bison | reverse complement strand
GCGGGGTCTACAGCCCGAGGGGATGCCGCCTGCAGGGGCCCCGCCTGGGGCTGGGGCTGGGGCTGCAGGGCTGCAGCGCCCAGGCCGACCTGGTCGCCTTGGAGCTCGCTGCGGTGGCTGAAGCTGCTGGAGCGCGTGCGGGGCAGGGGCGGCCCCCTGCCCTGCCTGCGCAGCTGCATCTCCGTCCGGCACCCGCTAGCCAGGCGGCTCAGCACCCGGGCCTGGCCTAGGTTGGGCGCCACGCACTTGATGTCCGCGTCCTCCATGGTGGCCAGGACGGCTGGGGAGTCGAAGCCTTGCTGAAGCAGGGCCACCAGCGTGGCCTCTGACACGCCTTCCGCCCGCAGGAGGGCCAGGAACTCCGGCATCACGCTCCTCTTGCTGCCCCCGGGCCCCTGGAAGGCGGACGGATCGGATTCGCACCTCTCATAAGCCATCCTGGGGTGGACGCCTTCCCGGGCTGGCCCGTAGCCTCGGGGTGGGGCGCTGGGGGCGGTCCCCACGCCGATCCCGGAGGCAGCTGCCGCTCCCGGGTCCACAACCAGGCATGTGGGGGCCGCCTGCCTGGAGGCGGCGGAATCCACCGGCCTCTCGCTTGCATTGTTGTAGACCTGGCCGGTGGGGTAGGCGGGCGCCTCTGCCCCGTACCTGCTGTCCGCTGGCTCCCCGATGTACTGCGCGGGCGAAGGGGCCCTGCTGTGTGATCGCTGCCCCTGGGGGATCATTTTACCTCCAGGGTCCCGGTACAGGTGACCGGTGTCCTGCAGGGCAGGGGCCCGGGCTGCCACTGGCTCCCACGTCATCCTGCCGCCCGGCGCTCCATAACCGGGCAGCGGCTGGCCAGCTCCGGGGTGGCGATGGTGCAGAGGCTCCCCGGGTGCCCGGGCGGCTCCAGCAGGGTCACTGTAGTAATCCCCTGGCAGCAGGGCCCCGCGGGCCGACATCACTGCCTGTCTGCTGTCGTAAAAGGCGAAGTCGGGGACGGAGCTCTTCCTCCCAGCCGCTGTGCTGTAGAAGGCCTCCCGGTAGAGGCAGGGCTCAGCCGCCCCAGGCATGGCGACATCCCGCAGCCCAGGGTACCAAAGGCCCTCTCCGCCTCCATCCGTCAGAGAGCTTCTCCTCCCAGGAGCCTCGGCGACCTCCCAGGGGCCCTCGTACCACCCGGCTGCATCCCAGCTCTGAGATCGACCAATATTTATATGCCTGCTGGGAACCGGCATTGAAAAAGGAAAAAAAAAAAAGACTGCGGCCAGAGGCAGAAGAGGAAGGCTTTCTTTATAAATCTTCAATTACATGCATCCGAACCAGACCTGGCTGTATTCTAACCCTTCCGAGACGGTAGGAAGGACCAACTGGGGGTTTTCGATTTCAAAGTATGGCCTGAATTATTAATTCTCCGAAACCTTAGTAGACAAAACACTCACGGTAACTTTGCCTCACTCTCCAATGGTAGCACCAGAGGTCTTTTCTTTACGGCTCAGTCCCAGAAAGGAGGCTGCAGCCAGCCGGCCCGGCACCCCCGCCTCCCCGCGGCTGGAGCACTCACATGGACCTCCGCTCTCTCAGCCAGCGGATTAGGAGCTAAATAAAACCCCTAAAGCTTTTGTTCCATGTGACATCTCGTTAGACCGATGAAACCGGCTGCGGGCTCCATCCAGGCCTCCCGACCTGCGACTGGGAATTCTTCTCAACACTGAAGCCCTGGCTTATTTCCCTCGTCCTCACCAGGGCACTTTTTGGATGAGCCCACCTCCCCATCCTGAAGGTGCCCCCCCCCACCCCCGGATCAGGATTGCCTAAAAGTGACAGGAGGAAAACAGAAAAAGGTTGCTTTAATGTCGATGCAATCTTAATCCACCCTGATGAAATGTTAATCCATTGCACACGGCTAAGAACAAATTAAACGTGAACAGGCAGGCGGGATAAGAAAGAAAAAGCCTCACGCATAGTTCTAGAGCAGGAGGTGCCCGAGAGATGGGCCAGGTCTGCCTCCTGATGCTTTGCCAATATTGAAATCTGGCTCCGAGATGACTCTGGTTACAAATCAAACGAGTTATTAACATTGCTCAAGCCCAAACGGATTCTTTCCCGTATTATCACACAACACAGACCCTTTCATACCGCCTGGAAAAACCACGGCAACAGAAATACAGCCCATGTGTGTAGCCTAGAATTGAGCATTTTAAGAGGGCAACAGAGGTCAGCGACTAAACCCCAATGTTATGAAGCACAGCCGGGAGGGAGGAGGCTGCATCTGAGGCATGTTTGCTTTTAAATCTGTTTGCAAGGGACGCATTAATTTTAGCAGGCTTGGCCTGGCTCAGATCTCGTGGATCATCTCCCATATTCCCATGGATTAAGATTTTACAGAGCCCACCAGGGACATTAGGTGCAGTAACGCAGAGGACGGCAGTTATCTGCATGCAGGAAAGCCCCACAGAGGAGCATTAAAACATTTCCTCAAACGTACAAACAGGGCCCTGGGAAGCGCCACCAGACGGGACTGGGGTCCTCCAACTGTAGCTTCCAAGACACAGAATTCGCAGCGAAACCGAAAGCTGGGAATCCCACGCTTACAAGGGCTGTGTATAGTCAGAACATTTAAAAACGAGACAATATACATATTTGCAGCCATTAAACTTCAGAATGTTTCGTCTTCACCCACATGTCCCTTAACCAAAAATTCCATTAGAATCTCTAAAGAGAATTACCAGTTAAAAAAAATTTTTTTTTTTTTTTTTTAATGAGAAATACTGAAAACTTAAGAGCGAGAAGGAAAGCGAGTGCAAATCCCTGTGGAGAACCTGGAGGCACAGGGAAACACAGGGCAGCGCCCCCTCGGCCTGGTCAGTACGTATTAAACTTTGGGACAAGCTCTGTTGAAACCAACATGACTCCCCAAAGAGGGCTTGGTCCCCCAAAGCCAAAGCTCTGGGAAAAGCCTGACTGACTACAGAGGAACTGAGCCAAAAGCACTGCCTGGGGGCACAGCCCCGGGATCCCAGGCTGTGACTTAAACACCACTTCTGACCCCAAAATGCCAATAAGGCCTCAAGTTAACTGGGAAAAAGCCCTGGCAGATGGCAAAGCGACTCTGATCCTCCCCCAATCCCCTCCACCTCCTAGGATGCATGACAGTGAGGGAAAAAAAATGAAAAAGCCACACTGCAAAACGCTGGGTTTCCATCTATGAAAGCAGCCTGCTGGCGCCAATTTCTCTAATTTCTCTTCTGGCACACTCACCGTCATGGGCTCAAAGGCCTGGGCAGGGGACACAGAGACAACGGGCCTGGCCACACACAAGACAATATTTACACATCTCTCCAACAGCCCGAGGATGTGTTCACTACGAAGATACATCAAAAAGGACAGGAAAACGCTGGAGCCCCAAACTGAACGAAAACAGCACTATCTGGTTGCAGCAGGTCGTTTCCCAGCTCTGCTGGGCAGGCGAGCCCGATTTCCGCAGGTCTCTTCTTCGGAACTCCCTCCCGTCCGGAAAGGAGAGGGCAGGGAAAGATGGGGCGGTCTCATGGTGAGAAGGACCGCAAGGAGACGGGACTGTGCGAAAACCGGCCTGCTGTATCGAACAGGACACGTCCTCACCCCGGAAAGGACGCTAACCTGATGACCCTGGGCAGCCCCAGCCCACCCAAACCTGTCACCCCCTTCTCCCAATCTTGGCTCTTTTGGCCAAGAGGGGCCTTTGTGGCCTCCCGGCGGGGGTTCCGCTCCATTGCCACTGCCGCCCCTGCCACCTCCACCCTTCCATCACTGGTCAGAGAACACTGGCTGGCTGGGTGGGAAGGGCTGCAATGGCCTTGCCTGACCCTTCAGGGTAACCATAAACAGGGCATCTTTGACATCCTGTTTTCCTTCCAGGTTCCTCATTACAGGGGCCTCAACATGTGTTCAATGTCCGTACCAGGCCTTGCTCTGGCTGTCTCGCCTATCCCAAAGATGTGGGGATGGAGAAGTTGGGTACCCAGATGCACAGGAGCCAGGTCCAACTCCAAAAGCCAACGCTCTGCTTTCTGGAATTCCCTGTGTCGACCTGGGGAAACTAACAGCCCTGTGAAAACGGCAAAAGGGGAACCTCTTTAACAAACTAATCCTATTGTTTTCTTAAGGTTTCCCCAAACCCCCAATATAACATATGTTACTTATAAAAGTCAGCCACTTGAGTATCCGACAGTAATTCCTAAACAGATGACTGCTCCAGCTCCTTGAAACAGGTGCAGTGGGCCCCTGTCAGAGCCAGGGCCCCCAGCCTAGCTAACAGACCGCACCCATCAGTATTATGCCATCTCAGTGTTTGCTTTCCCTTCCTTCCTGTCATAAAGAAAAACTTAACACGAATGTGGTGTTGATGCTGCAAAACTCCACTTGTGGTGCAGACGCTCCCTTCAGAGACATAGATGAGCTGTGGAAGTCGTGCCAAATCTTTTTGCAGTGGGGTAGCTGGCGGTAACTCAGCCAACTTACAAATAACTAACTGGTCTTCGGCTGAGTCCTCTACTTCAGCAGGACGACCCAGGACCACACGTGCCCCACAGCCCTGGTTTATCAGGTGCAAAGGAGTAATGCCAGGAGCAGGTCAGCAGTGGGCAGGAGAGCTTCAGGGAGGCTTCACGCTAGGCCCCAGAATGAGGAAGCCCATTTGTTTCCATCAATTTCTGACCCATTCTGCTCGGAAGCCACCCAAACTCACGCAGCCTCAGCTCTGCAACCTGCCAAATATTATGACAGATGTTTTCCTGTGTTAGGTAAAAACACCTGTAACTGAGTTTGGACTTTTCTGAACACCCTGGCAGATTAATAAAAAACAAAACTCACTGCAGTCTTTAGAAAAGGGAGGGTTTTCCTGGAAAAAAAAAAATTAAAAAAAATCTCATGTTAACTAAATAAAGTGAGATGGGACCAATTTCTGAAAGATTACTGAGTCTTGCAGACTTCATTTGTAATCCTGCAAGAGTCTCTCACTACAGAAAACTGCATAAAGGAAAAAGCCATCTTCGGAGAAGTGAGAAGAAACAGGCAAGCCAAATCCTCTCGCAGACAAAACAAACCCAAGATAAAGCTGACCCTGTAGAATCATCTGAATGGGGACCTCAGCGTTACACGCGACATCCCAAAGCCAAGTCTTCAATTCCCTGTGCAACATAAGGCATCAGCTGAAAACTGTAGAGACCTGAAAACTGGGGCGATTTAGACAGTGCCAGAAGAGCAGGGGAAAAACTGAGGCAGACAAGCAGAGGGACGGCCAGCGAAGCCCTCCACGGAGCAGTCCTCGGACATATCTCCTACAAGCGTTTTATGCTGTCATCAACAGTGACTTGGGAAACTGCTTGAAAAGAATGGGAAGTAGAAGTACTGCTCTGGGTCTAGTCCTCACTTTTTAAAAAAAATTTGTTTATCTATTGGCTGTGTCAGTCTCAGTTGCATCATGTGGGATCTTTCACTGTGGCATGCCCGCTTCTCTAGTTGTGGTGCCGGGACTAAGTTAGGTGTCCCTCGACATGTGGGATCTTACTTGGTTCCCCGACCAGGGATCGAACCACATGCCGTACATTGCAAGGTGGATTCTTAACTACTGGGCCACCAGTGAAGTCCCTTCATGCCTTTAAAAAATAAAAAATCAAGTATATGGTGGACTTTGTGAATCTAAAGACTGGATTTGCATGAAGGTCGCTGGGTTGAGCAGTCCCCCCGACAGCTGTGCTGTTTGTGCCAAACTGGCGTCAAGGGATGCCCACTCCTTTCTCAGGAGGAGACTCTGAAGCATCGGTCACTTTGGCTGGCCTTCCTCCCTGTGCTGGGGCTTTCCATCTCCGGGGACTTCCCTGGTGGCTCAGATGGTCAATGGCAATGCCAGAGACCCAGGTTTCCATTCCTGGGTAGGGAGGATTTCCCTGGAGGAGGAAATGGCAACCCATTCCCATATTCTTGTCTGGGGAATCCCATGGACAGAGGAGCCTGGCGGGCTACAGTCCATGGGGTTGCAAAGAGTTGGACACAACTGAGTGACTTTTCCCCCCATCTCCTGGTTCTCCAGTCCTTGGGGCCAGGAGCCCAAGGCAGCTCTGAAAGCCAAGGTGGAAATCAGAAATCCCTGGAGATGCTTCCCTGCGCCTGCTGCTGGCCAGAAAGAGGCCACAGCATTGCCCTTGCCCCCTTGCCTCCCACGGGCTCTGCAGGGGTTAGTGGGTCACACTCATTTCCGGCAGTGATGGCCAAAAATAGGCCCGTGACATCCCACTTCCTACTTTTAAATGTGTACAGGCTGTGTTGGGTTGTTGCTTGTTTAACATGTTTAAAAACAGCTTTCTGTCTTTAAAAAAGTTTTTCTTTTTTTTTCTTTCTGTCTCCATAGTATCCCCTACCAAAGCAACTTACTTGGCTAATCTAAATCAGAGAGGGGGAAATAAACCCCACTTACACTAGAAAAACAACAAACAGGGTCTGGCAGGGCTTTACGACCGTCTTCGTCGAAGTGACAAAGTACAGAGTCAAAATGAGCAGAACCGACCAGACATCTCGGTCTTCCCACGATGGACACACATCCCACGATGGACGCAGCCCCAGAGGCCCCTGGTTGCAGGCTCTAGGCTCCTGCCTCCCAACCGGAGCAGGAGGCTTTCAGTCATCAGCACAACTCTCCAGAGAAAACCCAGGACCCGAGGTGGAGCCTTGCAACCAAATCAGCTGCCTGCTGAACAGCCCCAGGTCGCCTGGAACTTACAATTTAGCCATTTAAATGAAAACGGAGGCTTGGGCATGGCTCCTGACTCGATTTCTAGACTAGATGATTGTACAGCTTAATGAGAGCCGTGTTACAAAAGTTACACTTGACTCCCACAGGTTATGGGATTTAAAAGTCTGTTTTATGGCATGTTTTGGCTGTGCTGGTGAAGCAGGAAATATGAGCTGGGACCACACCTCGGATGCAGGGCCTGCGAAAAGCACGGGACAGAATCTACTCAGAAAGACCTGGCTGGATCCCTGACACAAGGTCGGTAGGTGCTCGGAGAACTCAGCCTCCTTCCTCTCCATAAAATCCTGCAGGAACAGCTCTTCCTGCAAAATCGCAGCGTCTCAGGACACTGAATCCCCCATGCATCTCGACACGGCGACCCTCACCCCGACACACTCCCGTGTTACGTCTCCTCATTGGTTTTTATCAGGAATAGGTTCACACCACCTTAGTTGATCATCCCCAAACCCTCTCCACCTGCCTGGCTCCAGCTCAAATAACCCACCTCCAACAAGCGTCCTCAATCCCCCAATGTCACACGTCCCCAGTGCAAAGAAACCTGCCAGCTCTCGAGGTGAAAACACCTCACCCACGACTGCATCCGCCTGCAATCCCCTAGAAACCGGAGACATCTCCTGGTTTCCTCATGAAGGTGACGGCGCCCTCTCCCTCCTGACGTGCCCTTCCTTCCCTTCATCACATGCTCGCTGGCTGGACACACACGTAAAAATGAACCCGAAGAACAGGACTCTGCACAAGAAACAAGACTTTGTGGCAACAGTCTTTGCTCTCCGAGCCCAGGTCCAGGCTAAAGCAAGCACAGTCCCTCACTTGCAAGGACCCAGGCACAGTGGGCACTGAGTGAAGACGGCAGAGGAAGACAGCCACTTGTAGTATCTGAGCCTGCCGGCAGGGACCCAGCTGTCCCAGCTGTGCTCACACGGGCCCTGGCTGTAAGGTAAGAGCCATAAAGAACCATAAAGAACCTTCTGCAGACAAGAAAGGACCGACTGCCAACATACGTGTTTCACTCGTTCCAGGGTACGAACAGGAAGGGGCACCCTCTAGGCCCACTGCTGTCATTTAATCGCTAACTCACATCCGACTCTTTTGCGACCCCAGCCCGTCAGGCTCCTCTGTCCATGGATGCTCCAGGCAACAATACCCGAGTGGGTTGCCATCTCCTCCTCCAGGGAATCTTCCTGACCCAGGGATTGAACCTGCCTCTCCTGTTTCCAGGCGGATTCTTTACCATCGAGTCTCCAGGGAAGCCCCCTCCAGACACATACATCTCTCCAACCAGAACGCAGGAGGCAGGCTGGTGGATGTTCCAGCCCTTCTGATGTCTGTACAAGGAGCACAGGCAGCATGGAGCCGGTGGTGAGCAGGCGCATGGCCACATCCAGAAGGCTCTCCAGGCCACTGCACAGCCCCACTGCCGCCACCCCCGAGCCAGGTTCTAGCCCAGACCTGAAGGAGCACCAGCATCTCAGAAAGCCTCTAGGGAGACCGAGAGCCCGCTTGTGCTCTAGAGCCAGGGAGTCAACCAAGGTCCAGGACGTTCATCAAATAAGTCATGGTTCGATGCAATGAGTGTAAGTCAGTTGGGACTTACTCCCAAGTATCTCTTGGGAGGAAGTCTTACTCCACCCACACGTGTCATTTGTAAAAGGAATCAGAGGGTGGGAGGCAGGCAGCAAAGCCCTGTATCTTGGGGTGCTGGCAGCAGGGTCGCCCCAGACACTGGTGATCAGGTTGAGCTGTGTGGGACATGATGCCCCCCAATCTGCGGGCCTCCAGCTCTGCAAAGCCAGGAGACCCTACTGTCCTCAGGCCTGCTCTGAACAAGGAGGCCTGGCCCAGCGTGTCGGAGCCCTGGTTCCTGCGAGGAGTTCACTGGGCCTGGAGCAGACACTCTTCCCTCAAAGGTGCCACTGACCAAGATGAAACACACCCAGGGCGAAGCAGGCTGGGAAGGCGAGGCAGGCGGCTCATGCCTAGGAGGTGTGACCCCAAATACCAGAGACAGGTGCTGCCCACCTCGGGGGGGAGCATGACCCATTGTGGTAGGGGTGAGAGGCAGAGCAGCGGCCACAAGACAATACCCAGATGCTGATAAAAAGCCACACCTGGCCATGGACTAAAGTCCCCACACCCCAAACCCCAAAATGGAAGCAGCCTTAACACGCTGCTTTTAGAAATGTGGGAAGTTTAAAAAAAATGTCTGCCAAGCCCGATGAGAGTCCACCGGCAAATCAACCAACGCAGAGAGTAGCTTGAGTCTGTATTTCATAGATGAGCGACGTCTGAGAAATGATTACAATGCTGAACCCGGCTTTCATCTGCAGTAAGTGGGGGCCTGAGTGTGGGCAGCTCTACAAACCCAATCTCTAAGTGACAGCGGGCATCCCAGGGCAGGGGCCGCTGTTCCAAACTTCTCTTTGAACCATTTATCTTGTGGACCTTTATCCTTCGCAAACTAAGTCTATGAAGCTGCAACTTGACCATTCTCCCCCTTCCTTTTCTGATCTTTTACCTCAATACCATGTTGCTTCATCCTATTCATGTATACTAGAGGTTTAAGTCATGTCTGGTTGACTATTGTATATTTACATACCTAATGTAATTATCACTGATCACATAATTACTGGAAATGTACATAATTGCCTGATCCAAACATATAATTATAATGTATAGCAACATTATGAATACCATTTAAGGTCTACATTTTGGGGCTATTTAAAGGTATTTATTAGAAATGATTGTAGACCAACATATGTGGCCAGTGTTGACGTGGCTTCTTGATAAGGTACCTCCAAGTGCTTCATAAAACAAAACAATGATTCTACTATGCCTTAAGACAGGTCAAACAAAAAGCATACAAATGGAAGATAAAGTGACTCTGGTCCGAGTCTACAGATGAGGCTTTTCCTGTGGGGAAATACAGGTCACTCCTTCTGGTCTGTGGGCCCCAAAGGGCATGAGCCAGGCAACGAGATGCTCCCAGTCCTCCCTGCTGGAGGCTCTCACCCGGCCCAGACGCCCTCACTGCTCCTGCCACCTCGAAGACCAAGCAGCTCTTAGACAGTATTTTTGCTCCTTGAACACTCTGGGATCATGAATGAGCGTCCCTGGGGGAACGGTCCACGGAGACGCGCTTTCCGAACAGCAAGCTCGTCCAATTAAGAAGAGAATGACACAGGTGAGACAGTTTTCCCCCACTTCATCCCTATAGTATTCTCTCCCTGACTTTTCTTGTGCTCCTCAGGGACAAGACTGATCTAGATAAAGATTTCCAAGATGTATAACTATGTGTTCAGCAGACACCCGATGACCTTTGTCTCCTTCTCCACATCCACCCAACCAACCCGTCCATCTTCCTCACTGCCTTTTATTCCCTGTTTTCATCCCAGAGGTGAAGCAGAAGAGTTAGTAAGTCATGTCTGACTTTTGTGACCCTGTGGACTGTAGCTCACCAGGCTCCTCTGTTGATGGAGTTCTCCAGGCAAGAATACTGGAGTGGGTTGCCATTCCCTTCTCCAGGGGATCTTCCCGACCCAGGGATCGATCCTGGGTCTCCTGCACTGCAGGCGGATTCTTTACCAATTGAGCCACCAGGGAAGCTAACTCAGAGGTAAGGAATGTTGAATTTGATTGTTTATTTAATAGGAGGTCTCTAACATTTCTTTTTGTCCTGTAGAGGAAAGGAGAAGTCTTCTCCTGAATTATGTAATGAAGGGGACTTAGCTCAGCTGATATAATCCTCAGGACCATTTTTCCACATGTATAAGACATTCAAACAAAATGAAGTAAAATGAAATATCTACTTTTCTCCAAATTACATTTTCAACAGCCACAGGAAAGGATGGTGTTTAGTGATTTATTGTACCATAACCCACAATAAGATGTTCTAACAAAAAGTCATCAGCAAGGCCATTGTGGTATATTACAGTTCTATAAACCCAGGGCCCCAGAAAGTGCTCTTCTGGGTTACTTCCGCCATAGTAAGGAATGGCAAGCTCTCTTCTCTGGCCAACAAATACTTGGGGCAAATCACACTAGCTCTGCCATGATGCCATTAGGTCCTAAAACACTCTGAATGGTGCAATTCACAAACACTATGTGTCAATTAAGCCAGCAAACTAAACAGAAAGGAAAATCCAGACCTATACACACACCAGAAAGAGAGCACCGCAGTCTGGTCAAGTCTGTTCACAGACCCTGCTCCATGCAATCGTTATACAACAGCACAGAGTGGGCATCGAGAAAGAGCAGAGAATAAATGACAAGCATCAAAACAGAAGAATAGCTTTTTGGAAAAAAAAAAAAGAAAACCTGGCTTTTAAGTCAGCTTGAAAGACTATTATTCTCTAATGGATTTTGATGGAGCCCCCAAGACGGGAGAAGGGGATGACAGAGGATGAGATGGTTGGATGGCATCACCGACTCAATGGACATGCGTCTGAGTTGGTGATGGACAGGAAGGCCTGGCGTGCTGCAGTCTGTGGGGTCGCAAAGAGTTGGACACGACTGAGAGACTGAACTGACATGAACCCGAGACTTTGGGTGGTGAGACGCAAAGCTGTACTCTGTACTTTGCTTAATCTCGAGCAGGAACATCCTCTTTGAGGTGCAAAGGTGCGGATTCTGGGTGCCTGAAGATGGACAGACTAGGTCTCAAAGCGACTGTGGCTCAGGAGGAAGAGACCCCAAGGTTCGGTGCGAAAGGTTTCAGGGAGAAATGGACTGGGCTCTGGGAGGAAGAGAGAGATGTGGGAGAAGTATGTTTGCAGGGGTGATTTGCTGCACCAGTTGGGCTCGGCTGGAGAAAAGGGGTTCACTGCGGAAGGTGGAGGGCTGGGAGGGACCCTTGAGGCCATCTGAAGGCTTGTCTGGCTTGGGATTGGCAGCAGGTTGGAGGGAAGAATTGGAAGGAATGTGTGTTCCCAGAGACGAAGTAAGAAAACAACGTTCCTACAAGCCCAGAGCAGAGGAGGGCAGCTTCACGCTTTAAATCATAAAACAATGAGAGATACTGGAAGTCCTCGGTGGTAGGTTGGGGGCAGTGGGAAGGAGAGAATCATCTGCTGGGGTTGCTGGACTTCCAAGGAGAACATTCTTGAATGGTTAGTTCGGGTTTCCAGAACGGAGCCTGGTGAGAATCCAAAGCCAGGGAGGGAGATATGTGAGACTGTCAGGAGGAAGAAATGACAGAATCCCCGGGGCTGATCAGAGGCCAAGGCCAAATGCAGAACAGCAGACGGCCTGGGTACCCGAGCTGCTCACCGACTTGCCCTGTACCTCGCCGGCAGCACCTGGGAAATGGGGACCCCCAGTCCCTGACCTTTAAAGGCGCTGCAACAGCTTATAAATGCAAGGAGCATCAAGGAAGCATCTTGAAACAGCTCTTATACTTCATGAGACACCAAATGAATGCGTGGGATCATGGATTATAAATTACACCTGGGTCACTTCACGTCAAGCATCTACCTTGACAGAGGACAGTGAAAAATTAAAACAAACCATGGCAACTGTCTCCTCGCGTGCTGCAGTCCAGGGGGTCGCAAAGAGTCACACGGAAAGACCGCACTGTCTCAGGAACACTGCTCACGAATAAAGGAGATGCTGGAATTTGTTATAAAAAAAGGGAAGGCTGGGGACTGGTGAACTATGACTGAGAAACAGGGTTTGAAGGAAACTTCAGTGGTTTTTTTGCTGCCACCGGCTGCCCTGAGCACAGAAAGGAAAGGCCACTGGCGGAGACCACATTCTGGTCTCCGATGCGGCATCCCGAGATAAGCACTGGGCTCAGGGTGCAATCAGCCAGTAGACATTCCTGATAACCAACCTTAGAAAGCCGGTCCACCGGGGCTTTCTGGAATGGGGACTAGGTACCAAAAACGAAGGACCGAAGTAAAACCTTAAACCCCCCGAACAATCAGGTGAACCGAGATGGTGAGACATTGCATAAACCTACTGGCTTGGGTTCTGCAATGATGTCAATGTTTCTGAAAGTCAAAGGCCAGGGAATTATTTTTGACTAAGGAGACCAAAGAGATATGACAACTAAATGCCACATTTATGCTCCTTGACTGATTTCTGCAGAGGCAAACGAGCCAGCGAAAACAGAGGCGTGCGGGAGCCACGACCACGCCAGCTAGGTCAGATAAGCGTGCAATGAGCCCCAGCTCCCTGGGGGTGATGGTGGTGGTGTGTTTATGTAGGAAAGGAAACTATCGTACCTGCCGCCAAAGGTACTTAAGAATAAACGGGTGCATCTGCAGCTGTCTTTCAGATAGTTCTGGAAAAGTCCATCCATCCATCCTCCATTCATTCATACTCTCTCTCACACACACACACACGCATCTCTATCTACGTACCTCGGCATATAAGGAAGCAAGCAATAACGAATGTTACCGGCTGGTGAATATAGCTGAAGGGAGTTATCAATGTCCATTGCACTGGATCCTTCTTTCTGTAGGTTTGAAAAATTATATCTAAAAATATCCCTAATTCTCCACACCTCCTTATACCCAGGGATGTGGGGGACAGTGGGTGCTCTTCAGTTCTTTTAGGTGGGAGCCATCTCAGGGCAGAGTCCCAGAGCAGAACACACCACCAGCTTGAGCCACATCTAGAAGCGATACCACGCGGACAGCTTGTGGGAGGCACATTCCCAGGCCCGAGTCAGCCGGCCAACTAGTGAGCTGGCACGTGGCTGCTGAGCCCACCCTGCCCAGGGGCTCCACGGCCCCTGAGAGAAACACTGCAGCGAAGTCACCAGTGCCCACGCCATGCCAAACCACACAGCCCGGCAGCGTGGACGCGGGCCAGCAAGGGACACTTCACGCGCAGCCCAGGCCTACTCCCTAGACTTCTCACCACTCCCTCGAGGAGAGGATGGTCCTTAACCCACATTTTAGAGTTCTGTCCCTTGTTTCCGTAAGATTTGAATTCTGTTTAATTTCCTTTCATGACCAGAACAACTCCCAGAACATTTTCAAAGATAACCAGGGACATGAACGTATCACGAGGGGCTACGCCGGGCTCCAGCTATTTGTGGTGGCAACTGTTTCCGTTTGAAGCGGAGAAAGTCCAGAAACTTCAGAAAGTAGGTTTCCTTTCACTTGCAAAATGATCCTGGGAGCACAGACCCCCCAGCTGCCCTCCTAGCACCACCTCTGCCCTGGGGCCCACTTCAGCCTACCTGAAGGGCAGGCCAGTCACCACCAAGGACACCACAGACAGGCGCCTGGGACTGCGGTGGGGGTGGGACAGCAGCCTGGCTAGGAGACCAGGTCCAGGAGCCCAGGGCCGGTCTGCACGTTCTCTGTTTAAAAACCGACAACCACGCTGGCTCTTACCTTCGCAAATTCTGTCCAATCGTTGTCGCTTGACTTTGTGCTTATCCACAAGGGCCATTCTTTATCGAACTTTGCACCTCTCTGATTCAAAAGGCAAAGCGGTCCTCTAAGAACTTAGGGGCCCTCGCAGGAGTCTGCGGGCATTACGCCACTACGCGCCCTGAAACGAGGAGAAAAGAAGCCTTACTCTCTGGACACCCTGGGGGCAAGGACAACCGGTCATTCAGGCTTGGCTGCCACTTGCGACAAGGGGACCTGCCCTGGGGGACTTGTTCTCCTCCAAGGCTGGAGACAGGGTTTGCTCCCTGTCCCTGGGACAGTCTCCTGCCTCCGAGGGAAGCGGGCGAACAAGACAAAAGGTCATCAGTTCCTGAAAGCGGTCAGCAGCACCATCTGCAGCTCTTGCTGTTGACGGCCAACGCCAATCACTGACCAGCCTGGGTCAGGATACTTCAGCCTCCAGTGCCAGAAACCAAGTGACAGCCAGTGGCGTCGCTCTGTAACCTCTGGAAGCTGCAACGGGACAGAGGCAGGGACCAACCCGGACTGCCTGGGAGCCCACCCCAGTGTCTGGAGGGACGCAGGCACCAGCTGGGGCTGCTCTCCCACTGCCATCCCCCAGGCGGTTTCCAAAACTGCCCTTTGGCCACCGCTCAGCACCTTTCAAACCCTTCCCCCACTGCCCAAGGAGGGGGCAGGAATGGATGCCCCACCTAACCAAGGCTTGCCCAATTCCACCTTCCAAAGCCTTGCTGGCTTCCAGGGGGGCCACTGCTGGGGTCTGCGGCCTGTGCCTGTCCCACTCCCGTGGTGTTTCAAGCAGGTGAGGCACAGGAGGAGGGGTCTCCCATTTGGGTTGGGGTATTTGGGCCACTCCCGAGGCATTCCACTGCCCATTTTGTGGAGAAAAGTCAGGGTTGCCTGTTTGGGGAGGCCCTGACCTTCATCCCCTGCTCAGCCAACGTGCCAGTTGAGGCCATAAATCATCATCTGCAACCTCCAAAGCCTTAGAGCTTCTGATTCATTGCTGTGGTTATCCTAACACCACCACCAACTGCCACACACACACACACACACACACACACACACACACCCC
>NW_011495018.1:6861271-6862358 GCF_000754665.1 Bison bison bison | reverse complement strand
GGCAGGAGACAAACAGGAGGCTCCAGGGTTAATAATGAGAATTGTTATGGGTGGTCATCAATTATGCAGAATGCTGGGAGTTACTTTATCAAAGGTCAGAAAATGCAGGTCTGACTATGAAAAGGTAGGTGACTTCCTGGAAGTTAATGGCTAATTTCTCAGCAATGAGGCTGAAAAGGCACCCTAAAGATTTGTGGCAATAATTATGTGATTTTTAAAAAAAGAACAAGGAAAAAAAAAAAAAGCACAACTTCTAATCACATAAATAATTAAGGCAACATCCAAGAGATACTAAATCCTTTCCCAGCCTGGAATGACCCTGTTGGACAAGCAAGGAGATGAAGGTGGTCCTGAAGCGAGCCAGGGCATTGCTGGGAAGATCTGGGTAAACGGAGATGGAGCAGACAGATTTCTAAAATCCTCGGGACTCCGCTGGTGGTCCTGTGGTTAAGACTCCATACCTCCAATGCAGGGGGCAAGGGTTCAATCCCTGGTCAGGGCATTAAGGTCCCGCATACCATGAAGTCAAAAAAAAGTGGCTTCACTTTTGCTGGGCTTTGTGAAAGGTAATCATGCCAAGTGGGGAAGGTGGTTCCTTACTGGCCAACTTGAGACGGACGGACGGAGGAGCAGGAACTCTGGACCAAGGGTTTGTGCCCGAGAGAGCCCCTCAGACGGCAGCTGGCAATTTTCATCTGCGTGGGTCCTGGGGTCTGATCAAGAGATGGCCCTTCCTTCCTTGGCTCCGGAGACAGACCCCACGTTAGCCACAGCACCCGGGGGTGGGAGAATTAATTAGTTAATATTTGTGAAGTGCCGTGGAGATGAGAAATGACAGCATTATCATCCGAGGCAGGACGGGTTTCACACCCTCCTCCTCCTCCTCCAATTCCCTGAGTGAGGCATAATCATTCTTTTTGCTTTCCTTTGAATTTTAATTTGTATAATTAGATGGCTTCCTGAAAAATTGATAAGTAGAATCTCGATTATGCAATCAAAGGAAAGATCAGGCATCAGCTTACACAAATTGTGTGCGTCTTAGTATTATTTAAAAAAATTTTAAAAAGGGCAACTGACTTCTGTGTCT
>NW_011495018.1:6860139-6861104 GCF_000754665.1 Bison bison bison | reverse complement strand
GGGGTGTGGGGGTGGGGACCAGCCCTTCCATGGGGTTCCCTCCAGGTCTGGTACCTCTCACGACTCAGACTGGCCCTGCTGATGGAGAATTCAGTCGTAAGGGCACCAGGCGGAGGATGGACACTATGGCAGTGACCACTGCTTCAGGTAGCCTCTACCCCCGCCCCCCAGGACTCCCCTCCCCCCAGCATTTCTTTTGAAGCAAGGATGTATGCAGTATGACATTTTCCCCCTTCACCCTCCGAAGGAGTGAGATATTTATGAGGACTTAGTGAGCACAACCCTCTTCCTCATGACAGGAACAGGCCCTGCTCAGAACTGGGCTGTAGGCAGTGGTCCCCAGCTGATGTCCCCTGCAGGAAGGCCAGCACCCTGCCATGCACACCGGTCCTGGGCTCCCTCGACAGGGCCCCCGAGCAACGCAAGCCAACCTCTGCCCTTACCATACGCCAGTCTAGTCTCCACGCGTACATCACAAACTCTGGGCCCCAGGGGTTATTAGTACCATCACCAATTGACACCATCTGGTCAATATTTAACTACAAACAGATAAAGGTCCACATAGGGAAGAAAAACCAGGAGGAGGGTGTATTACGTTGTCCCACTTTGAAATGATAAACCTTCGAACCATGGTGGTATAGGTGGGAAGAGTTCTAGAACCCGCTTGCAAAATGACTGTGAACAAGCCAGCTCCACGTTTGCACAACAGGGATGGTGTTGCAAAGAAGCTGTGAGGATCAGATGAGAACACACAGGAAAACAAATGGAGCCCAAGGGCAGGACTCTAAGAACAGCTCAGGACTTTCTCTGCGAGACAGAGGCCTACTTGGACATGGGCCGCCGTCACACTGGATCACCTGCCTCCTGCGGAGGCTGGAGATAAATCGCAGCGAAACTTGAGAAAGGGCAAGAGGAAACTCAGGTCCTTTCTCAAGTAGGAGGGGCCCACAAGCCTTACAGGAAAA
>NW_011495018.1:6854566-6860039 GCF_000754665.1 Bison bison bison | reverse complement strand
GCCCCGAAGTCTCAGCCTGAGATGAAGGGTGTGATCAGGCGCTGAAAGGTTTAGGAATTGAACTTAAAAAGATGCTTGCTGAGAAAGCTACCTGGGGGAATTCCCTGGAGGTCCACTGTTACTGCTGAGGGCTGGGGCTCGATCCCTGGACAGGGAACTATGATTCCAGAGTCAGCACAGTGTGCAGCCCCCAAAAATATAGATAAACACATTGATTAAATAAGAAAAGAAAGCTCCTGGGAGATTCTTGGAGGTACTAGAAGGAAGCTACAGGCCCGGGAGATGTGTCTACGCAGGCTTCAAAGGAGATAAACCTGAGAGTCAACAAAAGGGAGAAAAGAAAGGAAGGCATCACTTTACAAACAAAGGCAAAACACCCCAAAATTGAGACTGAGGAAAAGGAAAGGTTCCCCTCTCACCACTTTGGGACTAAAATCTGGGCAGATTAACTAAACCACAAGCAGCCCTGCTGGTCAGGACCGAATCACTATAATGACCAAAACCCAGCCATCACTAATTGGCATTCTCAACATCTCAAATAAGTTTCTAAGACCCCCTCAGTTTCTTTTTTCCAGTTTCAAGTCTTCTTAAAGATTAGGCAGATGAAGGAATTTACAGAAAATAAACGATGTCTTCAATGATGTCTCTCAAAGTGAAAATTCCTCTAAAACCAGTTAACGGTGATGGTAGCCTTCGATTCTTTTAAGAAAATCTATGTAAACTTTATGTTAATAAAGACAGACCAAGTAGAAGAGATGCCTTCAGCCCCAGCAGCATTGGATCCTGAGGGCTCTTGCCTTTCTGAGCCTGGGATCCCTAAAGCAATGACACCACTCCTGGGGTCCCCTTTACCAAGGCCGACAAGGATGGGGTCATCTCACTAACTTGTGCATGACCATCCAGGTAAAGGCAACACCAATGACCAAAAAACCCTCTGCTTCTTCACGTTGTACCAAATAAAGCCAAGGGCTTCAGGTTACCCTGGAAAAAGCCTCTTCCAGAATCTTTAGAAGCCAAACAAACATCAACAGCAGATGATAAGCTGGGTAGAATCCTTGGGGCTCTCCAGGTGGTGCTAGTGGTAAAGAATCTGCCTGCCAATTCAGGAGTAATAAGAGACTCAGGTTCGATCCCTAGGTTGGGAAGATTCCCTGGAGGAGGGCACGGCAATCCATTCCAGTATTCTTGCCTGGAGAATCCCATGGACAGAGGAGCCTAGTGGGCTAAAGTCCATAGAATCACAAAGAGTTGGACACGACTGAAGCAACTTAGCATGCAAGAATCCTCATAAGAGGTGGATGTGGGTTGTGATCGTCAACTATGCCTGAAGGACCAGTTAAAATCCAGATAGAACAAAAGAAGCTTCCTACAGGAGAGGTGACTCACTGGAAAAGGCCCTGACGCTGGAAAGATGGAAGGCAGGAGAAGGGGGCGACACAGGACAAGATGGCTGGATGGCATCATCGACTCGACGCACATGAGTTTGAGCAAGCTCCAGGAGCTGGTGATGGACAGGGAGGCCTGGCGTGCTGCAGTCCATGGGGTCGCAGAGTCGGACACAACTGAGCGACTGAACTGACAGGAGTGAGCGATCAGTGGGAAAAACACTGGCGTAGCCTTTGGTCAAATGGTGGACACAACACCCCAGTTAATAACAAAAATGATTAAAACTGCACTATTCAACAAAATAATCTATGGCTAGAATCTAAAAAAGAGTGGATATATGTATACATATAACCACTGATTCCCTTTGCTGTACATCTGAAACTAACACAACATTGTAAATTAACTATACTCCAATAAAAATTTAATAAATAAATGTTAAAAAAAAAAAAAAACCACTGCACTTTAAGAAAAAGCAGCTTTGGGGGAAGATCAGTTGTGGGAAATGAGTTTATTGAAGTTAATCTTATCCACATCCAAAAACTACCACTGCTCCCTGATTATGACTCAGTAGCTTTGGGGCATATTTGGGTTTTGAGGGAAGAGGGGAACGTGTGCACTAGCAGCACTGAAAGGTGCTCGGGGACACTGACTCTCCACCCCCCACCCCAGGGGTGACCAAGCAAGACCCTTCAACACACACGGAGGCTCCATCTGATTCCTGGAGTCTCCCACACTGTTTGACTCTCTGCAACTCCTTGGACTGTGGCTAGCCCGCCAGGCTCCTCTGTCCATGGGATTCTCCAGGCAAGAATGCTGGAGTGGGTTGCCATGCTCTTCTCCGGGGGATCTTCCCTACTCAGGGATTGAACCTGGGTGTCCCGCGTTGAGGTGGCTGCTTTAAGGTCTGAGCCACTAGGGAAAGCCCAAGGTGGTTTGTATTTCCCCAGGGTGACAAGGTCACACCCTGTCACATGCCCTCCATCTGATCCACGGGCCCCACCCTTGAGCCCCTGGGGCTGACGCAACACCAGTGTCCCAGAGAGAAGTGCAGATGACTCCAGAGCTGTGAGCACAGGGCCGCCACCCTCTCCAACACTAGAGGCCAGGCAGGTTTCAGAATTCACATGGGATTTTAAATAGGCAATCCAGTGCTTCTGCCGTGTTATCATGGACCCCCGAAACAGGCAGTAACATTTCTACACTAGGACGCAGGAACACACTTACCCACCTGGATTAATAGAATATACAAGGATATACACTCAACAATTCAGGCCAGGTCAAAATCTGCCACTGAATGGGTTACAATGAATTTAAGTTTTCAGAGCTTTTTACAATTTGGATGTGAGATTAAGGAATTGTGGGTCTATGATCCCCCCAACCCCCATCTAAACGCCACCAAACCATTTTCGGGGGCTTTGAAGGAGAAAAACAAAGAGTCTGGAATCTATGTCAAGCGTGTGACAGCAGAGAAACATAGAAAGCGACTCTTTTAACAGGTGGAATGCCAGTGCGTCCTGTGAGGTTTGAGGCTGCCAATGTGAAAACCACACTTCCGCTGAGATGACCTCCTTGGCCAGCAAATAATTTCTGAGTGCATCCTTTTGCTTGGTTTAGATTTAGAAAAGATTATCTCCTGGTGTTCAACGTAAAACTCAAGAATTCTAAATATTTTCACTTGCTAAAAAGCTTTCATCAAGAACAGAGGACTGGAGCAAAAACAATTCATGATTTTCCTAATTGGTTGTTTTATTTATGACATGATGAAAATTAAGTGTTGGTGAAGAAAACGAGACACTTCTGTGTTAAGAATTTTCACACATTTTTAAAGCACCTGAATGGACAAATATGCTCAAAATAAATATTATTCATTCTAATACTAGAGAATTCTTTAAAAAATAAAATGAAACTAAAAGGGTAAAGGCAAATAAGCAAACTTTCACCCAGATAAGGAAGTGTCAAATGACACCTTTTATTTCCATTGTGTTGAGACTGGGGAATCGTAAGACACACAAGTAGAATATTCCTGTTCCAACTTTCTGATCCCTTCCTCCTTTGGCAATTCTGATCGATCGCTGAAGAGTCTAGTTGAGCGGGGTGAAGGGATGAGCACCCTCAATTTCTCCGTGGACAGAGGAAGCCCCATCCTGACCGGAGGACTGATCCTTTTTCACATATTACATGCAAGAAATTATCGAAACAAGTTTATATCTGAGCGAGTAAAAGTGAACAGAGGAAGAAGCCAGAACGTCAGAAAGTTTGGAAAGGTCTCACGAAATGCCTTCAGAGGAGCCTTGGCCATGGTGCGGCTTTTGGGGTGGCCCCTCTGTGCCCCGAAGATCGCCTGAAGGTGATGCCTGCAGGCCATGAAAGGACTGGGAGCCCACGTGCACTTGCTGTGGTCCAGTATGGAGTAAAAGCATGGATAACTGATGTCTGCTGGGGCTTGGACCCGGGGGGCACCGAAGCAGGAGCCACCTGGAGACAGCTAACGGAGGTCATATGAGAAACTCGTGCTAGACTTTAAACACAGACTATGGAAGGGAGCTGGGATGCCAGGTGGGGAGTAAAGAAGATCTAGCCTTTGAAAGGCCACTCTGGAGTATTTGCTTTATTCTCATGAGTTGCACTTGCATTTACAGCAATTTGTTGGTTATCAAATAGCAACAATGAGATCTTAAATGTTTAAAAAGCTTGATGGGAGATTTTGCAGACATCTGCTTCTTGATTTCTTGCCACTGGGAGGCCCTAGAACCTAGACTGGCTTCGCTGCGTCCAGCTTCCATCGGGGACACAACTGCTTTGCTGCCCTTGTGAGGTCCCAGCCCACGTGCTCGTGACACTGTGCAGCCTGGAAACAACGTACATGGGGAGGAGGTCTGTGGTCTCAAAGCCGATGGAAACACCAGGAGGTCCAACCTTCTGTTCTGGTCATTCCTGGAGCAGGCCCACCCAGAGGAGGCCGGGCGCCCAGCAGTGGGGCCCGTTGGCCAGCAGAGGGCACTGCACACCCTGCAGGGCCTTTCTGAGGCGGCAGAGGCCAGAGCTGCTTTGCCGGGACTCCTCTTGGCTCCTTTCAATCTAACTTGGACTCTGTGAGAATCTGGAGAAAATGAGACCAGATACCTCGAAAAGGGAAGGTCTGAGATGGCTTCAGGATGACGGGCTGCACGTCCCCTCAATCTCAGGATGCAAAAGGGACAGAAGAGACCTCCAACCTCCCTTAGAGCAACAGGTGTTTAGCCTTTAGGAAGAACGACCAGCCATGGTACAGGAACAGGGCATAAAGATCAATCCCCTCGCCCCCAGCTCGCTCTCTCCTGGGCTGGTAGCCAAGGTTTCCCTTTTAGAGCTGCGGGAGCCAGAGAGGTGGGTCATAGAGCAGGGGGGCTCAAGGTCCTGGGCTTGGGGGTCCTGATCCAAGGAAGGCCATGGACCACCCTGAAGCCATTCTATCTGTGCTTCTCATGTAAAGACACTGATATGTCAACGAGGAAGGAGCCACGGTGGTGAAAGATGAAGACAAATCAGAGACACAATTTACAAGGAGAGGAGAGGATTGAGGTGGGCCTGGGCAAAGCGCATCGGGGTTTCCATTACAAACCACAGCTCCTGGGGCACTCCACACACCCGCTTAGCTGGAGGCTACTCCACTGTCCTCAACCCCCGGATCCCTTTGTTGTGAAACAGGGATGACTTCGGGACACGTGACTTAGACAGTAATTTGGAAAGGAAGGTGGAAAAGGGGGGATTTTCCCAACCTTATTCAGGAACTGATTTTGGCTAGAAGCACCAGCTGGGAGGTGGGGGCCTTCGCTCGGGGCCCCTGAATCCACCCCAAAGGCGGCAACCTTTATGGATCTGGCTTCTACCTGCCAGGCTGATCACCTCGTTCTAAAAAAGCTGACATATGGATGCAGTCAATCAGCTCCCTTCTCTGTACCTGCAGGGCACCCAAATGGTTCCTGCTGGAGAAGCAAAGGAGGGGCTGGGGTCGTCCATCAGTGAAGCAGGGGGACACACACCCCACCCCCTCCCCACACCTCTGTAGGACCAGCATCCTTTCTCACCACTGCTTCAAAGCCATTGT
>NW_011495018.1:6838960-6854466 GCF_000754665.1 Bison bison bison | reverse complement strand
TGCCATAGCAACAGATGCCACTGGACAACACGGCTTAGTCTTGGCCGGACTTGGCAAGTGATACCTTTGGAAGGACTACACACACAGAGATCCTGGGGGATTCTGTTGGCTCCAGGAATCCTGCCTGCGTGAGCCTCTCTGCCCTCTTCTCGCCCTGCCTCTGACACTGCAACCCAGTCCCCAGTTTGTTCCAAACCCACATTAAGTGGGATTCACTCTGACCTCGTGGAGCAGAGTACTCTGTACAGCCCACTTCAGGATGGACAAAACTGAGGCACGGGGGCTACCTCATGCCAGAGGAGAGGCTGAGAGAGGCCAGCAGGTGAGGCCCAGGTCAGGTTCACAGGAGAGGTGGGGGTTCAAGCTGATCCAGTAGAGATGAAGTTATCATCCATGTGAAGGATGGCTGGCTGGCATTCTTTGTCCATGTTCAGAAACCAAGTGTCTGGAAAGATTATCTCAAAAACAAACAGCAGAGCTCACTCCAAAAGTGAAGGAGTAGGGACCCACCTTCTCAAGTTCAGTGCCAGATGGATCACAGGGTCACCAGTCAAGAACCAAAACCAAGCAAGGCTTTTGAACACACTCGCAGCCCAGACTGAGGCACGCAGGTTGGGAGGAGCGCTTCTTGGGACCTGGGCTTGACTCCCACGCAGCTCAGCTCATCCTGTCCCAGGTCATCACTCAAGGGTATGGCCAGGGCAGGAGCGCTCCACAGGCCTGGGGCCAGCCCATCCTTTATTGCAAAGGATGAGCTGCTTGCACAAAGGCAGACAGGCAGGAAGGCCAACTCAGGCCTTGGGATCAGAGTAAGAACTCTGTATCACGACAGATACTCTGCATCCAGATCTTTACAAATATCCAAACACCATCGTCATGTTGCTCTACCAGGAAAGGCAGTGGGCTGCAGCTGGGGAGGCGCAGGGAAGCCCACATGACACCGTGTTCCGAAGCAAGCGTTTTCTAGAAACGTTAGCAGGGAAATCAGACAGGATGAATCCCAGAGAGTCTTTTCGTTAGAAAAGAGGTTCTTCCCAGACCTTATCTTTTCAACCTGAGTCATGGAAAGGAAAATCTTCATCTTCTACATAACTATTTAACAACATGAAATAGAAGAGCTTGGGGCTATTCGTTTTGCTTCACGCGGTTTTGAGCTGGAGGACAGGGAGTGTAACGCCCCCGGGGGTGGGAAGGGTTGGGGGGGCCAGCTTTGTTCGTCCATGACGAAAGGGGGAGAGGCAGCGAGAGGCTGGGGGTGGGGTGAAGCGGGTGTCACCTGTGTGTCGCATGAATCCATCTTAGCCGATCAAATTAAGAAAAAAGAAGGGAGTTGCTAACTAGCTGTTTTTGTTGTGCTGTTCATTTCAGGGTATTCTTAACCAGTCTCCTTGAATTCCCCCCGCCACGGACTCCTGGCTGGCTTCCACGGCTGTGAGGGTGAATGATGCCATTTCTGCCCTGTGTGAGGCTCCGCATCTTCTGGGCTGTGGCTAAAGTGTCGCCTGGTGTTGAGCAGTTGCCGGGACTGGGGAGAGGAGGTGGCCGCAAGGCTCCACCCTCCCCAAGAATTTTCTAGGTGTGAATCCTTGTCATGATCAGTTCGGTTCTCCGCGGACTGGGCTGGTGGGGGAGGATGGGGCGTGTGTGAGAAGAGGCGCCTGTTTACACAATTATGGCTGACAGTGTGCTTAACACCCAAGGATCCTCATTTCACATCAAATCCTACCAAAGAAGTCTTGACAAGGTGATGGCCATTTAAAAGTCTGCTGGGCTAATGTATGTGGATGCTCTACACGTTGGGGTCCCCACCACCCCAAGGACAGGGGAAGGGGGCTCCAAGGGGCTGGACATCTGGACGCCATGCTCATGTCCCAGGACCAGACAACCCATGGGGATGAGAAGATGATCTTCTGGGGGAAGGCAGGCTCCTGAGTACCCCTCCTGGCAGCACTGGGCCTCCTGCCTGATAAGCCCAGACTGCTCAGCTGTGGGCTGAGTATATGGACCCCCAAAGGCTTAACACAGTTTCTACTAACTGCCCACAGCCACACCACCCTGTCATGGACTGAATTATGCACTTATTACCATTTATGTTGAAGTCCTAAGCCTTAATTCCTCAATGGCTTTTTATTTGGACATAGTCTTTATGGAGATAATCAAGTTAAACTAAGGCCCTAATCAGAGGATGGCATCACCTAATCCAAGGTGATGGACAGCACCACCGACTCAATGGACAAGACTCTGAGCAAACTTCGGGAGATGGTGAAGGACAGGGAAGCCTGGTGAGCTGCAGTCCAGGGGGTTGCAAAGAGTCAGACGTGACTTACTCAGTGATTGAACAACAACAATCAAAGGTGAGCAGGGATCCTTCTAAAAGGGGAAATTTGGACACAGAGATGTGGACAGAAGAGCACATGAGGCACAGGATGAAGACGGCCATTTACAAACCAAGAAGAGAGACCTGGAATAGAGCCTCCTTCCCAGCCCACATGGGGTACTCTGATTATTCACTGCAAGAGCTGAAGTTGAAACTGAAGCTCCAATACGTTGGCCCCGTGATGCAAAGAGCCAACTCGATTGGAAAAGGCCCTGATGCTGGGAAAGATTGAAGGCAGGAGGAGAAGGGGACAACAGAGGATGAGACGGTTGGGTGGTATCACTGACTCAATGGACTTGAGCTTGAGCAAGCTCAGGGAGATGGTGAAGGACACAGGAGCCTGGCGTGCTGCAGTCGATGGGGTCACAAAGAGTCGGACACGACTGAGCGACTGAGCAACAACGCTGCAGTCCTCAGAAGCCAAGCCCGACACCTGCCCTCAGATCTCTGCCTCCAGAACAGTGTGACAATACGTTTCTGCTGCTTGAATGGCCCGGCGGTAGCGCTTTGTCATGGTAGCCCTAGCGAACCACGCCTCGGGGTGATATTGGGGTGACTGCCCCCTGAAGCCTGTCTGGGACCTTGTACCAGTGATGCTGAGGAAGCGCAGGACCAACTTGGTGGGAAGCCCAGCTGCAGTGAAGAGGCGGCCTCTACAGGTCCTGGCCTTACTGCAGAGTGCCGTGGCAAACCACGTCCAGCCACGAGTTTGAACGCACAACTGATATTGACATGCCTGTGGCTGTGCCCCGGGCTGTTCTGCCAGGCACCAGGCTCTGGCTGGGGGACCGAGGGGCTGTGGGCCCAGCACAAACTCCCACAACCCTTGAGAAGACAAGGGTTGTCTTCCCCCCTGGAAGACACACCAGCATTTCCAAGGGAGACACACAAATGGTGCCAACCTTACTTTGCTTTCAGCTGCGTTCTGCTCCCCAAATCCAGTCTCTTCTGAACACCCTGGCTCTGTGTCCTCTGCATTAGCTGCAGGTAGACGTGCCCACCTGGGTGCCAGGGGCGGGGGAAGGGTGTCCCACACCACCACCCTGTCCCTTCTCCTCGGTCAAGCACAGGCAGACCTTGTTTCCAACTCGGCAGGAATCTGCCCAGGGTCTGCAGGGCCCTTTGAGGTGCTAGCAAGCAGATGACTGGGCCGTGCCTTGAACACCAGGGTCTGGGTGGTAACAGTCTGGGGCCAGGTTCTGTGAGGGATCTGTATTCTGTACACAGTGATGAGACACTGTTTCTGCTTTGGAGCTCAGGGTGAACGCTGGGGCTCAAATTGCCTCCATTAACATGCCATCAGGGCAGCGCATACATCTCCACGCTTCCAAACTTCCTGGGAAACTCTGAACGGAAGTCATCTCTGACTCTATGAACACACACACACCCCAGGACACAATCGGCAGGCGCTGGCCAGGGCTGCCCTTCACGCCCAGCAACACGATGAGCCAAAGAGCCGGCACAGGACGAGCCGCTGCCCAGGATCCCCAAGAAGGTGGCGGAGACAGGTTGGTGTGATCTACCCGGCTCCTGCGAGGGCTGCCTAAACCCAGAACCCCAGGGACGTGGCCGCTCTGCACGGCCCCCTGCTGCTGGCATAGAGGTGCCCAGGGAACAGTGAGGAAGGGGCGTGAGCTGTCAGGGGACCATGGAGGATTTTCAGACCCTTCTTAAGAGGTTGATGACCTTCCCTCTTCTCTGCTCAGGACAGACTCCATCTTTGCTATGGAGACAAGAACAACAAACACACGCGCCCCCAGTGACCCCACCTCCTGTCTATTCTCTGCTGCTAAAGAACAGACTTGATCACAGCAACTGGGCAGGTGTGTGGGATGCACTGCTGAGACCCTGCCATCTTGGGCGTCTTCTCTCTCCCTCTCCCCACCCCTGGCCTTCCTCTCCCTCCCGGGAATCCAGCTGCCAAGTTGTGAGCTGCCTTATGGGGCTGCCCAAACACCCGAGGTGGCCAGTGAGGAACCAAAACCCACTAACAAGCACCCAAAAGGCCTCCCCCAGTCGAGCCTCCAGATGAGGTGGCAACTCGGGCGCACACGCTGCTGGCAATTACCATGAGAGACCGCGGTCAGGGCACCCAGCCGAGCTGCGTTGGATTCCTGACCTGAGAAGATGCCAAGGGAAGGTTTTGCTGTTTTAAGACCTGGTAAATTTTGAGGCGGTCTGTCGCGGAGCCATAGACAATACAACACTCTCTGGTTGGATGGCATCACCGACTCGATGGACAGGAGTTTGAGCAAGCTCTGGGAGTTGGTGATGGACAGGGAAGCCTGGTGTGCTGCAGTCCATGGGGTCGCAAAGAGTTGGACATGACTGAGCGACTGAAGCGAACTGAACCACGTCTGTCAAACTCACCAGTACAGTCGTTCAACAGATAGACAAAAGCAGTAATACATCTGTACCACAACGGCGCCAAGTTTCTATTACCTATGGGACAGAGAATGCTAACAAGAGGCCGGCTGGCTGCTGTAAATCCCCGGCTGCTCACGCTGACACGAGGGGTGTCTGTGATATATCCAGCTATGTAAACCCTAGGTGAGCTCCGTTCTGTGCACACCAGCGATGCCCACAGGCCTGGAGAACGGGGCGGCTCGCGGCGTTTTCACTGATCCCAGATGTGTCCATAAATTCCAGGGCTGCGCTCAGTGTGCACAGAGTTAACTCGGGCACCCTGGGGTCTCCACTCTGACGCGCACACACCCATAAATCTGGAACATTAAAAAGACCTCCCCAGTCTGGGGCCCCACGTTAAGAATGCAGCCTTGGAGGCCACCCCTCTGCATGGGAATGCGCTGGATAAACAGGCCCTCATGCTTTCTTATTCTTAGAAGAAGTCCTTGAACTGCAACTGCTATTTAAGCGGAGAGCAAAAAGGAGGCAGGTGATATGAAAGTCAATCAGCAGAGCATTTCTGAGTTTCCCGCATGCAAAAGGGCAGAGGGGAGCTTAAGATACCAGCAAGCCTGCCCGGAACCCGAGGGGCAAAAAAATGGGGCACGGAGTGTAACACACAATCGTCCATATATGCTCACGTGGTCCTTGGTGATTTCTTGGAACCATGGCATTTCTGGAACATTCTTCGGCCCTCAGCCAGAGACTGAACCCCTAGCTCGTATTTCTGTTCACCCCCTGTAACTCCCTGGTCACCCCAGCTTCAGTTAGCCACTGCCCCAGCCCTAAACTCTATCTAACACGACTCCCTGCCGTGGGAGAGCTAGTTCCCAGACCCTGAGGGAGGGAGCAGCCATAGAAGGAAGCCAAGAGCCATAGAAGGAAGCCAAGAGCCAGATCAGCAAAAGAGAAAAACTGGTCTGTAAACACATTAAACCAAGCCCAGAGAGAAGGGACCCAGCCCCCAGAAGGGCTCCTTGGGGGAGTGGGACCGTGCGGAAGGGAGGCCTCCCACAGTACCGTTTGCACCCACAGCTGTTAGTTTAACCACAGCGACCACTCAGGGAGGATTTAATGGGCTGCAGGCTCGACTCCAAGCGCTTTGCGGAGGGTTAACTCCAGCACACAGATAGCCCGAAAATACACTCTGCAGCACTGAATTCAACAGCGATGGTGTCTAGTGGCACACAGCATGCCCCACCTCATCGCCCACTTCAGTTACCACAGGCCCCGGGGGAGGCTTTGGGCAAGTCCCCAGCACCCCAGCTGTCACAGGGCAGAGGTGCAACCCCGATCCCAGGCACTTGCAGAAGAGTGAGCCCAGAGGAAGCCTAAATCCCTCCAGATAAAGTCCTAACCCGGGGCCCTGCAACTGCTCGAAATACCCTCTTCTCAGGATCTGCTGGTCTCCAAGCTATCGTGTAAAGGCCAAAACAGCAGCATCACCTTCCAGCCTCCAGAACAGATCCGGCCTCTGGTCAGATGGTGGTGGGCTGTTCTCCCGGAGGAGGGGCATCAGTTCCAGAAACTTCCATGGGCCTGGGACCCCAGCTTGATCCCTCCCAGCCCCACCACAGGCAACGGCTTGTCTGGGTCCCACAGCTGAGGTGCACCTACTGGGGACCTGCCTCCTGGTCATCCTGTGCCCCCTGGGCTTGATGAGCTGTGATCACACCCAGACCCACATGCAAAGCTGCCAGATTCTAGAAGGTTCCCTCATAGTGAGGTGGCTGGGTCCTTCACTGCAATCTTGGGTCATTAGTCTTCATTATACCTCTCTTTTTCAAGTTTTTTTTTTTTTTTTTTTTTAATGTGGACCATTTATAAAGTCTACTGAATTTTACAATACTTCTTTTTAAAATAAATACTTGGCCATACATCAACATAATTCAGCCATAGGTATACATTTGAATGTCCCTTCTTAAATCTCCCTTCCACTTGCCACCCCATCCCACCCACCTAGGTTGTCACAGAGCACTGGATTTAAGCTCCCTGCATCATACAGCAAATCCCCACTGCCTATCTAATTCTGCGTAAGATATCGGATATGTTTCCACGCTACTCTCTCAACTCGTCCCACCATCTCCTTCCCGCACTGGGTCCCCAAGTCTGTTGCTAGATCTGTGTCTCTGCTGCCACACTGCAAACAGGTTCATCTATTCTACATTTTGTCTCCATGCGGCATGTGGGTCTTAGCCCCCTGATGAGGAATCAAACCCATCACACCCCTTGCATTGGAAGGCAAAGCCTCGACCCCTGGATGCCAGGAAAAGGCCCCACATTACACCGCAAGGTGGAAGCCGTAGCTCTCCACGGGGGATCTGCCCAGCTCTACGGGGACCCAGGGTGGGCTCAGCTCCCTCCCAACTAGGTCTGGGGACAGAAGAGAGACCTGCTGAAACAGGAGGTAGTGCTTTTATTCTCAGAGGGGAACTCAGCAAGGGTTAAATGAATTTTTAGCAACACAACTTATGAAAACGGCCCCAGTACAATTTGATGAGGTCAGCGAGTAGAGAGACCTAATGACACTTGTAAGAAAAAACATCTGTCGGGGTCGAAAGGTCGGCAGGAAGTGAGTGGGACTGATGCGGCTCTGATTGGCCAGACCTACACTCCTAGAAAGAGAGACACATGGCTTAACTTAGCCCAGAGGAACAAAAAGCCCCTTTCAATTGTCCTTGGAGCAACCCCACCCCCCGCTACACAAGAGGCCAGCCCCTGAGCTAAGAAATCCGCCCAGGACCCTGACTGGCAATTAGGTCTTTGTTCACCCGCTGGCTGATCAGCCAGAGAGGCCAAAATATTCCTGAAGGAGCAGTCATCTTTAAAGAGAATGAGGTTCTTAACAAAATCCCCAGTTTTACTTTTTGGTTGGAAAACAACAGGGGTCAGTCGAATAGCAAATATTTCAATAATCCATCACTGCGAAAACCAAAACAAGGGGTTTTGGAAAAACAGGAAATCTTGGTACATAACATGGCTTAAACTAGGGCCAAAATCATCTGTTGACAAAACCCAGCCTCCAAAGCCTCCTGGCCTGTTCCGCCCAGTTTGAGTGTACCCCCTAAGCCTCCTTGGGACCCTGCCTGTTCCCTCAGGTGACAGGCTGGCCTGGCCTTTGTCCCTCTGACTCAGGACACAGGGCTGGGCGGCCTGCTTCCTGTCCACAAGCTCACAGGAGGGTCTTGGGAGGAGGCGGCCCCCTGACCTGCCACTGCAGGAACCAGGCCTGGGGCTTTTCATGAACCGGGGCCCTTTCAAGCATCTCACTGGAGTCACATAAAACGAGGAGGCCTTCTGGAATTAGTGTTCTGTTTATCCTTTGTAGACAGCTAGCAGAGCTGAGTTACACAGAAGCCCGGACTCTTGAGCAGACAGCCCACGGGTTTTACCTGAACTCAACCCTCTGTGCAGCCTGCAAAGCCTGTACCCAGCTCCACCCACCTCCGGAAGACCCGGCCTCCTTCTCCCTCCTACCAGGCAGGAGAGGAGTCAGAAATTCAGTTTCCAATCTTCCCAAAGACATCCACTTTCAAGAGGACAGGCACAAGAAAGGTTTCAAAGAAAGGGACCGAAAGTTCTTCAGTTGACAGGTAAAGCTAACCCTGCCACTGCCAACTCCACTCTGTGCCCACGAATTTCTGCCTTTTCTTTACCAGCCACGAGCACCAGGAGGACGGTGGCAACACGGCACGGGGTGAGCACGTATCATCACCATACATCCGTTAAAACGTGAAGCCACACAACGTACGCTCAAAGATCACAGAACCGAGCCAGCCAGATCCTGAGACACCTCATCATCACCAAACTCCATTTCCCAGGGCACGCTGATTTTCTAGGACCTGCAAAATGTCTCTATACCAACAGGAAAGGCAGAAGCAGGTTTCTGTGTTCTAATTATATAAAAACGGTCTGGTATGTTGCATTACATAACTTTTCTACACAGTTGGTAACCTAAAGGAGAATTTTTCTAAAGTCCAGACTTAAGTAGAAAATGCTAGCTGTTTCAGGATTCCGGTGGGTTTTGTTGGTTTATGGAGAAGAAAATCACCTGCAGCTCTGTGAAGAGTTAATAGTCATGCAATCTCATGTAAGAAATGAGAACTTAAAATTCAGTCCCTAAGCTTGTTCCTTGGAAGGAAAACTATGACAAACCTAGACAGCGTATTAAAAAACAGAGACATCGCTCTGCCGACAATGGTCCATTCAGAGAAAGTTATAGTTTTTCCAGTAGGCATGTATGTATGTAAGAGCTGGACCATAAGAAAGCTGAGCTCCAAAGAACCGATACTTTCAAACTGTGGTGCTGGAGGACTCTTGAGAGTCCTTTGGACAGCAAGATCAAACCAGTCTATCCTAAAAGGAAATCAACCCAGAATATCCATTGGAAGGACTGATGCTAACACTCCAATACTTTGGTTACCTGATGTGAAGAGCCAGCTCATTGGAAAAGACCTTGATGCTGGGAAAGATGGAAGGCAAAAGGAGAAGGGGAAGGCAGAGGATGAGACGGTTGGGTGGCATCACTGACTCAATGGACATGACTTGGAGCAAACTCCAGGAACAGTGACAGACAGGGGGGCTGGGCGTGCTGCAGTCTGTGGCGTCCCAAGAGGTGGACATGACTTAGCGACTGAACAACAATAACAACTCTCAAATGTGGCCAACTGTAGTGGAAAATGGGGGGAAACAAAATACGTAACTTCGAACAATAATGTGATACAGATAAAATTTCGTTTGGGGCCAAGACTTGCCTGATTCACAAATTCCTGGACCCTAAGAAGGGCTACAGCTTGAGGTCAGCATACTGTGCCAGCCGACCACCTCCCAGGGCACCGAGGCTGGAGGGAACCTTGCAAGGGAGGGGCCCTCCTCTCAGGATGTCCTGCCTACCGCATGCTTCCAGGGCTTAGAGTATCTACCAGCCTCTGGGCTCATCGGGAAAGGACGAGCCCATGTGGGGTCTGACTGAGCTGCTCTCTGGGGGGAGACAGGATGAGATGGGGGTTCAGGTCCTAAGCAGCTCACCCAGGCCTCACAGGTGAACCGCACGGCTGTCACCCTGCTGAACACAGTCCCCTGCCCGGATGGAAACCCT
Source organism: Bison bison bison (assembly GCF_000754665.1). Classification (NCBI taxonomy): domain Eukaryota; kingdom Metazoa; phylum Chordata; class Mammalia; order Artiodactyla; family Bovidae; genus Bison; species Bison bison. The sequence continues at coordinate 6,844,585 of NW_011495018.1, read as the reverse complement.
CAGGTCCTTCCTCCCCCAGGGCCACGGGCAGGGAGGTCTCTCCCCCAGAACCAGACAGTTGCCGGAGGGCGGCCGCTGCGAACCACGTCTCCAAGCCACTCTCTGGAGGAGTGAACAGTATGGAGAATTTGAACATATGTGACAGCACGCAGCTGACGTGCACAAGCATTCCACGCAGCCTTTATTTCAGGGCCTCGTGAGCTATTTTTACTCTCCACCGAAACACTGCCAAGGGGATCCACAGAGGAAAGCGAGTGTGCGATAAAGCCGCTCTGGCTACTCCGGCCGCACATGGTTACTGAAGGGACCGGCGCAAGGCACGCTGTCTGCTGCCCTCCCCGAGACAAAGGTCACCAAACAAATCACTCGAAATTATCTGAGTTTTAAAAAAGAAAGAAAAAAAGAAAAGGACACAAGTGGCCTTTAAATGGAAATGCAGTTTTCTTACTCACCTCTACTGGCTGTGATGGTCTACAACGTGTGTGTGTGTGTGTGTGTGTGTGTCATAGCCCACCTGCAATACTGGTTCTGAGCAAGTGACCTGCTTGAAACTCCACCTTGGAAACAAGTGGTCATGCTTAAGGAAAAGAGAAAGTTCTGGAGCCATGATCTCTGCCTGCAATTATGCGCTGGGCAGTCATGCAGAAGATCGCCTGTGTCCCATGTAGGCAGAGCCGTGACCAAGGAGGGCGAGGAAGCCAGGAGAGATTTCAGATGGATAAAAGAGTTTCTCACAGTTAATGACAGGCTGTCGGTGGATGTCAGCCAGACGTGCCCCCCGCCAAACCTGGGGGGCACAGTCCAGTCAGGAGACCCCCTTGAGCAATGGGGCGGGGCACTAAAAAGTGAAGGCGGGGGAGGGACACTCGGCCTCAGACTGTAGATGCTTTGCCCCTGCTCTAGAACCTCCAGCCTGCCCCAGAGGTGTGCCCCAGGACAGCCCACCACCAGCCCCTACAAGCCGCAGGTTGCCCGAGACCCTCGTAATTCTGAACTCTCACGGGATTCCTGCGGAGGGAAACAGCCCTGGTATGATCCACTTTATTTTCACTCAAAACATCCTTCCTGGGACCATCCCAATAAGCTGAGCATACTATTTTCAACTGAGGCCTTGGCATTGTTTAGGAATGTTTTCAGGACTAAGTAAATTGCTAAAGCAAACATCTTATTTTTGTCTCCTAGGACAGCCAAGCTGGGTAAAAATATTTCCTGCCGGGACTTCCAGTGGAACGGCCCCCTCTGGTGGAACCGTCTAAGCAGACACTCGCATCAGGGAAAAAGGCTCTTGCTCTGGACACAGGGGTGCGGACACCCACATGTTCCCTGGGGGTGGTGTCTGCTTCTGGTGTGCACCGCCTCCCCCGCCACCGCCCGAGAACTCGGGGAAACGTTCCCTTTCCTGCTTGCAACCTCCTCTGATGCACAGCCAACGTGTGAAACCAAAAACCAACTCTTCTGCTCTCTGCTGGAGAAGACAGACCCCAGTCCTTTATCAGGGCGGCCTGGGACTCAGCCCCGCAGTGATCGGGGCGTGGGAGAGGAGAAAAGGGTCCAGAGAAGCAGAGTGGTGGGACTGGACACTCCCCAACCAGGGCCAACGGCACCAAGGCTGGCACTCTGGGGCCCGACGCACGCCGCAGCCGGTCCCAGCCCGTCCCAGCCCCTCGGGCCACGGCCACGTGAGCAGCACCACCAGGAGCAGAGCTGCACTGGGACCAGCATCCATAGTCCGAGCACCATTCTCGGTGTTTGCGGCATCACCTCCTCCCTTTTCACAGTCTTGGGAAATAGGTTACTAGCATCAGGGTCCCCACTCCCAACATGTTATCGCAGTGTAGTCCCCACACTGGCCTCTGCGGCAGAGACAAAGCTCATGGGCGTCTGATAGTGTTTTCAAAGGGCCAGATGGGGCGGTGGTGGGAGGGGTAGGGGTGTGCCGCTGAGGCCCACAGTCTACACCCTCCAGCTATGGATAATCAGACAGAAGGTGGCCCTGAACTGGAAGTGGTCAAAACTTCAAGGTCACAAACTTCACTTTTCTTTAGGTGCCCTCATGGTATTGTCACTGCATTTTAAATGAAGGGGTCCTTATCGTTTAGGAATATAAACTGAACCCGTTTATTGATGCCAGGAAATAATGGCAAGGCTCTGCTTTAACGTGGCCTGCATAGGAAATGGCCCTTCATGGACGATGTGGATGTCTGGTACAAATTTTCTCTGCTTTCGTATATGTGAGGTCCTCCGTCTGTAATGTGCAAGGGCTTCCTTTGGTGGCTCCGATGGTAAAGAATCCGCTTGCAGTATGGGAGATGTGGGTTCGATCCCTGGGTCAGGAAGATCCCCTGGAGAAGGGAATAGCTACCCACTCCAGTATTCTTGCCTGGAGAACTCCACAGACAGAGGAGCCTGGAGGACTGCGGGTCTGTGGAGTCGCAAAGAGTCGGACAAGACTGAGCAACTAACACCTTCACTGCCATCTGTACAATGGGGACAGTGTCACCCACTTTGCAGAGCAGCTGTGGGGACTAGATGGTGAAGCAAATTCTTAGCACATGGGGGAGCTTGTTCCGAGTGACGTGTTAGACGGAGCACCCTGCATTTTCCTGGTGGCCCCAATGGCAGCAGGTGGGCAGCCAGCTGGGCTCCAGGGAGCAGGCCAGCACCCGCTGCAGTGTTGAGCACCCCACGTCACATCAGCTGCACCCAGACTTTCCCCACCACAGACTGCACTCAACAGACAATGTGGGTTGACCCAAGACAGAACAGCGAGCAGATAACACACCATCCTCCTCTGTGGGAAGAGGTCTGGAAAGCTGATCACGTGTTACTCCAAGCGCATTTCTGACATGGAATAAGGGTGGGAGATGGCTCTAGTGAGCCGAAACATCCTACCTAGGAAATTCATATGATCTCCTCCTGCATAAGCCTTGTGTAGGCCCACCACACACACATCGTGAGGCCCATCACACCCCGAGGAGGAGTGGCCATTTGCTCACGGGCCTGACTCCGGCCACACAAGGAACCCGTAAGAGGCAGCAAGGGCCCCAACACGGCCACTCCCTGGGCAGTCCTCAAATGGAATCCTTTCTCACGGTGGCAACCCCGTTAAGTTCTTCTCAATACACACAAAAACTGGGGTTAAAAATCTAGGCCCTTGGCTCCCCGCCAGTACTAAAAAATTAATTGCCACATAAAATTGCTGATTCCTACCAAATGAAGCTCTACGATTTATCAACTCCTGGATGGCACAAACTCAATAGTGGTTTAACTGCATCACCTAAGTTATTGCTGTGTTTTGTATCAGTGACAGCTTTACTGGGAATGAAAGTTTCACAAATTCAATTCTCGCAGGACAAACTTTGAAAGCAAACAAACGCATTAAGCAGACCCAGGTTCCCTCACCCCCTGCAGCTGTGTCACACAGATTCTCAAAAGCCAGAGGGTATCTGGAAGGACGAGATTTTCCTAGCACAGGCCTGGGGTGGGGACTCGCGAAGCTCACTTGCACCAGAATCACTCCCCACCCCCTCCCAGGGGTGCTGCCCTCTGACACCCTGGAACCTCGGCCCTCTGACTTTTAGAACCCGTCATAATATTTCAATTCTGCCTACCTGAAGGAACTCCGGAATTAAAAATTCACGGAAATAAATCATTGCTGATTGCTTTTTTATTTTCAGCCGGGACAATAAATCTATGAATAGCGTATCTGCTGCACCAGACAATCAGGTGAAGACCAACACCGGGCTTCCCAGGTGGCTCAGTGGTGAAGAATCCGCCTGCCCACGCAGGAGACTCAGGTTAGATCCCTGGGCTGGGAAGCTCCCTGGAGGAGGGCATGGCAGCCCACTCCAGCATTCTTGCCTGGGAAATCCCATGGACAGAGGAGCCTGGTGGGCTACAGTCCAGGGGGGTCACAGAAAGTCAGACATGACCGAGCACACGAGCAATGCAACCCTGCGGAAACCAAACGGCAGCAACACCAGGCTCCTCAAGAGGCTCTGTTCCAGTTACTTCCCACCACCTCATGGGCTACAACTGCTGCCTTCCTCGCCTAATTCCATACTTGCTGGACTGAAATGGGTTGATCTTTTTCTAATTTGAATCAGGGTAAATTACTTTCCTGTTTATCCACAATCAGTGGAACAGGCAAGTTTCACTCAAGTTTTAAGTTTAGTTCTTCCCAACTCCTGAATATGAGGCCTTTGGAGGAAAAAAAACTTTCCTTTTTTTGGGGGGGAGGGTTCTTAAGGAAAATTCTGTAACACTCACTGATACTTCTTCAAAGCCCTCGCTCTCAAAAGAGAAGCACCCCAAATTAAATTCAAGAATTCGGATTACATTAAAAACACACCAGTATTGGGACTTCCCCTGGCAGTACAGTGGTTAAGACTGCCTTCCAATGCAGGGCATGCAGATGTCATCCCCGGTTGGATAACTAGGATCCCACATGCTGCAAGCCATGGTCAAAAAAACCCAAACAACAAACGAACAGCAATGTCACAACCCGCTGTATAAACGGGCTTTATTTTCTATCTGTATATTCAGAACAGAGGCTCTGAATCCATTTTAGAATCTTATTCTTATGAAAATCGTGAAATACAAAGCAGAGGCTGGTTTCTAAAAAAAAAAAAAAAATCAGAGAAGTTACGAGTGTCCAGGCTGCTGACTTTCCCATTTCTGGCCGCACTCCAGTGGGTCCTTTTTGTCACTCAGCCCCTCCCTGCACAGGGACTGGAGAAGGATTGCAGGGGGGCGGCGGGGGGGGGGTGGCGCTCGGGGGAGATACAGCCTGGGTTTGTGGTCAAGGTCACAGGAAGAAGAGAGAATGAAAACTTTCTGGTTTGGTCACTTGGCTCAAAGCTGGTTTTGTTCTTTTCTTCGTTCTTGGCCAAGTTTTGCATATTTCGGGTTTTAGTTTCACAACCTTCCCTTCCTCACTGGTTTTACTACTGAGCAGAGAACACTCTCTAATGATGATCTTCAAACACCCCCAACAGGTAACCACAGTTGATTCATGTGCAACGTGAGACGCTTGGAGGACTCTGAGCTCTGTGACTGGTGACGCAGTGTTCACCACCAGAAACACACCGAGTCATCCTGTGTCTCAGGCCGGACGCCGCTCGCTACACAGACTGCGGATCAATCAGTGAAAGTGAAGTCGCTCAGTCATGTCCGACTCTTTGCAGCCCCATAGACTGCAGCCCACCAGGCTCCTCTGTCCATGGGATTTTCCAGGCAATAGTATTGCAGTGGGTTGCCATTTCCTTCTCCAGGGGATCTTCCCAACCAAGGGATCGAACCCAGGTCTCCTGCATTGTAGACAGACGCTTTACCATCTGAGCCACTGGGTTCAAACCCTCAATCAGGAGGCGGCTTCAGAGAACACCCAGGGATCTCCCAGGTTCGGCAGCTGGAAGGGGAAATCAGGTCTCGGAAGAACACAAACAAAATGCCCATGAACAGCCGCTTTCCCTGCCACGAGCTATATTATCTGGAATGTTTTCTGACCCTGGTGTCTGATCCTTCCAGGAAGTCCAAGCCATCCTGAGAGCCCAGATGGAAATCCTGTAGCCCTGGGGCTCTGCTGAGCTCGTGACCCTGCAGGGCCTGCCCCTGGGATGGTTC
>NW_011495018.1:6837811-6838666 GCF_000754665.1 Bison bison bison | reverse complement strand
CAGTAAAAGGATGCCTCATTTGTGCCCCTGGGCACCCAGCACCCAGATTTTGAATTCGTGGGTCTCTGAGCTGTGAACTAAGTGGGGGTCCAGAGAAAGGGTGGGTGGGCGCGTCAAGTTAGAAGCAGTGCCCACTGGCTCGGTGGGCTGCCCCAGCAGAAAAATCCTCCTGAGGCTTAAGACTCAAGGCAATATCTGTTCAGCCTCCACTGAAGAAGGGGAGTGGTGTGGCGGCGGGGGGGGTCACTTCCTCTGTGGTCCTGCCTGGCTTGCCAGGTGAGGCCGATGGACAGCTCTCAGCCAGATGACTCTGAGCTCCTCTAACACCCAGGCTGATGTTGGCAGAGGGATGTCAGAACCTTGAGCCCATACCCCGCTTGCATTAAATGCAGCAGCTGGACACAGCTGGCTGCCCCTCTGCCAGGCCATGGCTGAGACCCTCTCCCAGCAGAGAGGACCAGTGCAACGGTCTGCAAAACCTCTAGTCCAGAGTGATCTCTGCCTCAGTTTCAGGTGCACCCATGGGGCTGGGTGGTACCAGACACACCAGGTGAGGAAGCAGGGCTCCCTGTCCTTGGGGAGAAGTCCCACGAAAATGCCGAAAAAGTGGGGTGAGGAACGTCCCTGGTGCTCCAGTGGCTAAGACTCCATGCTCCCAACGCAGGAGGCTCAGGTTTGCTACTTGTTCAGGGAACTGGATCCCACACGCCACAACTAAGCCCTGCTGCTGCTGCTAAGTCACTTCAGTCGTGTCCGACTGTGTGTGACCCCACAGACGGCAGCCACCAGGCTCCGCCATCCCTGGGATTCTCCAGGCAAGAACACTGGAGTGGGTTGCCATGTCCTTCTCCAATC
>NW_011495018.1:6822383-6837711 GCF_000754665.1 Bison bison bison | reverse complement strand
GCCAAACAAACACACACACATAGTGTGCTGATGCTGCTCTGTGTGGGGGCTGGCGACACAGGAAGTGGACGGCTCTGGGGCAGTCCCACTGCTGGAGGTCTGAACGGTGGAGGAGGGTGACCCCTGAGGACAGAGGGCTGACTCTCGTCCCTTATGGACAAGCTATGGGACTCTGCAGCCCTCCACACCTCGATTTCTCATCCATCAAAGAAGCCACCTCTCTGAGATTTCAACAACAGAATGAGGAAGAGTCAAGTCCAGGATGTGGTGGCCCTCAGTAACACTTCACTTATGCCTCAGGGTGACCCGAGGGTATTCCAGAAGCTTCCAGAAGAGACCAACTCTGTGCCTGGGAACGTCCATGGTCAGGGAGCAGTGACCACCTCTGACTCCCTGGATGGTCTTTTCAGCTCCATGGAAAAGTCTGTGATGAACGGAACACCAGCAAGGGCCTGAGATTGCTGAAAGTCCTCAGACCTAGGGCAGCATGAGGTTAACGCCACGGTCTGAGGGACAGGACTGTGCACCCAAGGACAGTGACTCCACGGGGTGGCTTGTCACTTGCTGGCCAAGTTTCAACTTTAAAGCATCTTTCGTTTGAAAAAGCCCACAAGAAATGGCTCCCACACAACCCATAACCCTGTCTACTCATGAGAAAACCAGCAGACAAACCACAACAGAGGGACAGCCCCACAAAAAAACACACGACCGGACGCCTCAGAACTGCCGTGGTCAGCAAAAGTAAGCCGAGTCTGAGACACCGTCACAGCCCAGAGGGGCGGTGAAGAAGCCACAAGGAGTGAATGTCACGTGGTGTCCGGATGGGGACCCTGGGACAGAGGGACATCAGGTAACCTGCATGAGATGGACCTCAGAGAGTAACATATCGACACCGGCTCACTCATTGGAATAAATGTTCGACAGTAACGTAAGGTGTGTTAGGAACAGAGAAATGGCGGGGGGGTAAGTGGGAACTCTATGCCAATCCCCAACTTTCTAAAAGTGTTCCAGAAAACAACAAGCATTTAAAAAGGGGGGGAAAAATCAGTCCTGTATGCGCCATTTCTCACCATATCAACAACTGGCTCTCACCATCTCGGTAACTGTGTCTCAGCCACCAAAATGTGGTGCGTGCGTCCTAAGACATGGGGTGCACCTAGCCTGCCCAGGTCACCTTGGCCCTACCTGGGAAGCCAGCAGGCACGGGGTCAGCCCCCAGGAGCCAGCGAGCTGCAGGCCCCTCAGTATCTGACGGGGGCCTGGTGAGGCCTCGCAGCGCCCACTCGCTCAGGACCCACGTCTCAGCAACATCGGGCGACGCCAGTCATCCCCAACACCCGGGTGCGTCTCACCTCGGCCAGTGTGTCCAACAAAGCCACAGGAACCAAAGTGGGGGTGACGACTGCCCTCCACGGGGCAGCAACCCCAACGATGAGACTCCAGATGCTCAGGGGGCAAGGGTCCTGCCCCAGGGACCTTCCTGGTATGTGGACAACAAGTCTCGTCCACCGATGTCCTCTGAGCCCCTGCTGGGCAGAGGGCACGCACCACAGAACGACTCTCCCAGTTCAGGCATCCGAACTTACATCTGCACTTTTTACCACCAAACTAAACATAATGTACAGAGCAAACAGCAGAAGTCAAAGGAAACGGTTAATCTGCACGTATAATCCCACCGTCCTGTTTCTCTCAAAGCAATAAGGTGCTTTACGGAGCAAAGAAAATGTTATGTATACTTTAAATGGGCTTCTCAAGTGGCTCAGATGGTAAAGAATCTGCCTGCCAGTGCAGGAGACTCAGGTTCGACCCCTGGGTCAGGAAGATTCCCTGGAGAAGGAAATGGCAACCCACTCCAGTATTCCTGCCTGCTGGGCTATGATCCAAAGGATCTAAAAAGAGGCAGAGAGGACTGAAGGAATGAACCACAACAACATTTTAAATAACTAAGGTTTAGTGATCAAAGAAAAAGAGAACTTTCCTCCTAAAAGAGAGTCTACAAGCCCCGACGGTGCATGGCGCACGGTGGAAAGGAAGATCAGAGCCACAGGCTCATCTCATGGGGGCGCTGAGAACGCCCAGCCTCCTGGACCGAGGAGGGGGCGCTCCCAGGCCGTGAGGGTCCTGGCCCAGACAGCTGCCCTGGTTCCTCAGACTGGCTGGAGAAGTCCCCTGATGCCCACCCCCCACACAGAGGGCTTCCTGAGCCATCGCTCTTGGCCCCAAGGGAGTCTGGGATGCTCAGGGTTTCGGGGAGGCATTCATCGCCTCACCAAGCCCTTTGCAACCTGGAGCCGGGCTCTCTTGGCCCCCAGCAGAGGCCCAGAGCCTGCCCGCCCCTGTGACCCCAGCTCCTCCTCAGCAAACACTCCAGGCCCATCTCTTTCCGCGTGAGGCTCGGGTTCCCTCTGGACTCCCAAGGCTTGACCTTGGACCGTGCACTTCATCTCTGTTCCTTCAGCTCCTGATCAGCAAGATAAGCCCCCAAGGATGAAATGGAGCGACGCCCACGAAGAGCCTGGGCATTGCGGGTACCTACCACCCTCCCAGCAAACAGCTGCCAGGGCAGCCGCTTCCACTCAGCCGTGCCACGGCCTAGGCTCCCTGGTCCCCTGCCTTGTCAGCGAGGGAAGGCCTCCTCCAGCAGCTCCAATGGTGGGGCCCTTCGGCTGGCAACACCGGCCCCGCAGAGCAACAGCACCCCAGTTCTGGAAGGTTTTAAATTCCAGAATCAGGATAAGTCTAATCTACAGAACATCAACAATGAGTTTCACACAGCACGTACTTGCTCAAAGTTTCCATGTAGGCAATTCTATTTTCCAGTATTAAATTCCTAAGCTACGACACGATCACTTCTGTTTGTTTTGCTATTTAATCAGGAAATGGAGACTTTTGCTGACTAAACCTCCTTTTTAATGGAGGTTTTACACAGAATATTTTGTTTGCCTGCCCCTCTGACACTCGCCCCAAAATTGAACAGAAACCGAAGATGTGTAATTATTTCCTTTCTGCATCATTTCAAAAAGACAAAAACAGAACACTAATGCCTCTTAAGAAACTGCGTGCTGTAGAAAGATAGAAAAAGTTACCGTTTCTAAATTAACTATGGAGAAATCTATCAGTATTGGTTCATTAATTGTAAAAACCACACTAACGTCAGGTGTTAATGACAGGGCAAAGTGGGCACACGGCATATGGCAATCTCTGTGTTATCTTCTCAGTTTTTCTGTAAAACTTAAAAAATATATATAAACATAAAGTTGATTGAAAAATATTAAATCAAAGAAAAAAAGGTTACCCATCCTTCACCCTGACGCTGCATTCCTGTAAAGAATAATCCCCCACTGGCAGGGATTACCTGCTTTCTACCCTCCCGAGCATACATGCTCTGTGTGTTAAGGCACTGTTCCATCGGCGTCCAGAAGATTCTATGGACAGAGCTGGGGATGGGGGGGGTGGGGTGTAGGCATGGTCAGGGTAGCAGCAGGCAGGCTGGCAGAAACCAGGTGACGGGGGAGGGGTGTCCACAAACCTCTGAGCTTGTTGAAGGCTAACAGTCCTTGGCATCGGACTAGAGAGGCCAACCAGGGATTTGGGGGAAAAACGAGGAAATACATGCAGAACGCCACCGACGGAGGAAGTGGAGAAGCCTGCTAACAAATGGGTCATTTATGTAGTAAGCGTGAGCCGGTGTGGGGCAGGAAATTAATCCAACATGCTGAAGACTCGCGTTTCAATTTCTGGAACAAGGCAGGGGGAACCCACCCACCCACTAAAAGTGAAGTCAGACCAGAAAGATGGCAGTAAAAACTTACAAGACTCAAACTGAAACAGAGCTAATGGTGATGACAACCAGCCAAGGAGCCAGAGAAGGGGCCAGTCAAGCCAGGTTTTTAAGAGCCCTTCAGAGAAGCCAGGCTGACGGGAACGGCGAACTGAAAACCCTTAACAGATGAGACAATAAATCTCTGAAACCAGGGCGAGAGGTCCAGCATTTTCCCTTCAACAAGAAAACGATCAGCAGAAAGCGACTCCCCAGAAATGGACGCTGCGCTGTCCACTGCTCCCCACAACAGATACCACACCTTCGCAAAGACGTCCACCCGACGCTGCACCTTCAGAAGGAGAGCAGGAAACGGAATCTGGCAACATTCACGGGGAGAAGGAGCCGAACAGTCGGCTGCGCACAGATGCAGAAGCTGGAGCATTCGGGAGAAGGAAGACGCGCGGTCAGGACTGGCGCCTCCCCTCCAAGCTGCGAGGGTGGCCGGGCCGGGCGTGCCTACAACGCACGCCACCTTGGGGCCTGGGCACCGGCTCTTATAGCCAGATGCTGGACACCAGGACGGAACCCGGGCCCGGAGAGAAAAGGCCCCAGGAGAAAAGTTCAGGAAGCAAGATGCCAATTCCTGGGGCCCGTCACACACCAGCCTCTGCTCCCCGTGGGAAGTGGGGAGGCCCCCAACACTGTCCACCACCAGGGGCCGGGTGATCATCTGGGACTCTCAGAGGGACATGCAAAGCAGACCTGGGGTGACAGGTCTCCCCACCTGGCTTGAAGGGCCTGAACGCTCAAATCAATAAAAAGCTGCTCTCAGAGATTTGGTGTATTCCCCTTGATAGGTGCTTCAGGACCAAATATTTTACAAGCAAGGCCCCCAGTCACGAACAGAATCGCTGTCTGCAGTTTTGGCAATCATTACCGAAGCCATTACTTAAAGTGGTGGATGCAATAAATAGTCAGGACAGAACAGCAAGCCGCTGAGATCCACCTCCAGAGCCCGAGAACACTGCGTCAGAAAAGGAACATGGTTCCGCTGGCTCCAAATGAGCCGGGTCTTCAGTCAAAGCCCACCTGAGAAATCACCCTGAAGATGCCATCCCATGGTTGCGCTTCTAGGGGCCACTGCAATTGAGTTTTGATAATTGTTTTTTTTCCTTAATCTCAAGTTGATGATATCCCCTTAGAAGCTCCAAAGCATCACATTTCTCCAATGGCTTCCACATTGCTTTCAAATTGGCATTTTTCCATAAAGTGAATGTATTGATGGGATTGGAAACCAATTTTTACACAGGCAACAATTTTCACGTGGCAAGCCAAATGTCTTGATTCCTACACGTGTGTGTGCGTGTGAAGTTGCTTTGTGCACATGTATGTGATTGCTTAGTGTTCGACTCCTTGCAACCCCATGGACTGTAGCCCGCCAGGCTGCTCTGTCCATGGGATTATCTAGGCAAGAATAGTAGGTTGCCATTTCCTTCTCTGGGGTCTTCCCAACCCAAGGATCAAACCTAGGTCTCATGTCTCCTGAGTTGCTTCCGTCGTGGCCAACTCTTTGCAACACTATGGACTGTGGCCCGCCAGGCTCCTCTGTCCATGGGATTCTCCAGGCAAGAGTAATACTAGAGCGGGTTGCCATGTCTTCCTTCAGGAGCCCTTCCAGAACAAGGAATGGAGGCCACGTCTCTTAGGTCTCCTGCATTGGCAGGTGGGTTCATACCACTAGTGCTGTCTGTAAGCCCTTGATTCCTTCAGGGGTTACCTAACATTATGGCTACCAAAGGTTTTTCTTCCCTCCTAAACAAAAAGAAAGATGTTTTTTTAGAATACAGGTTCAGTACGACTTGCAATCTGCAACAGGCTTGCTGGCGTGGATACAAGTGACCCAAGAGAGAAGACTCCCTCCAGCCAGGGCCAGGTGCTGGGCTGGGAGGCTGGGAAATGCCCTCTTACCCAGGCCACAGGACGGTCTGTTCTTGACCACAGGCCACACATGGACTCAGCTCCTGAGAGTTCTCAGGGACTTGCCCAAGTCCAGTCTCCAGCCCGAGTCTCCTGGACCCTGATCCTGAAACGTGTCCAACAACACAGGATGCTGAGTGCCACCCGGTCATCTTCAGGCTTCCCCAACCCTGTTCACATTCGGCCGGTGAATCCTGAATCCTGTCCTGTGGGGGTCTGGCCTGCACATCATTGTATGTTTAGCCGCATTCCTGACTCTAAGTGTCCGTGGCACCCCTACCCCCACAGAACCACCAAAAAAGTCTCCGGGCATCAAATTAGTACCAGCGGAGACAACACTGCCAGGCTTCAGAAATTTTGTGATGGAAGTGGGCCCAGACTTTCTCACCAGGGCACGTGGCTGCGGTCAGAGGGCGACACGCAGTGTGCAAGTTCACCTGTGGCCTCTGTGGGGCCGGCAAGGACCCCTCAAGGCTAAGTGGGACCACCCCCTTCCCCGCCCCCATTCTGAGACCCTCCGGCTCTGCAGGGCTCCCACGACCACCAGGCCCTCGGGGCGGGCGTGCTGATGACGCTGCAGCATGAGGGCACCCGGCTGGAAACAGGGGGTCACCTCCTCATTATCGCTATTTTTAGACTACAGAAAATTCTCACACACTCTCACCAGTGTGACCATCATTTGTCTCAGGAGGCATTCCATAAAAAGCCACACGTATATTTTCAATGCCGAGGGTCTAGAGATACCTTCTACTCTGCAGAACTTTTTGGCAAGACGATGGATCTTTCTTTCCCATAGAATTTCCTCCTGGTGTTCCAGTGGTTGAGTCCACCTTGCAACGCAAGGAACGCCGGTTAGATCCCCGGTCTGGGAAGATCCTGCATGGCACAGAGCAGCTAAGCCAGGGGGCCACAACTACTGAGCCCACTTTGCTTTAACCACTGAAGCCTGGGGACATAGAGCCCGTGCTCCTCAGCAAGAGAAGCCACTGTGATGAGAAACCCTCTCACTGCAAATGGAGACTAGCCCCCGCTCGCCGCAACTAGAGAAAGCCCGCTGTGCAGCAATAAAGACCCACGACACCCAAAAAATAAAGAAGTCTTAAAAAACTAAAACCACCTCAACACTGTTCATGGGACTTAGGGGCCAATGTACAAATCACCACCTTGGCCCAAGCTGAGGAAAGCAAAGTCTTGGACTACTGATTCGCGGGGACATGTAGCATCACCTAAGCATCATGGGGGGGGGGCACCCTGTATCACTCGCTACCATGGTGACTGTGGAGAGGAGCTGCGGCCAGATTTTCAGGTGTGGTCTTGAGGACAGGCTGTCCATTTGGGAGAATGAGCCTCCAATTCACAGTGGATTTGCCCCTTTCCACTCCTCACTCCCCTAAAAGGAAACTTGGAAGGTAACTGTTCTCCCCAAACTTCCCCTCCCAATACCTCCCTGAGAATCTTAATGAAAAGGTTCAGCGAGCAAGCAATCTAAAGCCACCTAAGAGTTCAGATGCTTCTCTCTCCCTGGAAATAAGTCACATTTCAGGCCTCGGTGTTCTCATCTGAAAAACAAAGAGGGTGACCAGGTGGCTTCCAAAAGGTTCCATCCAAGCCTTGCATGTTGTGACTTTAAGCCTGTGGGTCACTTTGCAATTCTGAATGAGAGGAATACAGCCAGAATCAGTAAAAGAACATGCTTAAAGCACCCGCACACAGTTTCATGGGACAATGTTCTGTATAACTCAGATCCTGCTCAGGATAAATAATAAAGAGAGGGGAAACGTTCTTAGGCTGTAACAGTCATGAGCCAAAGTCACTGCCAGCAAACACACCGATCATACAGCAGCAGTGTTTTCATTAGGAAAACCGTGAGTACAGGGAGGAAGACAATGGAACAGCCCAGGGAGAGGAGGGGGTCCATACGGCTGGCCACAGGGGTGACGTGGGGTCTTGTTGGCGAGTTCATGGCGAGCACTGCTTTTTGGGCACTGGCGTCAGGGTGGCCCAGGGGTGCGTTCTGAAATACGTAGCACTCGTTCATGCCAGTTCTCCCGTGGTTTCTTCTGTGCCTTGAAGCACACCTGTGCCTCCCCGTTGCCCTGGCCCTTTCTATATATTAACCGGCTTAACTCCCCATCACCCAGGGGCAGTTCCTCCTCATGGGCTACAGGTTCACAGAGGCAGAGAAGGCTGACCAGGTGAGCTGCCTGAACCAGGGAGGCCTCCCACACCCAGAACAGCCCAAGGCTGGATAAAGGCCCAAATGCCCAGCAGCAGTAAGACGCATACAGTCACTGATATCTGTTCATACAATGGAGTATTACAGAGCAGCGGGTAAAACACACTTCTGCCTGTACGAAACACAGGTGAATCTCACAGATGCAATGCAAAAACACGGTAAGTACAAAACAAAGCTAATGTAACTTTGGGGAGAGAGAGACGTGGCTTGGGGTGGGGTGGTCTTCAAAGAGACTCCCGAGGGACTTGCCCTAGGTGGGGGTTAAACAGTATATTTGCCGTGTAACCTCATCAAGCTGTACACTTCAGTTTGTCCACTCTTTGCATAGTCTGTCTTCATGAAAAATTTAAAGATGAATAAGCAGCTGAGTCCCTTCACTTACCCTAGGCTTTCTTTTCCTCCCCGCAATGTCAAGCTCCAAATTCCCACAACCCAGATGCCGCGTCCCAACACCAGAGGGAGCACCCACTTCTGGGCCATGTCCCACTGCCCCAGTCCCAAGGGTGATCCTGAGCCAGTGTGTCGACTCAGCCATGTGGCTTCCACTCAGGGGACCGGAGTCCCGTGTTGTTCCCAGGAGGGTGGTACAGGCAGGGCTCACGGGGTCCAGCCCCAAGTCCACAGCTCCCTGGCGGGTGCCCTCACCAAAACCATCCCGCCCTGCTCAGCTCACACACCATGGGCAGCTTAACCTGGAGGAAGAAGAGTTAACCTCTCTTCCAGGTCTGGAAGCTTCCGCCCTGCCCACAATCGCCGTCACGATGCTGCCCAAGTCCATCCTTCAGCTCTCCAGTCCTCACCAATGGACTTGGGCAGCATCCTCTCAACACGGGGATCTGAGAGGCAAGAACCTCTCCGCGAAGCACCAGCTCATTTTTACGAGCCCTCCCGCCAACGACTGCACGTAAAAGGCACATTTAAGCACAAACGAGCCTCACAAAACCAAATGCCAGCCAGGTCAGCACGGCTTTGAGACGACAGAAGGAAGAGAAATTGAGTTGTAGCAGGGGTTAAGAATCTGACATCTCTGCTGGCCAGAGGCAGCTCGTTTCTCAGGACTGTCTGCTCATTTCCAGATTTCTTCCCATGAGAGTTTGAACATCCAGAAAGGTTTCTTCCTTCCCAGACCCTCTTCTCATCCTTCCCCCTTTAAAGGCTCACTTCTGCCAAGAATCATCTGTCTCGCTACTTCCTGCTGCTCCATTAATTACAATAACAAGAAATAACCCTGCAGTGATGTCATCCAAACTTTTACTTCCTGGAGTGACCGACAGGTCAGCTAGGAGGCCAGCTGCATCATGCCTCCATTTTGCAAACAACAACATTATGGCTCTTGCTCTCCATGAAAGCTTTTATGTTTTCAGAGGCACTCACCCCCAAAGGTTTTACAAGTTAAATAAAAATCAAAAGGGTGTCAGGCACTGCTACCACCAAAACGTAGCTATTGTAAGGGGACAACAAGCTATCGATTGTGCGAAGCTGTGAATGTAGGTTTACATACATAAAGAAAAGCCACATTTTCGAGACACGTGGAACGAGGGAGGACCAGTGTTTCTAGCATGAGCGGGGAAGAGGCGGAGTTCTTAGATTATGGCGTCTGCAGGGACATGAAGGCACCTGTGGGTGACAGGGACACTTGTAGGGGAGGAAATGCTTTCTTGATGAGTGTGGTAAGAACGACCGGGCACCACTGGAGACCAGGAAGGAAGGATCAGCCTGCCGTGGACTCCAAGCTCCCTGACTGCAGAGAACAGACTGACCTGCCTCCTTCACAAGGACTGGCAGCCAACATTGACAGCTATTGTTTAGGTTTTTTTTTCTTCATTTTCGGTTGTGCTTGGGTCTTCGCTGCTGTGCGGGCTTTGCTCTAGTTGCAGTGTGTGGGCTTCTCCTTGTGGTGGCTTCTCTTGTTGCGGCGCACAGGCTCTGGGGCACCTGGGCTCCGGGAGCTGCAGCCAGAGGATGAGATGGTGGGATGGCATCACCGACTCGATGGACATGAGTTGGTGATAGACAGGGAAGCCTGGCGTGCTGTAGTTCATGGGGTCACAAAGAGTCGGACACGACTGTGCAACTGAACTTCACTGGGCTCTGGAGCACACAATCTTAGTTGCTCTGTGGCACGCGGGATCTTCCAGATCACAGATGGAACCCGTATCTCCTGCACCAGCAGATGGATTCTTTACCACCGAGCCACCAGAAGCCCTGACAGGTATTTCTAATTTTCTGAAGGGATCAAAGAATAAAGCTGTCGCCCAATGGCACATGGTGGAAAAGTTCTGTGCTTGGGATTTCTTATGAAAAGGGCTCTCTGGGGCGGCCAAGCAGGAGCCTCCCTGGAAGAAAGGGAACCCAGGTGAGCTGCAGAAATCACTCCTGAAATAGCTGTGTCCAAGGCAACTGCATTCCACAGGCTCAGCATCACTTTGAACACTGCATCAGCCGCAGGTCACCTCTGCAACGTCCTATCTAAACAGGGCCACCACCTGGAGTCTCTCCTGTGAATTCTGTGACTTCAATGTTTGGTTACCTTGGGTTACTGCTTCAAGGGCCAGGTCTGAATCCAGACATCCCTGGATGTAATGTCGGGGGAGGCAGTGGAGGAAACCTACTCTGACCTCATCGTCACATTGCTGTAAGAATCAAAACAGAGCCCTTCTCGTGGGAGGCCACTCCTGTGCGCTGAAATCAACAATCAAGACAACACCTAGGGCTCATTTCCTGCAGCAAGGACAGCGTCTCTATCACAAGAGGAGGGTACTTTTTGTCCCTAGCACACTGGAAGTAAGGTCTTATTATCAAACATATAAATGATTTGCAGCTGAACCTCTTGTGGTCCACAAGGACACTCCAATACGAAGAATTAGACATTCCAGAGGCAGAGGATGAGATGGTGGGATGGCATCACCGACTCGACGGACATCAGTTTGAGCAAACTCCGGGGGATAGTGGAGGACAGAGTTTGGAGTGCTGCAGTCCACGGGGTCGCAAAGAGTCGGACACGACTGAGTGACTGAACAACAGTAACAAAATAGCCAATCCACGAGTCTTCAATTTCTACCGATGTTTTAATCCAAAGTGCCTTGGACAGGTCTTCATAAGCTCCACCAGGATCAATTCCAAGTCTCTGAGGAAAGTGTTAAGGAGACATGGGGGTACAGGCAGGCTGGACTGTAAAGGTGAAGCCTGGGCAGGAGGCAGGTGGGGGGAGTCCACTTTATAGGAGGCAACTCTGGAGCTGCAGCCAGTTCATGCAGGGGGACCCAGGAGCATTTTTAAAAATATACCAGGGAGCAGGCCCCACAACTCACTTTGACCCATACCAGTGATAACGTTTCTTCTTTTTTTTTCGCATCATCCCGAGGCTTATGGGATCTCAGTTCCCTAACTAGGGATTAAATTCATACCCCCTGCAGTGGAAATGTGGAGTCTTACCACTATGCTTCCCTATAGCTCAGACGGTAAAAAATCTGCCTGCAATGCAGGAGACCCAGGTTCAATCCCCAGGTCAGGAAGATCCCCTGGAGAAGGTAATGGCAATCCACTCCAGGATTCTTGCCTGGAGAATCCCATGGACAGAGGAGCCTTGTGGGCTACTCCATGGGTTGCACAGCGTCGGATAAAACTTAGCAACTAAATCACTACCAACCACCACCACCAGACCACTGGGGATATCCCTATAATATTCTTTCTTGAATTCTGTCTTCCTACTGTGGATCACGGCCAGGAATTTCTTCCAGGCCAACCAGAAAACCTGGGGAAGAGCATCCCAACCTCCATCTCTAGGTGGGCCAATTTTCCCCACCCTCCACCCGGAGTCCAGAAGCTGCAAGCGGGACTCCGGCTTGTCGAGGCCCCTGGTCCCTTGTAGGGGGAAGACTGGAGGAGCAGCACCTTCCACGGTGTCTGCTGACTCTGACATCTGCCGGCGTCCCCCACAGTACCAGGCACCCCTCCGGGAGCCTTAATTGATCCAAACCAGCCTTGAGTCTCGTGGATGCCACACCCTCTGGGCTCTCCTCCCACAACAAACAGTGGAATGGTTTCAATAAGATATGAAGAAACAATGAGGAAAGACTGTTTTGAAACAGCCTATTATACACAGAAAATTAAAGCAAGCCCTGGCTCCAAACAGAAGGGTGGCCACACAGTAGCATGCGTTAATTATTAATTCTCCAGCAGTGTCCCAGTGTGAGCCCAGGCGCCCGTTCCCAGAGGGCAACGTTCTCACCGACAGAAGAAGACCGAAATACCTATAAGCGGCGTTAATCTGAATAGAATCAGCTCCAAAATAAGGAGGGGCGACTATTTCAATGGTGAGTTTATTTACCGGGCCTCCAATGAAGCCAGGGAGACTGATTTTAGAAACCACAGCCTTTCTCCCGTGACAAAACCCACTTCCAGTATTAAGTGCTCTGTGGAGAAGTACTGACTTACATTCTTTCCCTTTGATTTTGAATATTTTAGGCAGAAGTTTAAAATCCCAGTAACTGTGCTAAAAGGTTTCAATGGTGTACCTGAGCATCTGAGTGATCCTGTCAAATAAAATGTTCTTCCGAGTTAACTGTGCTGTATATTTATGCATTTAATATCACGGCTTACTGCAAAGCGCACAAATCATTTTAACCGAGTGTAAATTTAACTACCATGAAGGCATTTTATCCTCTGCTTAACTTCTCTGAGGGGCCCATATTTTTTGGAGCAGATAAATCAAGCTTCCATATAACTCTACTTAAGGGAACAGCAGTCAAAACTTCTAAAGAGAAATACACCCCTCAAGGCTCCTTGGCTTCGGGGGTAAACACACACACAAGTCTACACCCTCAATCAAGTCGCCTACCTCTGGCACCTGCCTCCTTTTCTTACCAAGGACCAGTGGCCAGCAGCACAGCTGGGTCCGGGCAGGTGTGGGGAAGCGACAGGCTGGCTTGTCAGGGCACAGCCTCCTACTCGCCTCTGGTCACTCACTGCCCCCTGACCATTCTGGAAGGACAGGGTTTGACCACTGTTGGCTGGAGAATACCCCTAACATCACGGGGCTGCCATCTGTGCCATATTGACTGTCGTCATTAGAAACACGATCTCCTAGGGATCCTTTCTCAAATGAACTCCAAGCCCCAACACCACAAAGGTCTCCAGATGCACGCAAGAAATAAACAAGTGGTCCAAAAAAAGAAATCCATGCCTATGGCAGCTGAAGTCGTAAATTATTTACCGAACGGAGGGAACCCTAGCCACGGTCCATCTGGGAGGGCCAGACTTGGGTCTCAAGCTGGACCCCAAAGGTCGGCACTGAGAGACTCTGCCGGCCCCAGGGAAGCCTGAGGCAGTAGCTTCTGAACTCATAGGCACAGAAGCACACTTCTATGTTCCGAGTGTGCAGTCACACACGTGTCCTACTCACAAACTAGAAATACTCAATACTGCCTCCCTAACCCCACCCAGTTCATACCCACACATGGTACGTAGGAGAAAGACACACAAAATCATGCGTAGGATGACATGGGGGAGAAAAGGAGGTTGAGTCAGAAAGAATGGAAATGCTCCAATAAATAGAGACATTTCAAAAATACGAGATAATACTGTAGCCAGCTGGACACCCACTGGCCAAATCTGAAGCGATTTGAACATCACAATGAATGACGATCATAATCCATTAGGTGAAATAAGAACCGGAGGCTTTACACATATACAAATAAAGCACATTATCTTATTATACATAAGGTAAAGGGGGAAGCTTCTTTAAAAAAAAAAAAACATAGAACATAAATAAGCGTATGTCGAAGAAAGGATGGAGTTCGAAAATTGTAACTTGGCAACCATCATAATAATTGATTTGGGTGAGAATCATCAATGGACATTGAGATCAGTGACTGAGAAAGTGTGAAGGTCAAACAGCGTATCTCCATTGTCGCAAAATATCTCCCCACAACATGCTTATTAATCACAAAGGGAAAGAGCATAGCTTTACAGTGGGAAAACCAGAAACGGCACTGAAAGGCAGTGTTTGAAGTTAACCTCACCAGGGATGAGATAAACTGACGTCACGTGCCTCCTGCGAGGATGCATGGAGAAACACATCACATCTCCAGCAGTCCTGTCCAAAGTACATGAGCTGACTTTAATAAGGAGAAAACCTGAGACAGACCAGATGGAGGACATGTACCATGACTGGTCTGCTCTTGTTTAAGAAAAAAAACCGAAAAAAATCAATGTTATGGACCAAAGGCAGATTAGGGATTGCTCTGGGATTAAAGATGACCAAGGGGACTTTCACTTTTTTTTCACTTTCTTTCAAGGAGACACGCCGACTAAAGTTTCCTGAGCCATAAAGAGCATTGTTGTGACAACTGGCAAAATCTACATACATCGTCTAAAGACAATACATATCATCAGAGTTAATTTACTGATTTTGATACTTGGTGTTGTAAAAGAATGTGCTGGGACTTAGGAAAAACTTTTTTTTTTCCCCTAAACACATCTAAGTTAGGTATTTAGAATCTCAGAGAGTTCAAGAAAAATAATGTGTCTGTATTTGTGTGTATGAAAGAACTGAGCAAATATGGTAAAATATCACTTGGGGGTGTCTAGGTAATTAGAAATTCTTTGTCTCATTCTTGCAACTAGTCTGTAAGCCTGAAATTATATCGACTATAAAACTGAAGGAAAAAAAAAAAGAAATGGGCATAAATATCCACAGCAGTTGTGATGAAGTTTAAGGATTATCTGATATTTCAGCGTTTCCCTGACGGCTCAGCGGTAAACAATGTGCCTGCCAGTGCAGGAGACAAAGGTTGGATCCCCGGGCCGGCAAGATCCCACATGCTACCATGCAGGTAAGCCCCTATGCCACAATGACTGAGCCTGTGCTCTAGAACCTGGGAACTGCATTTACTGAGCCTACACGCCGCAACTGCTGAGGCCCACATGCCCTGGAGATGAGTCACAACAAGAGGCCACTGCAGCCGAGAAGCCCGAGCACCACACTAGAGAGTAAGCCCCAGCCCACAGCAACTAGAGAAAGGCCCGCACAGCAACGAAGACCCAGCACACCAAAAATAAATAAATTATGGGGAAAAAAGTTGACTGACATTCCAACACAGAACCCAAATCACTGCAATGTGATTTTGTTACTCCTGAAGGTAAAACGATCAAAAAAACAACAACAAAGCACGATTCACACATCAGGAGCGCTGGGTGACAGACAGACAGAGGGACCAAGGAGGACCCTAGGGTCCCGTTCTCCCCCTGCCCCACGCTGGGTTAAGGGGGGGCTGAGACAAGGGCAGGTGAGGCCTCCCACCTCTGCCATCGCAGTCTGGGGTTCACTGGCCTCAAACAAACCGCAGAGC
>NW_011495018.1:6820791-6822283 GCF_000754665.1 Bison bison bison | reverse complement strand
GCAGAGCTCTAGAAAGGCGGGAGAGACCAAGCAGAGAGAGGGCTTTCTGACCCTTCCCTGCCTGTCTTCTACCTGCGCTGGGGTGGCTCCGAGAAACGGGCCAGCGAGTGAGGAACGGGAAACACCTCAACCCCAGGCCTGCACGGCCCCTCAGGCGGTCTCTGAACCCACAACCACTTCCGGTCTCTGGCTTCAGCTCGAGGCCCCTGGCATGAGAAGGATCAAGCGTTCACACACCCCTCCCTGTTCCCAAACTCCACCGGACAGGGATGACTTAGGCAGCAGCCCAGCGGCAAGGCTGAGGCCCATGGCAGGACGTGGGGTCTTCACTCGTCCTTTCTGGTGGCCCAGGGGCCAGGCCTGCCCGGGGTCCCCGCCAGAGCCGGGTGGGCTGACCGTGGTAGCCGTTCACGGGCCCGGGGGCAGCCTGACCGCTCAGTCTCTCTGGAGAAAGCAGAAGACTGTCAGGAGCTTCCACAAAAAATGTTTTTTCTCTAACTCCTCTTGACTTTTTCCATCAATCAATCCTTATAAAAACTGCATATCCCTCTTGCCTCAGGTAGTGCTTTCAGCTAACTCTCCCTCTCACCTGCGGCGCCATCGCCGCGGCCGGCGCAAATGGCCACGCTTGCGTTCCTCTGGCCAGCCGGCTTCGGCGCTACTATCCACTCTTCATGTTCTTGCTGCTAGAAAATTCAGTTCTGGAAGCGCTTTCTCCAGGAGGGGGCTTCCAGGAGCCCAGAACACAGGATTGATGTGTTCCTGCCTCTGAACCAAAGGGAGCAGGGCCTGCCTGGGACCCAGGGGCAGAGACCATTTCCCCGGGTGGCTGTCCCCACCACCCTCTGAGGATGTGTGACCCAGGAGGACAAGAGCAGGGGTCAGCTAAAGCCAGCGCCAACAAAGTCAGACCCCAAAGACGTGGCTGGGTGTGAGACCGCCGGGGCTGGCTAGCACACAGTCCCAACAGAGTTCCCCAAACAGGAGCGAACACAGCCCGGTCACCTGGGAAAAGCTTTTGATTTGACTCTGGCTCAAAAAGAATCTCTAGATACATGACAGGACAGAAACCTATCCCAGGCACGACCTCTCCCATCACAGAGACCTATCCCCGAAGCATCAGACACCTTCGGTACCACCTCACGTGAGCCCCCGCCCTCAAGGGACAAACCGATGGGAGACTCAGCTTCCTCAGGTGCACAAGGTGAGGAAGATGGCCGTGGCCACGCCCGCTAAGTTCACAGTCCAAACTGGTACTGAGCGAGGATCCAGGATGCCCCGGCGGCTCCTTCGCAGTGGGGATCCAGGTGGCCTGTGACTCTGCCCTGGCCCCACAGGGGGCCATGGCAGGGGAGGCCAGCCCAGGGTCCTTCTAGGAGGAGCCCAGGGCAGCCTGGCCTGCGGGTGAGTTCCTGCACCCTACTTGCCCCACACCCTGCCCCTCCCTGCCCCTCCAGGTAGGGAGGGCACCACCGGGAGGGGTACCCTCCCC
>NW_011495018.1:6812638-6820691 GCF_000754665.1 Bison bison bison | reverse complement strand
CGGGGGGGGGTCCCCTCCCCAGCCTCTTGTCTTGGCAGCCCTCGCTGGTGGCCCCAGTCTGGCAGGATTTCTCAGGCCACTGGGATTCTCAGAAGCACCCACAAGCCTCTCTCCTTCCATCCTGGCTTCCTTGGCAGAGAGGGTGGGCCTTCTGATCACAGGGCAGGTCATGACCACCCCACCCAGGAAGCAAGGCCACCTGCCTCCCGCTCCCTGTTCCCTTCAGCCTGGCCTTGCTGACCATCAGGGCCTCCTTTCCGCCCAGGCTCCTCGTGATCCCGAAACACTGCCCCACTGCTGCCCCCAAACACGCCAGCTTCTCCACCTGCCACTGGGTGCTTGACACATGAGCCCAGAAGGCACTGCCTCTGACACCCAATCTGCAAATCTTCACTAAAGTGCACTTGCCCTTGAACATCCCCTAGGCTCCATGCAAACAGAGCCCTCTCCTTAGCAACAGCTCTGGGGGCAAAACCCCAAGGCGACCCGACCCGGAGCTGCCCTGGCAACCTGGGGCTCCTGGCCACCAGGACAGAAGTCACCCTCCACCCACTGCGCCCACCCATCGCCTGAGCCAGGACCCCAAGACGTCCAGAGGAAACAGGAGGCAGGGTGCAAACAGCTTCCCAGCTCCAGGATAAAGTTTTATTTTAGTGGCTAAGAAGGAAAGTGGAGAAAAGGCGCCAGGATTTTTACTAGCAGCATAATTATATCAGAGAAAACCCCCTTGTCTAAGATTCCTACAGGTAGGCCGTGACAGCGATTTAAGCAGCTGAGAAAAGAGGGTGAAGACGAAGTCCTTACAGCAGGATCTCAGCTCTTTCTGACACGCCCGTCTGACGCTTTTTATTGACAATCAAAGCAAGCTCTGAGGACACGTGACGGGATCGCTACCCTGTCTGCACTGGCAGTTTCAGAGTGTTCAAGTGGGGGATTCTGCTGTTAAAGACGTGTGTGTGTGTGTGTGTGTGTGTGTAGTTTCAGAGTGTTCAAGTGGGGGATTCTGCTGTTAAAGACGTGTGTGTGTGTGTGTGTGTGTGTGTGTGACTCCACTGTGTCTGACTCTGTAACCCCATGGGCTGTAGCCCCCCAGGCTCCCCTGTCCATGGAATTCTCCAGGCAAGAGCACTGGAGTGGGTTGCCATTCCCTTCTTCAGGGGATCTTCCCGACCCACAGATCAATCTTGGGTCTCTTGCATTGCAGGCGGATTCTTTACCATCTGAGCCACCAGGGAAGCCCAAGAATCCCATGGACCAGAAACAACTCCATCTCAGACTCCAGGCAGAGCTGTGAGCTTTACATTTGAGATTAGGGCCAAAAAAAAAAAAAACACACCTCAAAAGTTATTCTGGGACCATGCTACCTAACATCCAGCAGGAAACTTTAGGGAAATCTACTCCAATTGATTTCAAACTCACCACCTCCAAGTCAACACAGACATTCTTGGCTAAAGTATGAGTAATCTAAATAGATGGACCACGATCTTACAGGCCCACTTAAATGGTCTCCATCTACTCTGGCCTCTTTCAAAACCATTTTCCACCGAGGGGGTCTCAGTTTTTTTGGCTTAAGGGGGTAGCGCTTTTTTCAAAACTTAAATCTGACCATATCACACTGTCCTTGAAACCACAGCTCCCACTGCCTTGACGGTCAAGAGCGGGACTCTGATGGCCAGGCCTCCCACTGCCGTGCCCACTTGTGCAGCTGTTGTCCTGCGTGCCCTGTGCAGAGGCCCTCGCCCAGACCTCCACCACCCCAACCTCAGCTCTGTCCTGGGAGGCCTGCTCTCAACACTCCTGCCCAAGTGGCTACTCTGTCCAAGTCAGACTGTATTCCCAGTCTGACACTTACACACCTCGCAGGAGCTTATCCCCCAGAACACAAGCTCTGTGACAGCTTGTCGGCGGTACACACAAATCCTAGGACAGCCTTTGGCACGTACATGCACACAATGTTTTAAGTGTGAACTGACACACACGATTTTTGAACGGATGTGTGGTTGAGTCTGTAGGGAGCACAGGCTGACCAGCCTCCACCTCCATCCTGAAAAGATGGGCTTGGGCCCCTTTTTTGCTATGGACAGAAGCATCTGTGAGGGTCAGTTGGTCAAAGGAAACCAAGCCCTGGGGATGGACCATCCATTCATTCACACCAGAGCACATCCTGTCGGCCCCCAGAGGGTGAGGTCTGTCTGCTAAAGGAGCCCAGCCTCCCAGCTCTGCAGAGCTACTGACCCATCACCCCACACCTTGCATCTCTCTTTGCATCTATTTTCTCTTGGAGTTTTTCTGTTGGCCGACAAGCAAGAACCCCCCCCCCCCCCCCCCATCTAGCAGGGCGTGGGCTTCTCCCATGTGTTGACTCTAGGATATCTTTGGGAGGCAGACGCTCCTGACATGCAGGGACCCTGCAGGCTTGAACAGGTGGCCTGCCAGGCAGTCCATCAGACCCGGGGCTCTGACTCGTGAATGGACAATGTGTTAATCTTAATAATTCCTTAGGTTTAGGGACTTCCCTGGTGGCCCAGTGGTTAGAACTCTGCCAAGGACCCTGGGTTCAATCCCTGGTTGGGGAACTAAGGATCTGAAAGTGAAGTTAAGTAACTCAGTCGTGTCCAACTCTTTGCAACCCCATGGGCTGTAGCCCGCCAGGCTCCTCTGTCCATGGGATTCTCCAGGCAAGAATACTGGGGTGGGTGGCCATTTCCTTCTCCAGGGGATCTTCCCAACCCAGGGATTGAACCGAGGCAGATCCCTTAACATCTGAGCCACCAGGGAATGATCTGAAGGGCGAGGCCAAAAAAGAAACATTCCTTGGGTGTAAAAGAACTTGATTTCCCGCCTCCCCACCCAGCTCTGCCCTCTGGGGCTGGTGGCCTCCTCCCTTCACGAGGTAACACTCCTGCTCCAGAGCCCAGTCCCTAGGCTCCACTTGCTTCTGTGAGCTCTGCAGAGCCACCGCACCCAGGCCTGGAATCTGACCCCAGCACCCCAGGCTGCGGGCCGCTGGGGACACACCCCGCACTCTCCTTCTCGCCCCGCCCCTCCCCCCCCCCCCCCCCCCCCGCCTCCTTCTGCCTGCTGGGTCTAAAGGTCACACGCATTCCTGGGACAGATGAACGTCAAATACGTACCACAGGATCCCTCACGCTGCTCCTGGAATGGGGCAGCAGGCAGTGAGTAACGAAGAAACCGAGGTCAACGGAGCAGGCAGTTGGCAAGGGGAACGGGTTTCCTTGTTAAGGAGAAGGAACTGGGCTGGGGGAGGGGACAACACAGGGATACCAGGGTTGGTCATGAGCCACCACCCAAAGGGAAGAGTTATAAACCATTCCCTCTCCTCCAGCGGCTGCAAGCATCCACGCTGCCCTCTAGCAGCCTTCCATGCCCTTTAAGGTTCTACTTGCATAGTGTTTGATAGGCTTCCCAGGTGGCTCGGCGGTAAAGAATCCCCCTGCCAACGCAGGAGACCTGGGTTCGATCCCTGGGGTCAGGAAGATGCTCTGGAGAAGGAAATGGCAGCCCACTCCAGTATTCTTTGCCCGGAGAATCCCATGGACAGAGGAGCCTGGTGGGCTACAGTCCATGGGGTAGCAAAGAGACACGACTGAGCACACATTCATTCTGATAGCGTCTGTCACTCAGTCATGGCCAGAGAGCCCAGGCAGGGCTGGAGCGCCAGCACCATCCATCAGTGGACACAGTGGAAAAGCCCACACCCCTGATGACCTCTGCATTTCCTCTGGCACCATTATCTTCTGGACTGTGCGGTATGACTCAAAGGCATGTGAGGATGTCTCTTTCCTGGGAATTACTTACTGTTTCCAATTGTTGGAAAACAACGGTTCTACCTAAGGTGTGTAAGAGTGCTGATTTTCCTTAAAATACATGCCAGGGGCTGTATCCATTGCAGGGGACACAGGTCGATCCCTGCTATGGGAAATTAAGTGCACATAAGCTTCGTGGTATAAAGTGAAAGTGAAGTCGCTCAGTCGAGTCCGGACTCTTTGTGACGCCATAGACCGTAGACTACCACGCTCCTCTGTCCATGGGATTTTCCAGGCAAGAGTACTGGAGTGGGTTTCAATTTCCTTCTCCAGAGGATCTTCCTGACCCAGGGATGGAACCTGGGTCTCCTGCATTGTAGGCAGACGCTTTACTGTCTGAGCCACCAGGCAAGCTGTGTGGTATGCTCCCCACTAAAATTAAAATACACACCAAAAGAAGGAGCACGTCACATCACATTGCCCATAATTCTGCTTCTCACCATTGCGCAAATCTACCTTAAAGAAACACCCCAAATAAGGAGATCCAATTGGAAGGGAGATAAATATCAAGTCTCAGCTCTGCACAGCCCTCACGATTCAATGATGAATTCTACCGAGCAAATCAATCAAGACAAGACAAAATATCAAACGGGACCATTTAAATTTTGTAGCCTATCAGATGTGCCTTTCACTCTAGCCAGGACTCATCAGTTTGGTTTCTGAGATGTAAAATTAGTATCGGAGACCCAAAGGCCGGATTCTAATTTCTTCCCCAAAACATGCAATAGAATATGAGTAAGTGTTCCCACGAAGCATTTTTCTCATGTACATCCCCCAAAGGAGCCGAGCCCTGCACAGGATACTCCTGAGCCTGATAACATGATGCAAAACATTCTCTCTTTAACTTTCAGATATTTGCTCTTGGCAACAGATTTTACACGAGAATAGAAATTGTTTTCCTTTTCAACACTCTTGTGACAAAGCAAACACAACTAAAGAGATTTCTGACATAGGAGCATGTTGATGCAAAGAACAATTTAAACTGGGGCAACAAAATTGCCTGATGGAATCAGTGAAATTCTTCTTCAAAAAGCTGAGCACAGAGGTGAACTAGAGAAGAAACCGCCTGAGCAGGGAAAGCCTGACTCCAGGTGGACGAATCAACCTGGGGTTACTGAATGACAGTTTTAATTTTGTCCACTGAAAGCCCATCACCCAGCACACAGGTCTCAGGACCTGTCCCATCCTGGATGGGCTCAATTGGTAGGATTCCCACCTTGGCCTCTGCTGGTTCTGTTTTCACAAACCCCCGCCCCGTCACCCCCATAAGTCAGCACTCATTTTTTTGTCCCTGGAAACACTTTTCTGGCCGGCTCCACCCCTGAATTTCTCCTGGTTCCAGGAGGCAGCTCCAATGCCACAGTCCTCGAAGACCATGACCCAAACATGCTTGCTCCAGACACGTAACGTCTGCTTGTGGCGGGGAGGGGAAGGAACAGGAGTAACCCAAAAGGGATTTTCCTTTAAGCACAGAATCTGTGAAAGGCTCTGAGGAGAGGGGTAGAGTTTGGCTGCTGTATTAGGGCCGTTAAGTGCAAAGGACGCGTACTATGAACTGAGTTCTGTGCTTTAAGTGTTACGTGTGTGTGATTACAAATATGGGGAGGATGTGAACTAACGCGGGTTGTTAAAAACACTGGGAAGCAACACTGTAAATCAACTATACACCAATAAAAATCAAAACAAACCACCACTGGGAAGACGAGAGTGGCACCAGCAAAGACAGCAGAGCGGCACCGTGACCGACAGGGCAGCTCACCCAGCGGACAGACACAGACGACAGCAGAGCGGCACTGTGACCGAGCTCCAGCAGTCAGGGCAGCTCACCCAGCGGACAAACACAGACTCGCCCGGTACTTCGAGTCCTACCGGACAGGCACGACTGCCCCTGCTTTTAAGGAGGAAACTGAGGCACAAGAGAGCACGAACTTATTTCCCCAAAGTCAC
The DNA here is from genome assembly GCF_000754665.1 of Bison bison bison. Taxonomy (NCBI): domain Eukaryota; kingdom Metazoa; phylum Chordata; class Mammalia; order Artiodactyla; family Bovidae; genus Bison; species Bison bison. The sequence continues at coordinate 6,814,917 of NW_011495018.1, read as the reverse complement.
ACAGCGACCAAAGGGCAGCTGGACCCCAGCACACAACGGCTTGGCCAAGAAAGACAAGAACAGCAGGGGTGGGTGGTGTTGCGAAAACCTAAAGACAAAGCAAGTGCACAGGCCCACTGACAGAGAGAGTCCTCTGTCCACTCACAGGACCAAACACAATCACAGGGAAATACGGGGACGGCTGGGTTCTTTTGGGTAAGTCAACAGAAACCCTTGTGTTTATACACCCTTTATACGTAATTTCAGGAACAGCACGGAGAAAAAAACCCTGACGCTTTATCTTGAGTTGGAAGGATTGATTTTGCTTTTATAAATCTTGTAGTGCATTTTGTCCCTCTTCATTAAGCATATGACCCTTTTGGAAACATCAAGATGACCGGCAAATTTCTTCCCTATTTAAAAAAAACATCACAAAAGACAACATATATTCATTAGAGAACACTGACTGGAATGAGAAGAGAAGGGGCGGGGGGTGAGGGGGGGGAACACACCCAACTTCTACCAGCTAAAGATAAGCACTATAAAATATTCATCATCAGATTTCCCCCACGAGTATTTCTCTGGCTTTATTCATAAATGTACATTCAATACTGGATCTTCCCACTTCAAGACAAGCCTTCTACTTATGTTATTTCAAACTGTGAAAGCATCATTTTAAAACGAACGAGCTATTTTCCCAGTGTCGGGTGCTTGAGGCATCTGTCTTTTTGCCATCAAATAACACCATCTTAGTGTATGAAAGCTTTCCTGGCAATGGGTGGGGAAGGGAGAATTAAGAGGTCAAAGGGCACACATGGCCATTTTTGGAGGCGACACTGGTTTCCACGTCTGAAGAGTCTGACTCATCACCCCATACTCACAATCTCTGAGAGCGTCTTACTAACCTTCCTTCCTCCAGGGACACAGCCCGTCTTCCACAGAGGCACCAGGGCAGCCGCCGCTCCTGGAGCTTAAGGGCAGCCCACGGCCCAGCTGGGGCCGCTGGGTGGGGCATGACCGGTGCCCAGAGCTGGGTGACACTGCACGGACCTGGCAGCTGGGGACTCTGGGGCCCGAGCTGCCTGGGCTCTGTCCCGCCTTGGTGTCCCGGCTCCTGCCTTTTCCTGGAAAAACCTGCAAGTCAGAGCCATCAACACCTGGCCTGCTTTCTCAGTAAGCATCTAACACTCCTAAGCTAAGCTAAGTCACTTCAGTCGTGTCCGACTCTGTGCGACCCCATAGACGGAGGCCCACCAGGCTCCCCCGTCCCTGGGATTCTCCAGGCAAGAACACTGGAGTGGGTTGCCATTTCCTTCTCCAGTGCATGAAAGTGAAAAGTGAAAGTGAAGTTGCTCAGTCGTGTCCGACTCCTAGCGACCCCATGGACTGCAGCCTACCAGGCTCCTCCATCCATTTTCCAGGCAAGAGTACTGGAGTGGGGTGCCATTGCCTTCTCCATCTAACACTCCTAGTACTGGGTTAAAAAAAACACCCTCCAGAAACAAGGGCTTCCCTGAGAGCTCAGCTGGTAAAGAATCCGCCTGCAATGCAGGAGACTCAGTTCGATTCCTGGGTCGGAAATATCCCCTGGAGAAGCGATAGGCTACCCCACTCCAGTATTCATGGACTTCCCTGGAGGCTCAGCTGGTAAAGAACCTGTCTGCAATGCGGGAGACCTGGGTTCGACCCCTGGGCTGGGAAGACCCCCTGGAGGAGGGCATGGCAACCCTCTCCAGGAACACAGCTTCACTGTGTCCTGTGACCTGAAGCCAGATCCATGGGCACCCTGGGGCCCCCGGGGAAAACAGAAGACCAGCTCGGTCACCGAGTTCTCGCCAAAAACAGGCACGCTGTCACCCCACGTGCTGCTCTGGTCCAAGTGTCTGACCCAGCCTGTCTGTCTGCGGACAATCACGGCAGTAGGTCCTATTTTAGGCAGATTTTCCACATTAGAAAGCAAACTGGTTAAAGTGATTGTCCGACACACCTTCCACTCATGACGCTTTGTTTAATTCCCAGTCAAACAGCAAAGCAGGAGAGGGGCCGGTTTCGCCCATTTATAGATTTATAAACAGCCTTCCCAACCGGCACCCAGGCCGCCCCTCCTCCTCCCCTCCTTTCAGACACACAGCTGGGTAGGAATTCACTGACCTAATATTACTGGACAGATAATTCCCCGCCTCGGGGAAAGACTGGCAAAGCCCATGGCATCTGCCATTTCCAATCTTTGTTTTGAAATGGTAAACAGGGACTCGTGCCAGGCAGTGGGGGGAACGGCGGGCAGGGAAGGTGCTCCTCTG
>NW_011495018.1:6798335-6812538 GCF_000754665.1 Bison bison bison | reverse complement strand
CGGGAAGGTGCTCCTGTTAAGTGACAACTAGAAACACCCCCGACCGCCTCGGTGTCACCGCTCTGCACTGGAAACCCAGGCGTCCGACTCCACTAAATCATCTCCAAACCCACGCCGGGGAAAATAATTGAATTAAAGAGTTGCCGTAACTCAGTCAAGTGAGATAACAACCATCATCCAGGGGGAAGCAGAGACAGGGCTGTTCAAACGCGTCTTCTGGAGATCGCGCGGAAAAGGCAATAGAATGCGGTTCAAAGGACAGATGGGACTTCCCTAATTGTCCCCAGATTCCTAGCAGCAGGGGTGGTAACTAAACGGTTTCAATTAAAAGTTAAAGAAACAGGGAAAAGCAGGCAGTAAGTTATGCCTGGCGCTGAGAAGGCTCCTCCAGTTCAGACTGAGGGATGCCAAGGCCCAGTGTCCGAGGACCGGGGGGCCCATCCCGACGGGTCACCAGGACAAGGGACTGTACTGCCCGTGTCGAGTCTGCGGGGTGAGCAGGAGGAGGACCGTGTCTCAGCGCAGGGAGGAGGCCTCCTCCTCCACCGGACCAGCGAGCAAGCAGCCAACACAGGTGCGCAGGCCGTGTGTTCCCAGAGATGCAGAAGCAGCTAGAAGGTGATTTCCCAACAGGCATGGAGGAGACATCAGCCCGGGAAAAAAAATGATCTCGGTAGGGACACCTATACCTAAGGCACCCCGGGTGATGTGTCTGGACACCGGCTGCCAGAAAGCAGGTAGGAAGGGTGAGCCTGGCACTTGGTGGGTGGGGCCAGGACTCACATGACAGCTCCCCAATAGGGACTCAGTAGGGATCCCAAATGTCAATAGCCCCCAGCTGAGAAATAGCCTGAAAAGAATCCTAAATCGAAGCTTCTGAAGCTTCAAAGGAACTGGAACGCTAAGAAATGGCCGGGATCGACAGTTCCGGTTCACAAGTTAACTTTCCACTGACGTGGGACAGAAGAGACATCACTGATGTGACGTCTTGGGAGATACCATGACAGTGCCCAACTCACAGCTGTGTGCGGTGGAAGCAGAAGCTGGGAGCGCAAAGGGCACATTTGCTGATCGGGAGATGAAAGCAGGCTCCCAGGGCAAGTCTCTCAACGGGCTCCAAGTTCACATTCCACTTCCCAGCCGAGCCACTGACTGCTCTGGAAGCCAAAGCTGGACACACACCTACCAACTGATCTCAGGAAAAAAGACCAAACCCCTAAATGTTAGAAGGTCCCTAAACCAACAAAGGTAAAGAGAGGGATGGAGGGGTTCAGAAAGCCTACTTCAACAGATAAGAACCTCAAACCCGATAAACAGAATCCCTAAGTCCACTCCCAGGACATAACCACCTCTGGGCCCTGTGGTCACTAACGAGTCGGGGGTGGAGTGGAAGGCAGCGGTCCCTGTGTCCTCCTGGGACCTGAAAGTCAGCCTTGGGACTTCCCTGATGCTTCCGTGGTTAAAACTCTGCACTCCCAGTGCAAGGATGCAGGAGCTGAGGGTTTGATCCCTGGTCGAGGAACTCAGATCCCACATACTTTGTGGCAAGGCCCTTCCTCCCCGCAAAAATCAGTCTTCCCAGGTCTTCACTTCCTCAGCCCTGAGTCCTTTCTTGGAAGCTCTTTAAACACGGCATCCTCCGTGGATGGCAAACCAGGCAAACCAAGAAAACGGAGAACCAGGGTGGCATCATCTTTTCCCTCCCTTTTTAAACACTCAATTTGTTTTCTGTCCCCCATGTAAAACAAACAAATCAAAAACCAAAGCAAAACAAAAATAACCACACTCAAAAAAAAAAATGCAAAAAAATCTGGGACTAAATACGAAGATCTGAATATTCCTTAATTACACAGCACCACCATTACTCAACTTTCTGTTTGTCGTTGTTTAGTCGCTAAGTCATGTCAAACTCTTCTGTGAGACCCCATGGCCTCTGTCCACGAGATCTCCCAGGCAAGAACACTGGAGTGGATTGCCATTCCCTTCGCCAGGGGATCTTCCCAACTCAGGGATGGAACCCACGTCTCCTGCATTGCAGGCAGATTCTTTTACCACTGAGCCACTTGGGAAGCCCAAGTTTTTGTTACTACTTCCTACTCATCTTTTTCTGAGAGTAGGTTAAAGAGTAAGAGAAGACCCTGACTTCAGTTTTGAATCAACTCCATGGGAATAAAAAGCCCCCACATTACGAGAAGTGAAAAAGAAAACAAAAACAAACAAACAAAAAAAAACCATGGCGATGAGGAAAAATTCCTGCATGATTTGAGACAAAGCCTCAGGAATCGAATACGGTCTGATCAAGATTTCTTAGTTTCCAGCTCAAAAACAGGGACAAGAGACCTACCCAGCCAAAACCACAGTCAAACCAAAAGCAAAGAAAAGAAAAGTTATTAGTCACTGAAATACAGAACGTCATGTTCACGAATCTCCACTGGGTCAAATCATGTAGACACAGCTCTGCCCAACAAATTCTCTCATTTAAGACGATCTAGTACATAATGGTTTTAAAAAAAGAAAGTAAGCTAACTCAGGTAGGAAATACAAAAGTCTATGTAGCATGAAATATCTCCAGGAGACTTGTTTAGTGAAATTAACTAGCAGTTTAATAGGGGGGAAAGCCTGATATACAAGGGTGCCCCAATTTCTTCAGAGGAATTAACATTTCAATCCTGTTTTTATCTAGAAGTCATTAAACTGTGCAACATGAATTATTGGAACTGTAGCAAAGAATTAACTCTATTCATCAACTAAGTCCAAACACTTTGGAGTGCATCTGTAATGAAAAAATAGCTCTACATTTCTATCTCTTCTCATTAAAGTAAACCGGTTTTCCCCCTCTCAGTATATAAAACTGTCTTCTCTTCATATAATTTATATTACCATAAGCTGGCTCACACTCTAAACTATTACACGCCTCCAATTAATTTTTGCAGCTTTTGCCTGAAAGTTTAATGAGATAGTAGTGTATGAACCTGCTGACTCTAGATTACGTGTGTGCACCCAATATTAATGTTGGCATAATAAAATCATCTGATCCATACACGATGAGAGGCTCCGGTGGCCACAGTGGTGAAGCTAACGTGCCAGCCCGGGCCACGCAGCTTCCTCTTTTAAATCCATTATAACATTTACTAGTCTCAGATGAAACTGCCCCTACGTGTCAAGCTGGGGAAGATAGAGAAAGCAGCAGCAGCGTCTAATTACCCCCAACTCAATTTCTATAAACATTTCAGCCAACAGCGTAGATGGATGACTCTGTCTAAGACCTCTGCTCACCACCATGGAAGCAGAGAGCCCGTACGTGTTCAAGCCGATCCCAAGAGTCAGCCAAGGCGAGCACCCGGGGATGGGCCTGAGGAGCCCCTCCATCACGGGGAACACCATGAGGGCCACCCCCCATGTGTGCATGTAGGAGCGTGTCCACATCCGTGTGCATGTGAGTGTGCGCATGTATCTGAATGTGTGCAATTGTGTGTACATCTAAGTGCACCTGAATGGACAAGTTCAGCCAGAGATGAATAGGTCACAGGTGCTGGTAACGCCGCAGTCTCAAGGACAACCCCTCTGCAGTGATTTTGCCAAAGGATCTAGGTTCAAATGAGAGAAAAGAGGGACTTCCCTGGTGGTCTGGGGGCTAAGACTCTGCACTGCCAGTGCGGGGAGCCCGGGTTCAATCCCTGCTCGGGGCCCTACATCCCACACGCCACGACTAAAGACGCCGCACGTCCCATCTAAAACACCCTGCAAGCCGCAACAGGGGCCGAAGATTCTGTGTGTTGCGCTAAGACCCAGCAGCCAAATAACTACTTTTTGAAAAGAGGCCAACAGTAAAGTCACTAACCACCCTCGTGAAGGCCCTACTAGGCACTGTAACTTCTCAGCCGCCGGTCCCTGGGCAGGTGTGAAGTAGGAAGTGTTCAGCCCGCAGAACGGGCTGTAGGGTCTTGGACAGAAACCCTCAGATGGCACAGCCCATTTCTCTACCTGTGCTGGGAATGACGACACCCACACAGTGTCACAGGTGGCTGAGCATCAGGGCTCACAGGAGGATACACCGTGCCCAGCACGTACCCGGCCCTTAATACATCACTTGGCTGGAGTCTCTGTGGTCAGCAGCCCACAGGAAAACCAGGACCTGGGGGTGAGAGGGCCAGGCTTCCAGGGAGGGGCGGGCGAGAAGACCTGCTGTTCATCCCTCTCCCCTGCCTGGCCCCCACCCCAGTTACGTCCTCACAGTGCCAGCGTGGGGGCTGCTTCTGCTAAACAGAGAGATAAAAACAGGAGGGACAGACCCTCTGAGGTTAGAGCTCCCCTCCCTGCACTGGTCCAGCCTGGGGGCTTGACTACTGCAAAGTCCGAGGGGCTCGTCCTGGGCTGGGGCCGCCCCCAGCCAGGTTGGGTCCTCGGAGCTCTGGATCCCAAACAGAACTCGATAAGAGTGGCTGTCTGGGAGCACTTCGGTCAAGAAGGCCCCGATCAGAGGTTGTCTGCAAACAAACTTGGGAGTCTGCAGGGAGAGGACAATCAGATCAGCTGGCCAGGGACACTCAACATCGACATCAAGCCCTTTATACCCAGTGTCCAGAGGTTTCCGGGAGATGGTGATGGGGCCAACAGGCTGTGTATGCAGGTACAACCCAGACCTAGGTTCAAACCCCACCTCTGCTCCTGCCAGGAGCCAAGAGCAGGCAACTCACCCCCATTATCCACTACAGGGAAACTAAAAGTTGCTCAGTCATGTCCGACTCTTTGTGACCCCATGACCCCATGGACTATACAGTCCACGGAATTCTCCAGGCCAGAACACAGGAGTGGGTAGCCCTTCCCCCCTCCAGGGGATCTTCCCAACCCAGGGATCAAATCCAGGTCTCCCGCATTGCAGGCGGATTCTTTACCAGCTGAGTCACAAGGGAAGCCCAAGAATACTGGAGTGGGGTCTATCCCTTCTCCAGTGGATCTTCCCAGCCCAGGAATCAAACCAGGGTCTCCTGCATTGCAGGCAGATTCTTTATCAACTGAGCTATCAGGGAAGCCCCTAAGATAATAAGAATAAAGATTCCCTATCCCCACCTTCACAGGACCAGCCACATGCAGGAGGCCGAATGCGGTTGAGCATCCAGGAGGGATAGGCTTGGTCGGAACACTGGACTCAACCTGCCTCCTTCTGCAAGCCAGTGCTGAACCACTTCAAGCCTCCAAACATAAGTGCCCTTTCAACTCTGTGCTCCGTGGCCAGGGCAGGCCTGCAACACAAGCCCCAGTGCCCAGGCACACTGGAGGGACACCTCCCCAAACTCTCCTTTTCCAGGAGGCAGCATTTACAGGGTGCAGCTCCTCACACCTAGTAGTAAAAGACAGGACACTTCCTAGCTATGGGTTTGGAAGAAAAGAACACGTTCTTAAGTTGCCAAAACCACTGCCTAAGGGAAAATACAAGGGCACGCTGTGACCACAGAAGGTGGCATCTCCAAGGAGGACAGAAAGGTTTGGAGAGCTGCCCAAGCCCAGGGTCACTTGCTCTGAACCCATCCCTCCAGCCAGTCTGGTCTAGGCTGGGGTGAGGGGTGGGGACCCAAGACTAGAGCTGACCGTCCTCCCTATCAGGGGTCCCCAGCCTCTGGGCCACAGACCCGTGCTTCCTGTCGGATCGGCGGCAGCATTAGATTAGAAATAAAAAGTGTACAATGTGGGACTCCCTCGGTGGTGCAGTGGGTAAGAATCCCCACCTGCCAACGCAGGGGACTTGGGTTTGAACCCCGGTCCTGGAAGATCCCACGTGCTGCGGAGTGACCGAGCTGGTGCACCACAACGGCTGAGCCCGTGCGTGGACAGCCCGCACTCTGCAAGTGGAGAAGTCACCGCGGTGAGACGCCCGAGCGGCATAACCAGGAGTAGTCCCTGCTCGCTGCAACTAAAGAAATCCTGAGCAAAGCTACGAAAACCCAACGCAGCCCAAAATAAATAATTAAAAATAAAAAAATACAAAATAAATGTAACACGCGTGAACCGTGCCAAAACCACTACCACCCCCCCCCAACCCCCCTTCCTGGTCCGTGGAAAAGTTGTCTTCTGTGAAATCGGTCTTCGGTGCCACAAAGTTTAGGGACCACTCCCATGGTCTCAGGCCCCAAATTCCACAGGGCCAAGCTCTGGGGAGGACACAGCATGTATCAGCGAGGTTGCATGCAGTGAAAATCTCTTCTTATGTGGAAGATCGGAAGCTATTAACTGTGTTACTGGCAAGCACAGATGTTGTCTATATCTGAAAACTCCCAAATAGATCAATTAGCATATTATAAAGAATTTACTTTCATTTTCCCTTGACAGAGCATAAAAGCCAAAACACAACTCTCAGTTTGAAACTGACATGTGCATATAGCAGGAGATGCTCTGTTAAATGGAGACAACAGCAAAAGAAAATGGTATTTATAATGATTAGCCACCTAATTAATTCTAAGAGTAGAATGTCAAAAGCTATAAATCCATTTCTTTGGTAACTGAAGCTCAACATCAAACGCGTCGCTTCCGTACTCGGAAGGGAAGCCCTCGTCTTTTCCTGACATTTGCACCCGGTAATGTGGCTGTTCTATTAGTTTTCCAGGTAACGAGCTTTAAATGCACGTGGAAAAAAAGCCATGGAAGGACAGGACTCAGGGGGGAATAAAAACACATGCACACACAGAATTAGAAGCAATACATTCTAGAAAGAAATGAGGTTAAGCAGAGTTCTTGGATGTGTGTTCACTTCTTGTGAATCAGTTCAAGCTTCTGCCCTCTGATGAAATCTGGGGGCCTTTTGTATTTCTTCAGCTTGGGGTGGTGGGAGGTGGTGTGTGGAGGAAAATTCTAAGGAAGACAAAGATATTACAACGCTATTATCCTTTGAAACTTCATGCGCATTCCTAAAGTTGTATGTTTACAGATTACCCTTTGGGGTAGACGGTGAGGGCGAAAAAGGCAGAGAACTACAGGAAACCAGAACTGATTCGATAGATGCAGAGCTGTCCTTCTGTGCTTCTCTTCCTAGATTGCAAATCAAATCTGCATTTAAATAGAGTATTTTTAATGTAAAAAAAGGAAGCCCTAGGGTACTGGGGTATTACCTTCAATATCTACGGGCACAACGTTGCATTTTAAATGAGATGTGGCATCTTGAAATTTACCGAATAGATTACACATTCCAAATGGTCTCATTATTTCTACTATTTTTACTAAATTCTCCTGCCCTAATAGGGGTGTTTCTTTTATGGCCAGGACTGTTAATAAAAGTAATGTGATATTACATCATGCTATCAACTGAATCTTGAGAAAAGATTACACCGATCCAAGGATCTCATAAGCCCCCGGCTCTGATAATTCCAGCCATTATTCAGTGTGAAATTCAAACAGTCTGAATTCATTAACGTTGGTTGTTACAAATCTGCATTTTTAGACGTTGCCATAAAATGCAGGAGTCCAAACCCGGTGACCTGAATCTAACAGCCTTTCATGTGAAGTGGCCGTGCTAACCAGCCTCACCCGGCTCGCCTCTCAGGATAAAGCCCCGTGTGCTGGTCCCTCTCCATGGCTGACCCGGTCACCGCTGGGGAGAGACCAGGGGCTGAGTTGGCCTCAGCCCTGCTGGTCACATTCAATGTTCAGGCAAACTGCAGAGACCTGAGCCTCTGACAGGAGAGTAGGGGACCGCTCCCAGGACACGCATCATTAGACAGGTAGCCAGGTACACCTGGGCACAGATCCCGGCCGCCAGCACCTCACCTCTGCTATGGCTGCAATCAGCTCATCCTCATGAAAATAAAAGCTCAAACTTATCCTGCAACATGTGGGGGATGCCTCGGGGAACCCTACACCTTCTCCATCTCTTGACAAAGAAACATCATTACTAGGCTGGTGGGGAAGGGGGGGTGCATGTCACTTCAACATCCCAGGAGGAAAGCCAGACAGAGCTGCCATGAACAAGGGAGTCTACAGTTCATCTCAATGTTTACATCACCCAGAGCACGGCTGTTTCCTTCGAGGGGCGCCCTGGGCTCTGTGCTCCTCCAGCCGTGGGCAGGTCACTGGGCTCCCCTCCAAGCTGAGTGACCATCTCATGTGCGGATGCTGCTAACGACGACGACAATGGTGATGACGACGGCAGTCATTCTCTACGAAGCCCTCACGATGCACCAGGTACCGGCCGAGCCCTCCTCGATGACGTCTCAATGAACCCCCACAACTCTGGTTTAGTACCGGCTCACCCGCATTTGGCAGAGAGCGAGCCCGAGGCACTAAGTAAAGAGGGCTTTAGTCTGCCCTGGCTCCGCCTTCAGGACCCGGCCCCGCACCATCACCAAGGCCTTGGCCACTGCGATCTTAACCTTCCCCGTGGAAACACGAGGAGGAGGTGCCAAGGCCGTGTGGGCTGTTCCCTGCTCGCGCAGTCCCAGACTACAGAGCTGGGCAGCTTTCCGGCCAAGCCTAAGGCCACATCCCTCTGCCTCGTTTAGACACGCCAGCAGAAGTCTCTCCAGCCTGAAACAGGCCTCCGTGGCGCTGCCACTGGCCGTGGGGGATCCGAGTACCAATCAATAAGGACCCTCTTTTGAGAGGGAGTTCAACCCTGCATCGCAGTTTGGAGGTCCTCTTCTGCTGTAATTAGAAGTGGAGGTGAGCCTGACTGAAATATGAAAAGTCAGGAGCACTGGATTCTCAAAGTTCGGATTTTTAACAAACAAGATCCGCATGCACAGAATCCCAGCCTCCAGATCTCCAAAGGCGGGCGGGGCAGGGCAGGCCGCCACACTGTGTCCATGAAGGAATCTGATACGCGCACCATCTGTCCTTCGGCCCCAAGGGACCTGGGGCGACGTCCAGGTCCTGGTAATCCCAGCTCAGACGCAATCATGGTGGCTGAAACACAACTCCCTCCTGCCCACGAAGCCGCCACAAGCACAGCCCCCCAGATGAGAGGAGAGTACAGCTGGGTCCCCCAGACACGCAGAATTCAAACTCCCTGCCCTACGCACGCGCACCTGCACGCAGGGGAGGCACAGACATGCTCTCCTGCTGCGGAAAGTGCAGGAACATGGATTTATCATTTCAGAGCGTACACACACCCCTCCTCCAAACAGGTAGTGTAAGCACATGCTGGTTTGCCTTCTGTCAGCAGAAAACACTCCCAGCTGACACAGAGTCAACCCTTCCTTTCGGACAGATGCTGAGATGGGCAGACTCCAGCATGGGCTCAGCCACCCCGCACCTCCCTGGTCTCTCCACAGCCTGGGATTCATTTATTCAAAAAGCAGTCCTGGGACGTCCCTGCTGGTCCAGGGGCTAAGACTCCATGTTCCCAATTGCAGGGGCCACGAGTTCAAGCCCTGGTCAGGGAAGTCGATCCTGCATGCCACAAGTTAAGACCTGGTGCACCCAAATAAATAAATAGTTTTTTTTTTTTTTTTTAAAAAGGTAGTCCTGTGGCATCTGTAACATGTGGATCATGTACAGAAAATCAAAGAGATCATGAGGGCATCATCGGATGTGGCCTCTGCTTTGGAAAGCTTGCAGAAATCACTCTGGAAGGTTCTATGATAACAGAGCGCCACTTCTGAATCTGAGTTTCTTTACAAAATCTTTGTCTCCTCTCGCCTGATGGAGTCAGAAGAGACTCAAGTCCTGGGTTTCTGCCTTAACAATGACTGGGGAACTTGCAAGCACCCAGGAAACACGAGTGAGGACCCACGAACTGGGGTGGCAATGGGCGTCCAGAAAAGGTTATCAATATTGATCAAGAGATGCAGATGGAGCCAAGGGCAACTTGAGTCAATACCTAGCAGGACGCAGGGCCCACCTTTCCCATGGTGCTTCTTCCCACATGCCCGTTTCTGAGTTGTGGACACCTGTCTGCAGGATGCAGAAGGGCTGGGACGCAGGCGGTTGTGACCTGAGGAATCAAGGGGCGGCCCGGAAACGTGCACTGCAAGGCCTGTTCCGAGGCTCCAGGACCCGGAATGAAAGCCCCGCCCAGCCAACAACAGCCTCCCTCTGGACCCCACGAACCCGAGCGTGGCCCTGTACTGCTTCAGCTGAATTTTTCAAGGAGTTGCAGGTTACACCCTGCTCTGGCCAACAAAGGTTTCCTTTGAGTTCAACAATGTATACGCTGAACCGGAAAAGGGGAGGCGGCCAAAGACCAGGTGTTGAGTTACAAGACACAGGAACCAGATATCTTTGCACCAAGACTCTTTTTCTGCAAATCTCCTATATTAAAGGACAGCACAGTGCTGTCTGACAAATCAAGGCTGCCCTAAGTGGATCTGAGGACGCTCATGAGGACATCTGATCAACCCGTCAGTGGGCAGAAAGGCTGGAAAGCGGGTCCCGGGTGGGAGCCACGCGAGCCGATCGGTGGGCACATGAAGAGATGGGAATTAAATACCAGGATCAGAGGCTCGGAACTGCTTCTAGCCCATGGTCTGTTTTTTAACCCCGCATATTCACATTTTTTCCTTAACGTTCTATCTTTTTGACAAATATAATTAATTTTAACAGCTTCTGTAACTTACCCCACAGGTTGCTGCTGTTGCTTTTAAACAGTAGACTGCTGAGAAATTGATTTGTTTGAGCCCTCTGCTTAAAGAAACCACGTTATAAAATATGTATAAATGTCACTGTTCGGGCTGCTGCTTCAGAGAAATACAGAAAAACGTTGCATTTTACCCCCTTTCACAGGAGTCCACTCACGGACATTCTCAAGTATTACCCATCTGCCTGCACATACAAACCAATGGATTATAAGGCATTTTCTTTAAAACCTATTTATCTTTAACTGGTACAGAGTCTAAGGGAATTATCTTAATTGCTACGTGGAAGAATGAATTGCAAATGCCTTCAGTTAACCAGGAAGACTATTTTTAACAGCACAGGGCCAGGTGGGAGTTTCCAAGTTTGCCAAAAATAAAAGAATCAACCACCAATAAAGCAAAAGACAGACGGGAGTGCAGGGGGAAGCCACTTCCACCTTGGCTGACTGAAGTCCAGCCACTTCCTAAAGCCTTACTTTAGAAAATATACGGCAACTCAGGACTCAGAAAGTAAATGAAGAAACTCCGGAGTGTCCTGGATCTTCCTGCATCATGTGGACTGCTTCTTGGGCTGTGGAACATTTCCTTAGCGTTTACAGCGGGGAAGCTGAAAGCCAGGCCAGACGTACACTTGAACCTGGGGAGGTGCTGTGTGTTCCTCCACAAAGATCTAGATGGAATGACCACCAAAAGGGCCTAAGACTAAGACTGTATTTTAAAAAGATGTTTAACTGGCCCAAGGCATTCTAGAAATACTTATAGCAGCAGTGGTAACATATAAATGCTCAACAAAAATATTTATACAAAGAAATAACCTCTTCCTCTCCAATTACTCACAACGCAAAATGCTTGCCTGAGACCCAAACAGTTTTATACGACAAAGTCCATTTCCCACCCACTCACACACTGACCTGTACACACTCAACCTGAAACTTACAGTCAACGTGAAGTATGTCCATCGGCGGGCCTGGCCCTAAGCCTGTCGCAGGTCCTTACCCCCATCTACTCTTCCCTCCCACACCCACCTGGCTCCCAGTCCCAGGGAAGTGATAAGGATCAGACCCATGACACAGGCCTCTGGTGGCCCCAGAACCTGGGGCGGCTGCTCCTGTCTATCAGGGAGGCCAGGGGCAGGAATCCCCGTGTGCGGGCTTGTCCAGGTCCCCATCACAGCTGGACTCAGAGGGGTTTTCCCAGCAGACAGTCACACCCCCGGGGACAGGCAGCCAGCCCACGGTCAGCCCCCGCATCCCGGGGACCAAGTGCCTGGGGCAGGGACAGACTCCATCACGCACACGAGAACATGAACTTCCCAGAGACCCGCAGACCCCAGGGGCAATAATGACAGAGTCATCGCTACAGAGGGGTCCTGTATGCTGGGAGGGAGCAAGTCATAGGACTGAAGTGTTTCAGCAGGGACCTAGGGAACCCTGAATCTGGGGTTACACCGTCGGAGTCTGAGCCCCAGGTCTACTCGTGGGCCCCACATGCTGGCATATGATCTCAGCATCACTTAATAAATTAATACTATTATTACTCACTAATAAAACAGGAATCTCAGGCAAGGTCATAGGATCTTGGGAAGAGAGGGCCAATATCTAGCCTGTCGCTGCACAACACTGAATGGCATGCTTGGTGATGACCCAACTCGTGTCCCTCCCAGGACAGAGGGCTGCAAGAAGCAGTCTCTCCCAGGCAGGCTCACCCCCTGCCCAGCTCAGTAGAGTCGCTCCCTGGCCGGAACCCCCAGGAAGTGCGGGAGGCAGACTGCCTGTATTCCAGACACACGGATGCCAGAGTTCCATGCCTCCCTGGCTGAGGAAGAGACTTGGATTAGAACCAGCCATCAGTCTGGAGGAGCAGGAGGCAGGGAACAGCCCCAACAGAGCAGGAAAATGACCCACTAGAAAGAGAGGGTGACTCAACCAACACGGGTTGGGGACTCAACCCGTGTGAGCAGGATACGGACAGTACTTGAAAACAGAACAAGGGGACTGGCTGGCTGATCTCCCTGGGGCTGCCCAAGAAGCCTCGTGGGAATCTGGAAATTCTAGGAGGAAAGGATAAGGGCTGAGCAACACCTTCCAGAGAAGGGCCCCTGCAGGAGCTTGGATCCGCGGCTCAGGAAGAAACACAAACAAGAACCAGGAACCAGAGCTCCAGCGGGGCCCTCCCCTCGCTCCACGGAGAGCGGGCTGCAGGTCCATCAGCATCATCCCCGCTGCCCGGATCTCAGCCTCCTGGCTGTTTCTCATCTAGAAAGTCCCCGGAGATGAAAGGCCCAGCGAATCGTGCTCTGGTTTGTGGTTTCCGATGTTGGCAGCCATGCCTCTAGCCTAAAAGTTGGAGGAGGATCACACGCCCCTTGTGCAGACTGAGCTCCAGAGGACCCTAGAGGCCGAAACCGAGGACCAGCGTGACCAGAGCCGGGTCCCTCCCGTGCCCGGGGAAGCAGCAGTCAGGGTGGCTGCAGGGTGCAGACACTTGTTTCTAGGGTAAGGCAGTCCTTTCCCCTTCTGTCGGGGGAGAAGGAAGCTGTATTGGCAGAAACAGGGCAGAAACCCTCAAGACTGGAGATGACGTGACTGAACACCCCTGGCCCACTGAAGCCACACTCAGGTCACAACTGCCTGGTCCCCAAGGCAGACTTCGCGAGGCCCTCCCCTCTGAGTCACCGGCTCCTGGAGAACCTCAGATCACCTTTCCCTGGGGTTTTGTAAGGCCGGTCAAGCTTCTACAGCATTATCGCAATCTGTCAAAATGAAGCAGCGCACGCGCTTCTCTGGGTGCAGGCAGCCGGATACCCCGCCGCGTCTGCCAAACCACAGCCACTGCTACCCCACCATCACTTCACAGAATAAAAGCTAAGGGCTGTGATTTGTGTTTCCACTTAGTTGTAGACGTTTGACAACAAGCACTTATTTCTTTCCCCGACACTTCTGTTGAAATTACAAGGTTACCTGGCACCACTACAAATATTAATGCTTAATAACAAATGGCACAAGAAGAAACAATGGACCCACCCGAACCCCGGGAGAACTGACGCTGGTTCCAGAAGCCAGCGAGCAAGCAACAGCTACAGGCTGGACAGTAAAAGCAGGACAAAGTGCAACAGATCTTAACGTAGCAGGCAGTTGTTCACTACGGACGACAGAGGAGCCTCTTTGGGGAGAAAGTGGAAATGTCTGGTTTGAAGTTAGGAAAAGAAAAATCCACAAAAGCCAGAGTATCAAGTCTAGAAATATTGGGAAATCTTAATGCTCTTAAATGAGAACACGCACAAATATGCCAAGAAGACAAGAAAGACCTACGCATGGTTCTAGCACCACGCAGATCTGCCATTCCAAGACAGACTTCCTACGAACCGAGTTCTTCATCTATTTCCTTCTCCTCTCCCCACATTAAAAAAGATGTGTCTAGAAGGAGAACTCAACAGGTAAGCTATCAGGTTGAAATCGACATGGGGTCCCTTTCTCAGGCTGCAATTCAAGATGCTGCCCCAGAGGGGCTGCAGGTGGGGCTGATCGTAGACAGCCACCCGAAAAGTGGGGTACAACGTGCTGGGTGCAGAAATGAGCCGAGAAGAGAAGAGCCCGGAACTAACACATGTTCCTGGGACAAGGATGAACCCCACCCTGCGA
>NW_011495018.1:6776946-6798235 GCF_000754665.1 Bison bison bison | reverse complement strand
GCTCCAATCAGGGCCAACTCCAGGCATCATCCTCCAGGCATGGCGGCCACGCTCCAATCAGGGCCAACTCCAGGGCCACACTGAGCTTCTTGAGCTTTTCCAGAGCGCTGCCAAAAACCTGTTCCCACAAGTTATGCTAAAAACACCTATGTCCTGAGAACCATCATACGAGGCAGAATGTCTGAGCATGCTAGGTGCCCAGGAAGTTTGTTACAGGAAGTGTGTTGCCATCTCATCCTGACATTGCATGCATTTATGCTATGTTAATGTTCAAGCTGGTTTTAGAAAAGGCAGAGGAACCAGAGATGAAATTGCCAACATCCGCTGGATCATGGAAAAAGCAAGAGAGTTCCACAAAAACATCTATTTCTGCTTTATTGACTACGCCAAAGCCTTTGACTGTGTGGATCACAATAAACTGTGGAAAATTCTGAAAGAAATGGGAATACCAGACCACCTGACCTGCCTCTTGAGAAACCTGTATGCAGGTCAGGAAGCAACAGTTAGAACTGGACATGGAACAACAGACTGGTTCCAAATAGGGAAAGGAGTACGTTAAGGCTGTATATTGTCACCCTGCTTATTTAACTTCTACGCAGAGTACATCATGAGAAACGCTGGACTGGAAGAAGCACAAGCTGGAATCAAGATTGCCAGGAGAAATATCAATAACCTCAGATATGCAGATGATACCACCCTTATGGCAGAAAAGTGAAGAGGAACGAAAAAGCCTCTTATTGAAAGTGAAAGAGGAGAGCGAAAAAGTTGGCTTAAAGCTCAACATTCAGAAAACGAAGATCATGGCATCTGGTCCCATCACTTCATGGGAAATAGATGGGGAAACAGTGGAAACAGTGTCAGACTTTATTTTGGGGGGCTCCAAAATCACTGAAGATGGTGACTGCAGCCATGAAATTAAAAGACGCTTACTCCTTGGAAGGAAAGTTATGACCAACCTAGATAGCATATTGAAAAGCAGAGATATTACTTTGCCAACAAAGGTCCATCTAGTCAAGGCTATGGTTTTTCCAGTGGTCATGTATGGATATGAGAGTTGGACTGTGACGAAAGCTAAGCACCAAAGAATTGATGCTTTTGAACTGTGGTGCTGGAGAAGACTCTGGAGAATCCCTTGAACTGCAAGGAGATCCAACCAGTCCATTGTAAAGGAGATCGGTCCTGGGTGTTCATTGGAAGGACTGATGCTAAAGCTGAAACTCCAATACTTTGGCCACCTCATGTGAAGAGTTGGCTCACTGGAAAGACTCTGATGCTGGGAGGAATTGGGGGCAGGAAGAAAAGGGGAACACAGAGGATGAGATGGCTGGATGGCATCACCGACTCAATGGACACATGAGTTTGAGTGAACTCCGGGAGTTGGTGATGGACAGGGAGGCCTGGCGTGCTGCGATTCATGGGGTTGCAAAGAGTCGGACACGACTGAGCGACTGAACTGAACTGAACGTTCCTCTGAGATAGAGATCACTGATCAACAGGATCCTGCAGTGGTACAATTATTAGGTTGAGTCAAATGAAAACGCTGTTACTTAACCATCTTTTTGATGTTTGGGTCAGGCACTGCCAGTGCTTGGACATGAAACTGGATGCGCGTGGGAGCCTGAAGGATCTCCATTGCTGTGAGCCGCTGAACACATCTTCAGCCCCAGAGCCCTGTCTTGGAACTTTCCCAGGTCCACAAAGAATGTGTGCAATGACGTCCCTGCCCAAGAACCCGGGGCAGATTACAGCACATGGGGTCTTTAAAACAAAGGCTTCTTTTAGAAGAATGAGTGGCAGCCAGCAAAGAAAGAAATATTGGCTTTAAAAAGCAAAATTGAGCATATATGGTTGAGAGAGGCCTCCATGACTAAAACAGACACACCCATGTCCCACTGTCCCAAAGGAGGTTCACCGATTATTTCTAGCTTCTCATCTCTCGAAAACAGAGACTCGGACTTGTTCAAAGATCACAGAGCCGTCTCTGCTAAGCCACCCTCTGTGCTTGTTCAAAGATCACAGAGCCCCCTCTGCTAAGCCACCCTCTGTGACCTGGACACTCTGCTGTGACCTTCAGCCGGGCAGCCTTCTCAGACGACTCTAAGCAAAGGTTTCTGGATATCTATTGGGTTGGTCAAAAACTGCGTTTGGATTTTTCCATAAGATGTTATGGGAAAAAATCCAAACAAACGTTCTGGCCAACCCAATACAAGGCAGGGGCTCACGGGACCACTGCAGTAGAACTACTCATTTCACAAATAAAGGCCTTTAAGAGGGACCTGCTGGGGAGCAGGTTCTGCAGGCCCAGGTCCGGGGGAGCAGCCCCAGGGCCCACAGTGACTCTTCTCCACGGGAAATGGGGGGAGACTGTACAGGGAGACCCCTCCTGGGCCACACCCCTTGGCTGGCTTGAGACTGAGGGTCAGTGTCTCACGCCCAGGGAGGACCACCCACCAAAGCCAGGCTGCCTAAGGCTAACGTTTTAAAGGCAGCATGTATTTCTGTGTTATTACTAACATTTACTCCAGAGCCACGTGCAGGGACCTGCTTTGGAGTCCCGGGCATGGACGCTGCTGCACAAATTCTTTGTGAGCCCCTGATCCACAGCTAAGAGATGGTCTGTCCTACTCAATACTGCAGGGAGTAAACCCAGGGCCTAGACAGAAAGAACACCAAGAAGTTTTCTCACCTTTTTTTTTTGCTGGCTTTAAAATGACACTGTCAGCTTAAGGAGCAAATTTTTTTTTTCCCTAGCAGGATGAAAATCAATCATTTCTGAGAAGTTGGCACTTTGCGACTCTGTAAAGGTTTTGTGCGTAATGGCTAAAGGCACGTTGAAATTAACTCAGAAGCCCCCTCACCCCACCCACTCCAAGTCCTTGCTCTGGTGGTGGGAAGGGGACTTAAGTCTATCCATCAATATTTTCTCAACCACACTCCACGTGAAGGCCGACAACTGAAGGCTCTCCTCATAACACACCCACATCCCTAATCCATTCCACCACAAAAGAATCATTCTATGTTCAGGACATCCTAGAGGAGACTTCCCTGGTGGTCCAACGGTTTAGACTCCACACTTCCACTGCAGGGGGCACAGGTTTAATCCCTGGCTAGGTAACGGTAAAGCATCCGCTTGCAACTTAGGAGACATGGGTTCAATCCCTGGGTCTGGAAGATGCCCTGCAGAAGGGAATGGATACCTACTCCAGTATTCTTGCCTGGAGAATTCCGTGGACAGAAGAGCCTGGCGGGCTAAGTCCATGGGGGCTCAGAGTCGAACACAACTGAGTGACTAACACTTTCTCCTGCAGGCCTGTGAGGTTGTGGCAAAAAATTTAAAAAGGACATCCTGGAGGTCTGTAACTCTCAGACTCTTAGCTCATTAAAGATGCACCAGCATCAGCAAGCTGCTTTCTTCCTAAAGACGTCCGTCTACCATTTTGCTCGAGCCACTCGGCATGGCATGGGACTATTTCCCTAATTCATTTTTATTCTTTGTAATTAATATGTCGAGAAGCCCTAACACGGCTCCATCCTGACTCGAGTTTCCTAGTGTAATTTCCGTTGACTTATCTCTATAGCAGCAGTGGCAGTAGCAACATCACTTTACATTGAACTGTATTGCTTCAGAGTTAATTACATGTATTTTGCTTTTGATAAATGAAAATACCAGATGCAATTAATTGAAAGACAATCAATATGATTCCTCTATTAAACGTCCCAATGAAATATCCAGAGGCTGTCGGAGATCCATAGTCATCAACAAATTGAAAACACATTCCAAAGGAGATTTTTTTGAAAAACCTGAACTTTTACCTGGAGCCATTTTATAATAACTCACCAACATAAATTTGTCCACAAACTCTATAGTTCACACGATGGACTGTCCGTCTTTTTTAAGAGAATCCAGCTTCATTGGTTCAAAACCATTTAAGGCGATGAAACCCTGAAAGCAAAAATGAAATGGGTCAGTGGAGCAGAGGCAGTGATTTCTTTCTTTGTTGTTTACATCTAGCCAGCCTTTAATTGCATTTTTCCAATGCCTTCGATTCTAAGCTACCAGAGGTTATTAAATGGTTTCATTAAAAATACTATTTGTCTTGCTTTAGTCACACACCAGATCAAATTAAACAGTAGAGCACCAGAACAAATGATCTCTTTCCATCTATTTTGACACGAAGCCAAGTGTGCAAAACCAGAAGGTGATACTGTGTCATCGCCGTGAAAATGTCATTTAACTTCTTTACATCTCCAAGTAGCAAGCAAAGGGACAAAACAATCAATACCTTCAAGCAAACCATCTTACCAGCAGTTTGAGAAATATGGAATTATAAAGTGCAAACCAGAATCCCATGGTTTATAAGTGCTATTAGCGTAAGTGCTGACAACTGTTAATCCACTGTAACTGATTAACGGTTGCAGTTGTCATTAATAGAAGGCATTTTAACTTACTACTGAAATTGATTACTCAGTTAAGAATTCAATCCTAATGTTCAATAAAACTGTACTTTCTTGGCAAATGCAATATGAAACGAGGTGATGCATTAAACAGCACTCACATTTATTTTACTATACGTGCAAGAGGAAATATATGGGACCTTCCACATTATCTGAACCACTTCCTGCGCGCTCAGAGCAGTGAGAGGGGGTGGACGCAAAAGTCACAGCTCCCAGGGCTGACAGAAAAGGCAAACACCCGGGTGTCTTCCCTGTGCCGTCCGTTCCCAGGAAGGACAGAAACAACAGCACCATCAGAGGTGCCAGGCACCAGGCGTGTTCGTGTTTTCGGGCAGTCCTTCTCAAGTCCCCCGAGAAAGAACTCTTGCAGCCGGCCCTGACCATTTCCAGGCTCACCTTACAATCAAGCAGCATTCAAAAGGTTGATTGATGTTTTTAAAAAATGTATGAAATTACTGTAACCTGTTTCCCAGCTGCACTCCACTTTTCAAACCATTCAAAAGAAACCATACTCCCGAGACTTCCCTGGTGGTCAAACGGCTAAGACGCCACGTTCCCAATACAGGTGGCCCGGGTTCAACCCCTGATCAGGGAACTCGCTCCCACGTGCTGCAACTAACAATTCTACATGCTGCAACTGAGGCCCAACACAGCCAAATAAATAAATAATTTCTTAATTAAAAGAAAAAGAAAGAAAGAAAGAACGCCATATTCCTGTGCTCTTTCTAATGTAAGGAAGGGTCCAAACCCTGACACCAGCCAGCTTCTGCTTGTCCACTGGTACTGAGTCAAGAACAGGAACATGGTGGTCTCTACGGTCAGGGTTAGCATATACCCAAAGGCAAGAAGTAATTCACTCCCACCGTGCCCCACACTGCCTTACACCCCAAACTTTCCAATTCAAGGGAGTGGGTGGGGAGAGCAGAGACATCCAATCTCTGACGTGCTGGGAAGGGACGGACAGTCATGGGCTCTCAATGGTTGCAAGCCTCTAATGACAGTTTCCTTGACTAAATATCTATCACAGCCAAGGGAACATCCTGTGGAGGCAGCGAGAACCTGCCTAAGAAGTCTCATCCACCCTTCAAATCCCATCGCCTGGACATCTTCTGTAACACCTTCACGTCAGACTGCCAGGCTGCGACATACTCTGCACATCATCAAGTCTCTAAAATATTTTAATGCCTTGATTACACATCATTCATCTCCAAATTCCTCCAGGTCTGGAACACCACGGGAAATCAAACATGGAAAACAGCGGGAAATCAAACATGGAACACAGCGGGAAATCAAACATTTAACTAAAAAAAATATATATATATATATCAGATCAGATGCTCAGTCGTGTCCGACTCTTTGTGACCCCATAAATCGCAGCACGCCAGGCCTCCCTGTCCATCACCAACTCCCGGAGTTCACCGAGACTCACATCCATCGAGTCAGTCATATTAAATATATATATATATTTATTTATTTATGTTTAAAAGGCTTCCCAGGTGGCTCAGGGGTAAAGAATCTGCCTGCCGATGCAGATGTGGACCTCCCAATCCCTAGGTCAGGAAGACTTCTTGGAGAAGGAAATGGAAACCCACTCCTGTATTCTTGCCTGGGAAATCCCATGGACCAAGGAGCCTGACAGGCTACAGTTCATGGAGCTGCAAAAGAGTCGAACATGACTGAGCCACTAAACAGCAACATACAAGTGTGTGTGTACACACACGCATGTCAGTAACATTCAACGAAGGCCCGATGACAAAGGTGACTTGTTAAATCGACCTGATCTTAGTGGTGGGTACAGACTCTCTCCTTGAGATACTTCACAGTAAAATTAATTAAACAGGGAACAGACAACCCCACCTGTGCAGAAGGCCTCACAGAGGAGGTGACCTTCCATGGAATTTCAAGCCAAAAATTTGGAAGAGCCTGCAGTCTGCCCAAGTGAACAGTGACAGCTCCTTTAGCGGATTAAGAACGTTAAAAAGCTTGGAAGACTGTCAGAATCTTTAAAGCGAGTGCCCATTGTTACTTGAAGGTGGAAAAGAAGTACTTAAAAAGGCTGGAGCCACAGAAAGGCTAAAAATTCAAAAACACTTTGTTTCCGTAGATACCTGATGACAGTACAACGGGAAGCCGTGCCCCGTGGATTCGCCAGGGGAAATTTTCTTGGCAGGATTCCTCTAAGAACTTCCAGGAGTATACAGCAAGACACAGAAATGACTGGGCTGATTAAAATCACCACCACTCCTAAACCAGCAACCCCAGGAACCTAAGCAGGCTGTCCCACCAAGTACAAAACTTGGCCTCAGCCAGTAAAGGCCAGGAAACTCCAAGCTGACTTGGCTTCATCTGGCCAAGGGAAAGGGCATCTATTTTTGTACAATAACCTGGGTGAATCTATTAAACATCACTTGGCAAATGTGTTCCGCCACAGTTGATAATGATGGTGTGAGTGCGTGCACACACACAGGAGGGGAGGGGCAACACACACACACACACACGAGAAGGGGCAGCACCCACTTGGCAAATGTGTTCTGCCGCAGTTGATGATAAAGGTGTGAGCTCATGCACGCACACATGCGTGCGCGCAGGGGCAGCACCCAGGGCCTGCGGGGGTCTGAACCAAGGCTAGGCTTTTCATGCAGGAAACTCACAAATTGAGACGCATTGCCTGGCAGGGTCCCCACCAGCTGGACTTTTAGTTTCTTCCTATCCTGAGTTGAGCGTATGAAAATTACCTTTTAGGTCCACAGTTAAAACTGAAAGAGATGCACTCTAAAAAGGTCTGCAAGGGCGCCTGAGAGACTCATTCCGGAAGGACCAGCCCCGTTCCCACTTGAACTTTGCTCTCTCAAGCAGTGGCCACTGTGCTCCGCTCCGTGCCCTGCATGAAGGTCCTGCTCCATCCAAACTCTACAAGAGGGGCATGCGGGTAGCCCAGCGTGGGCTCCCTGGGACTCCCCCCAACCCTACCTGCGGCAGGTACCACAAAGTGCCCACTTACCGGCACTTACTATGGATGAACTATTTCTAACGCCTCTAAAGCTGTGATGAGTCAGCTCTGCTACCACCCGGGGCCTGCCTGAACCCCACCTGGATTCTCTGCTCTGTTGGACTCACATTTGGGTCACGGAGGCTTTGAAATGCCCGTCCTCTGTCCAGCCATGGGCGGCGGGGGCAGGCTTCCAAGGAAAGCGCCTCTGTTCCTCTCCCTCTGGCTGGGAGGAACAAGGTGGTCAGTGAGCAAAAGCGAGGCCTGGCCTGGACATCTGTG
Organism: Bison bison bison; assembly: GCF_000754665.1. Lineage (NCBI taxonomy): Eukaryota > Metazoa > Chordata > Mammalia > Artiodactyla > Bovidae > Bison > Bison bison. The sequence goes on along the minus strand of NW_011495018.1, from coordinate 6,790,509 downwards.
AGCAGAAGAGGAGGTCCTCAAGGGCTAACTGTGGACAGAAGCAAGAAAACCCGGTGCAGAGAGAACATGGGTCTTAACTGGAACCTGCCCTCCTTCATGCTGTGCTTATCTCGGATCCAGAGGGCCCCCTTCACATTTAGTACTTCTGGACTTTCCTGCTGGTCCAGTGGTTAAGAATCCGCCTTATCCATTAAGGGGGACAGAGGTTTGATCCCTGGTCCACATGCCACGGAGCAAGTAGGGCCCCAGCGCTGCAACCAGTGGGTGCGATGAGAAGCCCCCGTACCGCGGCCAGAGAGTGGCCCCTGCTCGCTGCCATCTAGAGAAAGGCTGTGAGTGGCCACAAAGACCCAGTGCTGCCAAAAATGAATTTTAAAAATTTAGTACTTCAACGGAGAACCAGAAAGTAGTCCACAGACTCTTCCCTCAGGCAATCACGAATTTACTGCAGTAGAGGGGCGAGTGGGGAGGAATGGAGGGGAGAGCGTGGAGTTAACAGGACACCACGGAGAATCCCAGGCTCCTCGGGTCAAGGTCACCAATGCCCTGGGACTCTGTCGCATCTGAGATGGAGGTGACAGCATCCGCTTCACGGCTGATCAGGTCCTTTCAAAGAGATCATGCCTGGGGGCTCGGCACAGGGCAGGGCCCAGCAAACGCTCCATAAATGCTAGGGGTCGTCAGATACTGGCACGCGACTCTGACATGAGTGTGTCATCACCAGCCTCAGCTAAGGACCAAACCAGTCTCTGCTCGCATCATGAGATAAATGGTTCCCGTTTGGCCGAAGAGTCCAGTACCTCTTGCCAGGTCACGAAGGGACCCGCATACTCCCTGCCGGCAGGGTGGACCCGCCCTCCCCATGGTGAGAGTCCTGAGGCAAGGCTCAGGAAAGGAACACGGGACCAGGTGGAGAATGGTCCAGAATCCCAGGCTTCGCGCTCGTCACTGTTCTCAGCTCAGATGCTGCTGGCGGGCCCTCTCAAGAGGGCGCCTGTTATCAAATTTACAACTGAACATACTGAGTGAAGTCAGACAGAGACGGAGAAATAGCGTATGACATCCCTTAGATGCAGAATCTAAAAAGAAATGACACCCATGAACTTATCTACAAAACAGAAGCAGACTCAGGCTTCAGAGGATGCGTCTAGGGTTGTCAGGAGGGGATGAGGGGAAGGGGTCGTAGGGAAGCTCGGGATGGACAGGTACACACGGCTGCGTTTAAAATGGATAACCAACAAAAACCTCCTGTACAGCACAGGGAACTCTGCTCAATGTTACGCGGCAGCCAGGATGGGAGGAGAATTTAGGGGACAATGGATACATGTGTAGGTACGGCTGAGTCCCTTTGCTGTCCACCTCAAACTATCACAGCATCGTTAACTGGCTATACCAAAACAAAAAGTTTTTTAAATAAGTATGACTGAAGTGATGCACGGTCACTCTCGGAAATGCTGGTCAGCTGCCCACAGCTGCAGGGCCCCACCTGGGGCATCCAGCTGCCCACCTGCACCCCAGGCAGAAGGAACCACTTGCCCATGGGTTGCTGCAAGAGGGACCCACAGACACGGAACCTGAGCCCCAGCTTTAGACAAAAGCTGGTCTTGGGGAGCCATGGTGATCTAGAGGTCACCCCAGGCCACGCCTGTCTCAACCTGTTCACCGTTCCCACTGCACACACCAGCCACACAGCACCGTGTCAATCTGTGCAAAAGGGGGGTGACCCTCAGGGATGGGGTCACAGTAAGGACGTGAGGGCCCGGGAAGTGGGTGCCAGGGGCTTTCCCTGTGTATCCACAGCAGGGCCTCAGAACTATCTCAAGTTCAAGGGTGGTGGGTGGGGAAAAGCCTCAAGCAGACATGGAACCCAGAAGTCCCCAAGAGAAACCAAATGCCTGCCTTGCAGAACCGACCCACCTCTATTAGCAAAAAGAAGTCCTCTGGCCAGAGAGGCACACCCAGACAGAAGGACACTCACACAGAGGTGCCAATCTGAGGCCACAGGCTCCTGGAGCACAGCTCACGGGACCCCTGAACAGCCTCGGCCCCGCCCCCAACCCCTCCAGCTCCTGATTCACACCTGACCACCCTCAGCAGCTCTCCCCCACATCCAGGGACCCACGATCATCCATGACAGAAACAGATGTTTTCGGACTTCGACTGGGCCAGGGGACCAGAGTTGCATACATGGGGGGCTGCTGGGAGCACAGAAGGGCATCTCTGAGCAGCTGGGGGTGAGGTGGGTTGAGTGGGAGGGGTCAGGAGCTGCTGGGATGTAGACGCTCCCCCCAACCTCTGCCCCTGGGCTCAGAACTCGGGGGCCACACAAGTGTGATCTGACCCCAACCAGGACCTCAGGCTAACCCAAGTCGCCTGGGGTGGGGCCCAGCCTCTCACAGGGGCTGTTAACAGCCCTCTCGCCCCCAGAAAGACCTGGTCCAGCAGGCATAAAACAGTGTGGAATTCTGGACTGGTTGTCACCAGGGAAGGACAAAGTCCTACAAAGACAGAAAAGCTGGGCAAGACAGAGTTAAAACGGTATGACCTGAGATGCCTTCCCCTTCTACAGCCGTGTCATTCCTTCCCAGGATTCAATTCCATATACCATTGCCTAATAATGAATAAACCGTATTAATTAGCTTGGAAACAATTACCCTTTATTGAGGAGGGGTGGAGACCCTGAAAGTTAATTTTCCATGTCCCGATACAATTACACTACTATCAAGACACCTAAGGTCAAATCAACACTTCATGATTACCCCAGCATCCAAGAGTTCCAGCTTCAAGAAGAAATGTGCCCTCCAGGCACGAACTTCACATCCAGTCTTTGCAGAGGGAACGCTTATGGAAATTTTGTAATATTAAATATCTTCAGCTGGGTTTAAGCTTTAAGAACACGAAGAGGCCCAACAGCCAAGATTTCAGAACTCTGTCTTCAAATATAAGGACAGCCAGTGGAAAAGTGTAAGGGAAGTCTTGGAACCCAGCCGCTTTCTTAAGGAAAACAAAATAGGGTATTTTCTCAGTGTTGTCTCAGATGTAGTCAATTAATGTGTCCATTCCTCAGCTGCCTTTGAGCTTTTTGCTTTCGCACCCACCCTACAGAGCCAGCAGATTTGAGCCGGGCTAGGTGACCGGGAGGAGTCTAGCCTCATAGCATTAGCTGGGCTTCAATCGTCTGGAGAAAGCCTCTGCTCTCAGTGGCTCCAGAGATGGAGAAATAAACAAGGGCATCAGGATGCCAGATTGGGGGTGGAGGTGGGGTTGGATACAGCTGGAAAAATGAACGTGGAAAGCAAATCGACGGGTGCTCAGGCCGGATGTGAGCCAAGTTTTGAAAGAAAGAGAGAGAAGTGGAGCCGTGAGCAGCAACCCACACACAACGATGTCATCCTGTGAATTCAAGCAGCGTTCCCACACCCTCAACTGCCCAGCTGGCCGTGGAAGTGCTGGTCTGAGCAGTCTGACCCCCAGCTCCCAGAAGCCTGGCTGTGACCCCGAGCGTCTGTCCCAATGTCAGACAAGCCGTGAAGCCGCCTTGTTAACTCTGAAATGCCCAGGGGTGGAGAGTCCTTTCTGGGGAAGGACCCCCTTACAATCAGCCTGGCTCAGTGCATCAGGCGACAGGGGTATAAGTCCATAAGACAAATCAGAGATACTGTAGGTGGCCTTTTGTGGATCCAGACAGTAAGTGAACCACCTCTAGGAGAGGTGCCAGAACCTGCCAGGACTGGGAGAGAGATGGGCTAGCCCACGAAGAGAACATAGCCAAGCAGCAACCACTAACCAGTGGGGCATCTTGAAAGAACGCCCCGGCCTCGGCTTTCTCCCTGTTAGATTGCAGGGCGCAGAAGAGGTATGCTGAGTTCCTTTCCATCAGGTACCCCACTGAGCAGGCGCACAGGGTCAGACAGCAAGCAAGTCTCCTGATGCTCAACAAAGAGACAAAAAACCCACTGAGCTGAGGATTTTTAACGTAAAATCCACGGATGGCAGAACAGAATGTTTGAAGAGTTGGTGAGACAAACACCCCCCCAACTCCCACCACTTCAGTGGGAGTATGAAAGAGTACCATTTCTGAAAAGTTAGAGTTCATCCCCCAGCTCATTCTACCCCTAAGCAGTAACTAGAGGAGCCATGATAAAAATAAAAATAAATCATCTCAGGGGTTTCCCTGGCAGCCAGTGGTTAAGACTCTGCACTTCCAATGCAAACGGCATGGGTTTGATCTCTGGTCTGAGAACCAAGATTCCACATACCACGCCAAAAATACAAACCACCTAAGATGATCCCTAAAACAGAAAAAAGTTGGATAACCATTTCTGCGACACTATAGACACGACAAACAATTATCATGGTATACCTACGTATGTTACGATACCTGTAATCTCAACAGATAATAATATTCAGTTTTAAAAATTCAAAAACACTTCATAACTTAGGAAAAACACTTGTAGGTCAAATGGAAAAACAAACAGACTCCAAATCTTATAAATTAAAAAAAATATTCTTTGAATAGTGAATTTCACTTCTTAGTGCTGCTAAGTCGCTTCAGTCGTGTCCGACTCTGCGCGACCCCATAGACGGCAGCCCACCAGGCTCCTCCCTCCCTGGGATTCTCCAGGCAAGAACACTGGAGTGGGTTGCCATTTCCTTCTCCAACTTCTTAGTGCACGAGACAGAAAATACACCCAAAGTGTTAAGAGAAATTATTTTTCCATGCTAAGGCGATTTTTAAAATAGAAGTCTTTTGGATCATAAAAACAGTCTTCATATTTTCCTCGATTTCTCTATTTTCTGTAAAGGGCAGGTTTCTTACAATCTGGAAAACGCACAGTGAGTCTGTGTGGGCTTCTACATCAGGAGAGGGAGCTGAGGCTGGGAATACAGCAACGGAGCTGCTGCCGATGCTTCCTGGCTCTACTTAGGATCTAAGCCCTTAAGTAAAGCTGCATCGTGCAGGTGAGTCCAAAAGGAAGTAGTAAGGTATCCCCTCCAAGCTCATGAAGTTAATCTAAAAACAGGGTGATGGACTTCCTTGGAGGCCCAGTGGTTAAAACTTCACCTTCCAATGTAGAGGATGTGGGTTGGATCCCACATGCCTCAGGGCCAAAAAACCAAAACATAAAATATAGCAGCAATACTGTAACAAATTCAATAAAGACTTTTTAAAAGTGGGTTTTTTTTTAAAAAACATTAAAAACTCTTAAAACAAAAAGGTGTCCCTCGTCTGGACGCCAACATATCAATCTGAATTCCAGTGGCCAATCGACCTGGGAGAAGCCCAGAGGGGCAGGGGGAGGGGCAGCAGTGCAGTGGGGATCCCTTGACGCCCACGGGAGCTCAGAACCCACTCTCCCCAGGGCCTGCAGGACAGGATGGCACTGCCACCAGGTGGACTTGGCAGGCTCCAGCCAAGTTCTTGGCTACAGACTAGACTGCAGAAGAATGAGCAGAGAGAAGCATAAAAAGCAAACATACACACACACACATATATATGACTTGAGAGTCAAACGGCTGAGTTCACAAGCCCTGGAAAAATTACTCACAAAAATAGTGACTAGGTTTAGATACCCACTGCTACTGACCATGGGACTATAGGCAGAGTATCGAGCTGGGAGGAAGTTGGGTAAAAATGAATTCAGCTGGTTAGCAACCCCTCAGACCCCAGCTCTCACCAACTGCTTCCCCACCTTCAACTCTATCGTGTATTGTAAGGGCACTGACCACGTGCCCAGGTCTCTCACTGGTTTAATTGGTCAGCTCCAGGTGAGCAGTGAAGGGCGTTAATCCCTCCATCGTGTCCAACTCTTTGCAGCCTCATGGACTGTACCCGCCAGGCTCCTCTGTCCATGGGATTTCCCAGAAAACTGGAGTGGGTTGCAATTTCCTCCTCCAGGGGATCTTCCTGACCCAGGGGTTGAACCCACGTCTCTTGCACTGCAAGCGATTCTTTACCATCTGGGCCACCAGGGAAACCTGATGGCTGCCACCAGGGAAGGTGAGCAGGGACATCATAATTTTTATCTTGGAGAACTTGGAGACCAGCCCACTAGCAAGGAGCACTGAAGGGCTGTGAGTGGCCCCAGAAAAGCTGCCTGATCCCTTGTTTCGCTTCTTCACCAATAAACCCAGGACATGACCGCTCTTACCTAGAATGAGGGGTCACAGTGGGGTGATGCATGATGCCACAGATAAAGCACTCAGCTCTAACATGTATCTGTGAACACTTCTACTGTGTAACAAATGCTTTTCTAACAGGACTAGGGTGATTCAAGAATCCAGAGTCCTGCGAAGAAGAAAGGCCTAAAGGAAATTCTGTTTTATTTCAAAACAAATGTATTCAAACCCAAACCTATAGATTCAGGGGAGATTTCGGTGTGACATGAAGCGCTTCACTGCCATCAAATGGACCGGCTGCTGTACCTGCAACCAAAGAGAAGACTTCACTTTTTAAAATCCATTTACAGCGCTAGGCATGTCGCAGGGAGCAGGATGCAGTGCAACCCCGCAAATACAAACACGAGTGAAGACCCCCAAGGTCGAATGGAAAGGAAATTCACGGGGCCAAAGTAAGTCTCCTCTACAGGCAACAAATTCTAGTCTTCAGAATGAATCCCAGGGACTTCCCTGGTGTTCCAGCGGTTACGACTCTGCACTTTCCATGCATGGCTGCAGAGGACGCGGCTTCGATCCCTAGTCGGAGAACTAAGATCCCACATTCCCACATGGCGTGCAGTGCAGCCAAAAAAACAGAAAGAATAAATCCCAGAGCCAGATGAGACCTCAGAGAGCATCTTATCGGGAAAGGGAACCTCCCCCTACAAACAGCCTGATGATACAAACCTCCTGATTCATATGTATCAGGCTAAGTAACACTGGGGATCGTCAACGAACTTCTTCACATACCGAATCACTCCGTTGCACTCATTAATTTTGAAAATACAGATGACCTTGCATAGGGGTAATATCTTCATAAATGTTGTCCTCACTGACAGGACACGTGTGCAAATACACAAGCATGTATGTTTAACACAGTGCAAATACATCCACTTTCTGAGGGAAGAACACCTCAAAACTTTCCCTGTGAAATTAGATTCTGGGGCTATGTCACTTTACAGCTCTCATGAAGGCATGCCAACGCCAGTGAGGTGCTCAGGGTTTCCTCTAAAGAAATCATGCTCACGCAGTTTTTAACTTCTCTTGTGCACAAGACCAGAACTTCCGTCTGTTATTTTCATAGCAGCGGTGCTAATAATAAAATATCAAAATCCAGTCACCTTTTATCCCAACTTTTGTTTCAGTCCGGGTGCACGGTTCAAAATCACAACAGCACACGTGAACAGAACTCACAGGGTGAAGGCAGGCCCTTCCACTGGCTTCCCAAACCAGCCAAGCTATCAGAGCACACAAGCTTCTTCAAACACCACCCCCATGGACATCTGCTGCAAGATGCGGGCAAGCTAAGCAGAGGCCAGAGAGGTCTCACTCCTCTCATTTTGCAACTCTCAGGTTTCCACGATGCATCTCCTCTTACCCAGGGTTCCAGTCTAAGACTGGGTTAAAAAATCTTGGGATGGAATATTCCTCAGCAACAAAAAGGAACCAGCCGGCAATACAAGAACCTGAATGAATTTCAAAGGGAACTGTGCTGAGGGAAAACACTCTGCCCCACAAGGCTACGCATCACATATCATCTGATTCCATTTCTATAGCATTCTTAAGGGACAAAATTACAGAGATGGAGAACAGATGAGAGGCTGTCAGGCTTTAGGGCCTGGGGAGGAGGCAGGACACTCTAGCTCCAGAACTTTCTCTGAGTAAGCAGGGTTTTGGAAGTCAGCCAGCCCTGCTGACAAGCTTGTATGCTGGCCATGAACTGTCTGCGCCACCTAAAGTGGGTGTGGCTGGAAACGGGGAACAGGGGACACCCTTGTGGGCTGGGACACTGTTGTGTATCTTCATGGTGGAACATGACACAACTACAGGAGAAGTGAATACACCCAAACGAATACACGTAACACTGGGGAAATCTGAACAGTATCTGCGGATTGTATCAGTATCAGTTTCCTGGTCACCTTATCATCACTATGTTTTACAAGATGTTACCAACTGGGGGAAAACCAGGTAAAGGGTCTTAACAACTTACATGTGATTGATTATATCACAATGACAAACTTAATTACAAAAATAACAAGTAGCTTTGTCCTGTTTTGGCTGTTCCTTTGGCGCATGCTGACCAATAAGCAGGGCAATTCCTTTTTGTGGTGGACCAGGGTTTGTTTACAAGGAGCCACAAGGAGCCTAGCCTGTTGACACGCTTCACGCTCTGAATTGGGATCAGCTTCCTTTGGCTGCCAGGGTACATGGCTCCTGAACCCTGACCTTCTCCGCTGGAGCTGGCAAAGATGCTTGCTACGTAAGATCTTTCCTGGGAACAGGCACAACTGACTGGTTTCTCTTGCCCAGCTGCTGCCAGCTGCCCAGGGCTCCCCAGGTCACATCTCACAAAACAGCTCCAGAGAGGACAGGAGAAAGCCAGCCCCCAGGGCTGCTCCATGTGGATGAGTGGGCAAGGAACCCCAGGGCTCCCGGACCCCACTGGGCTTCCTCAAAACACCAGGAGGCAGGCTGGAACAGGGCAAGACCGTCCCTGGCTAACACATGTGGTTGTACGCTGGGCTGGCCACCTTCCAACACCCAGCTCACTCAGAGAAAGTTCTGGAGCTGGTGAGTCCTAGCAGATTGGCAAAACCAGCGAGCCACCTGTCTGAGCTGACCCACAGCTGACATTCCTGCTTTTCCAGCAGCCTGGGGACCTTGAGGCTGCCCTCAAACTCCCTGTCAGCCTCTTGTGACCCAACTTAATCACACTGTATCAACCTCAAGGTCTTTGGCGGCGTTTGGAGTCTGTCCCCTGAGATCGCGTGTTGTCTCCCTTTTAAGGAGAGCTGGCAGTCAGTCTCAATACTCCCCGGCACCTCCCTGCTGATTCAAAGAACCCAGAAGGAGAAAATTACAGGAGCATCTTTGCTGTCTCGCCTTATTGTCTTCAGGGTCACACTTCTTTCAATCCATTCAACAGGAGTTTATCCTCAACGCCTCCCAGAAACAATCATGAAAGTAGTCCCCCTCTCCCCAAAATGTGCCATTCGGTACAGTGTACAGATAAAACATATTTCCATCATAATACTATTTTTTCGGATTCCATAAACCCTTAAATAGCCATTTACTCAAAAAAGCTGAACGCTTTCAAATGTTGCCCAGCTTCAAAGCTGATAAAGAAATAACCAGCGACTCTTCCGCGGGAATAAAAATTACATTCTACATAAATTAAATATATAATTTGATTAAACATGTTTATATCTTTGTGATGACATTTAAAATAGAAGTAATCATTTTCTTTCTCAAAAGAAAAACTCTTTCAAATGTAATTCGAAGCTGTCAAACCTATCGCCTGCTACAGATCTTTTAAATGTCACGTACCTTCAAAGGGGGACGGCAGTTTCCTTTTAAATATGCAATTCCAAACAGTGCGTTCTGAATCAAGCATGTATTAAAATACACCGCTGGCATTTACCCTGATTAGGTAGAGCCCTCTCCCCTTGTTCCTGGGGATCTGCTCCGGAGAGCAGCTCTGAGAATGCTTCCTCCCCATAAAACTCCAGAGGGCTTAACGCTTCCACACTGGCTGTGAAGCACCTGGCCCCTGGGACCAACGCCAAGTCACACCCCTGAATGCCTTAAGGGGCAAAGGTATTTCTTATGATTCCTGCAGTTTCCCTCCCAGGTATCTCGTTGAACTCTGTGTAACCCAATTATGGCACAGCATCAACAGCCCAATTGTAAGACGGTGTTAATCAGATGCAAAGAAAAACTCCAAACTCATTCTTCTAAGTCAATGACCTACATATTCTATTGCTTCTTCTCCAACTCAGTAGCAAACACCAGGCTATATTTAAACACAGAGCACAGATATATCTTTCTTCTGAAATGCTTAGAGATACAGATAAAGCCTTACACTGTAGCCCTCCTCTTCTCAACTTACGGAATGCAAGCCTTTGTCAACATCAACTGTTTGGGGAACTCAAGACAACACACACGGTCCATGGCACTACTGTGGTTTAATAATAAGGGTAGTTTTTTGTAAAAACTAAAGATGAAGCTCCAATACTTTGGCCACCTGATGAGAAGAGCCAACTCAAGTGGAAAAGACCCTGATGCTGGGAAAGATTGAAGGCAGGAGGAGAAGGGGACGACAGAGGATGAGATGGTTGGATGGCATCATCGACTCAATGGACATGAGTTTGAGCAAACTCTGGGAGATGGTGAAAGACAGGGAAGCCTGGCGTGCTGCAGTCCATGGCGTTGCAAAGAGTCAGACACGACTTAGCGACTGAGCAACAACAATAGGGAAAAAGCATCTCCACTGGAAGGCAAGCAGAACGAAGGCTGCCTCCCCAGCCCCCGGCCAACTACAAGCACTCATAAAGAAAACAGACCAAAGTACCTCAAGTCAGTTAAGCGTGTCGCATACCAAGTGTCCAACAGGGGTGCAGACGCTTCATAACTGCTCAACCTCAGAACTAGGGACTAACGTGGGGATACCCTAGAAGTCAGCAGAGGCGACAGCAGAGGAACAGAGAGCTCTCTGAGTCTGTTCTAAGACCACGGAAAGGGGACTTTTCACTGCCAATCTGTTTGTATCTCAGCCAAACTTGATGAAACATGGGTAGGTCAACTGCTTCACCACCACCCTCTCCAACCAATGTTGCAGGAGGATCCTAAAATTATCTCAAGAAGCATCAAGGCAGAGGCTGGGGAGACCACCCAGCCCAGCTCTGCACCCACTGCCTTCCTCCTGGGGAAGCGGTGCTGCCCGTGGAGGAAGGAGATGAGCAGAGGCCAGACCCGTGCCCGCACAACTCAGGGAGCCTTGGAGACAGATTACCCACCGTCTCGTGGGCAGCTTGGGAGAGGACCAGGGTTGGGGGGATACGTTTCACAACCAAATCTGGGCTGGAGCTGAGAAACCTCAGCTGCAGACACCTTGCTGTCTCATCCTACACCGTGACCTCAGGCAGGTCACTTTGCCTCTAGGAAACCTACTTCTCTCAGGGATGGGAGAGGAAAGCTCCAGAGACACCAAGTTTCTGTAACTCCAGTTCTAACTCCATTTACAACAGGCAACTCCTGAGACTTAGAGCCAATTCTCTATTCACTGGGGCTTGACAGAGAGCAAGCACGTGGAAAGAAGCGTTATGACAGGAACTCCGCTTTCTCTTTGGATTCAGGTGTACATCCTTCCTTGGGTGGCGGACCCCCACCCCTACCCACCCTCACCCCCCCACCTCGTGGAGGGGAAGGGCCAGTAAACACCACCCGTGAGGCCAGATCCTGCAAGCTGACCCCGGCACCCACGGAGAAACCAGAGAGCACGGCTGAACCTAGACGTCTATGTGTCGTGGGAGACCTTTTGAGTGCTTCCTGCACCCCAAGTCTCCTCCTAAGAGGGGGGCCTTCCCAGTTAACACCACATGTGCTCCCTCCCGTCTCCCCACATCTGGGGCCCACAGAAGTCATCCGTCCAGCACCCCCGCCCCGGTAGACTCTTCCAGCTTCAGTGCTTTATTTTTGAGCCTTGCTGTCTATCAAGCTTAATGAACCCAATGTATACACACATATCTGTAGCTATAGCCATATACAGACACACACCCACTCATCCAAAAAGCCTGGCATGGACTCCTTCCTGATGGTCAAGGCTGACAGCCCCTATTCATCTGCCGTCCACCTTCCCAGCTGGACCCCACACCACTCCGAGACCCATTCTGCTACTGCACCTACGGAGGGGCAGGCACTGCCGAGAGCCAGATTTGGAGACAGACATAACCTTGTCTTCAAGGAGTTCCGGAACGAGCAAGAACAGAACACCAAGTGCTAGAGAAGCAGATATGGAAGAAGGAGAGACAGCAACTTTGCCTGAACTCCCGCTCAGACGCTCCCAAATCACTGTCTTCCTCAGTCCCTCCAAGGAGCTCCAGATGTACCTCACCACCCTCCCACCTCCACATACCAGCTACGTGACTGCAAGTCCCTCCCGCCCCCAGACTCAGATTGTTCACTAGCATGGACAGCACTGCTTTACCCTGTTGGGAGTCCGAGACTCAGCCAAGTCCAGACCCTGATTAAGTCTCTGATCCTGGAACTGACCATGCCTGCCCCTACGTTTGTCTACCTCCACATTGGAATCACAACAATTCCCGGGCGAGAATGAAAACTCCAATCATTTTCTCTAAAAACATCCAGAAAAAAATCCAGTTGAGACAAATGTCATTTTGGGAGAATGACCCAGTTCAACTCAACCGGTCTAGTTAAAAAGTATTGTTAAAAAAAAAAAGTGGTAGTCACTCAGTCTCGTCGGACTCTGTGCCACCCCATGAACTGTAGCCCACCAGGCTCCTCTGTCCATGGAATTCTCCAGGCAAGAATACTGGAGCGGGTTGCTAGTCTCTTCTTCAGGGGATCTTCCCGACCCAGGGATCGAACTCAGGTTTCCTGCATTGCAGGCAGAGTCTTTACTGTCTAAGACACCAGGGAAGCCTGAAGTATCTAAAATTCCATCTCAATCAGATGGTACCGTTAGAAGGGCTCCTCACAGAATGGCTTCCCCTAAATTCTCCTTCACCATTGTGCCTCTCAGTTTGACCCGGCCCCGGCCCAAGCAGCAGCTTGCGTTGCCAGACCTCAGCTGCCGGTAGAACCCTCAACTCCTATTTGCTGCTGTTGTTCAGTTGCTAAGCTGTGTCCGACCCTTTGAGACCCCATGGACTGCAGCGTGCCGGGCTCCCCTTGTCCTTCACTCTCTCTCAAACTTTGCTCAAATTTATGTCCACTGAGTCGGTGATGCCATCTAGCCATCTCATCCTCTGTCACCCCCTTTGCCTCCTGCCCTCCATCTCTCCCAGTATCAGGGTCTTTTTCAATGAGTTGGCTCTTCTCATCAAGTGGCCAAAGTATTGGGGCTTCAGCATCAGCCCTTCCGATGAATATTCAGGGTTGATTTCCTTCAGGATTGACTGGTTTGATCTCCTTGCAGTCCAAGGGACTCTCAAGAGTCTTCTCCAGCACCACAATTTGAAAGCATCAGTTCTGCAGCGCTCAGCCTTCTTTATGGCCCAGCTCTCACATCCGTGTATGACTACTGAAAAGACCACAGCTTTGACCATATGGACCTTTGTCGTTACAGGGCCTCTGATCCCATAACTCCCTCTAACAAATCATTTCTCTTTAGGGTGAGCTCAAGGACTCACACCATCTCTCTAAACTCAGAAAAAGAGAACTGTTCACAGCCAACTGTCCTGAAATCTGTGGTTCCTGTACGTCCATTTTTTAAACAACTCTAGTCCTTCCCAATCTCATCCCTTCTTACAGTATCCTTTTTTCTTTTTTAAATCCTCAAAACATTGGGTTGGTCAAAAAGTTTGCTTGGGTTTTTCTAGCTCACGGGGAAACCTGCATGAACTTTTTGGACAACCAATACTTTCTCCAAAAAGACAAGATATA
>NW_011495018.1:6762597-6776846 GCF_000754665.1 Bison bison bison | reverse complement strand
TGTAATCCACTCATTAGGACCTATAAACCATATCCCCAAAAGCACTGGCCCTGAAGAGACTTGGAGAAGCTGGCAGTAGCCTCTCCAAGGCCAGCACACCCCAGACCACTGGGCTCCTGGGTGGCCCAGCTCACAGGGTGACTGGTCTGCGGCTGGTTAGAGAGCTGCGTAGCACACCTGCTCAGCCAGTTCCCCCACACTGAAGCAAACTAGAAATGCACATGCTCCCATGTGATGATCAGCGGGCTCCGAAAATCAACTTCTGTCAGTCGTGAATGCAAAACCGTGGGCACAAGTGTTAAGAAACACCAGGGACTGAAGGCCCTGACCCTCATGCTTCACTGGAGAGCACAGTTATTGGAGAGGTAGGGAAGGGGGTGGGAGATGGCGTGGGAATGGAAGCAGGGAGAGACACGGCCCAGGAGAAATCAACGATTGTCCTGAATCACCAGGGAAAGCCAAGAAAAGCAGGCCTCGAAATAAAACAAAAAGGTTCCTCACTCCAAAGCAAGTACACTTCATGGCCCACCCCCAGCAGAGCAGCGGGGCAAACTTTGCATCCATCTCACTAGCGGAGGGACCAAGGAAGAGGAAGGTGTCCCCCATGCCACTGTACTGCCCTCGAGCAGAAAGCCAGCGTTCTGCTAAGTGGTTTAAAAAATAGCTCCATCTTCCACACGTGATTGGCAGCAGTGTAAAACTTTATTATAACTGCTTTATAAAACGAAACATACACCTATTCTATGACCCAACATTCCACTTCTAGGAGTTTACCCAAGAGAAATGAAAACATATGTCCATAAAAAGGCATGTACGAGAATGGTTCACTCCAGCTTTACTTAGGATTGCCAAAGTGTCCATCAACAGGTGCACGGATACACTCACTACAGAGGATGCTGCACTGGAATACTACACAGCAAGTAAAAAAGGAGCAGGCAACTGTTCAGGTGAGAACACCCCAAAATTTCAACAAACACGTTACAGTGAGTTTAGAAAGCTTTTGCTGAAAGGTGTACGTGGTATAATACATGTGTGTAATATTGTCTGCGTACATACACATGTATGTATAATGTGTGTACACATAGGTAGTATATTAAGTGCTAGAACATGAAAAATTAATCATTGTGGGAGTGGAGAGTATTTGCCGGAGATGACCAGGGAGACTGGAATGGGGGCTACCTGGCAAGGGTCATGAAGTAAGTTTCTGGATTGGTGCTAAGCTGTATATTGTGATATACTTGGGGGTACCCAGGTATGTGAATCTGCCAAAACAAATGGATTGGCTCACTAGGATTTATCCCCGTTCCCACCCTGCTGAACACCTCCCCCAAGTCCTATCTCAAAGGAAAAACTAAACTAAAGGAATCACAAAAAGTCAGCTTCAGAAATGAGATGCATGCTCAAGGACCCAGGCAGGGGTGGAGCTGAGCAAGGACTGAGAACCATTGAGAAACACTGCCAAGTCAAGATGGACCGATGGGCAAGGGGGTGGAGAGCGCTGGGCCTGGGGTCTGGGGGGTTCGCTGTACCACGTGACCACTTGGGGGGAAACCGCTGGCTCTGGCCCATCTGAAAAATGACAACCACAGACATACCCACAAGGCCAGGGCCATTTCCCCACCAAGAGCTGAAACCCCAGAGGCCCAGACGGATCGTCACCCCAAACCAGAGTGTAGGAGCAGCGGGCGTCTAAGTAACACCCGTTCTCTCCAGAAACAGACCTGTGAATTCAAGGAGGCCCAGGACAGGCTAAGGGCTGTTTGTACAAATGCAGGCTGATAAAACAGGAGGTCCCAACCCAATGAGAATAAACCCACAGGGCAGTCACATTTGCATCCAGTAGGTTCCAGTGCTTCAAGGTAGAACCCCCAAGAGCAGCCTTTTTTTGACCACAGTTCAGTCGCTCAGTGTCCGACTCTTTGTGACCCCATGGACTGCAGCACGCCAGGCTTCCCTGTCCATCACCAGCTCCCAGAGCTTGCTCAAACTCATGTCCATCGAGTCAGTGATGCCACCCAACCATCTCATCCTCTGTTGTCACCTTCTCCTCCTGCCTTCAGTCTCTCCCAGCTGTTTGACCACAAACAGTTCCCACAGAGCACACGGATTACAAAGGCCCATTTGGAAACAAGCCGCTGAACTCCATCTGATGTTTAACGGGGCTGCCCTTAGATGCTGAGTCCTATGGGTCAGACCTCTCGGCGTCAGTCGCGTTCCCAGTGCCAGGTCACACATGGACTGCGCCTACCAGACTCTCTATCACCCAAGAGGTTTTAAAGTATCAAGTACTGAAAATACATGCAACTTTCCCATTAAAAGCTAGGGCGTGAACACTCCAAAAGGTCAACGTGGCACCCGCTACAGTTCCATTACTGATGCTTCATCCAGATGGCAGGAAAGCTACAACAAAAGCACCCTTAAAGAGTCGCTGCTGTCACACAAGAGGAACAGAAACCCACTCCCGACGGAATCCTAGACCTTGGATCTGGGCAGACCTGGCCCTGTGGAGGCAGGCAAACTTGCTTCCCAAACTGGAAGGAATTCCTGGGCAGTGACCCTTTGACCTACCTTATCTTAAATTCAATGTGTGTTAGTTCAGATACCTCCAAAAACAGATACCAGAACAAGATGAATAACAGGCTGTACCAGAGACTTCTTGGGAGACGTGAAACAGGGGGCAGAGGGGACGCTGGTCTGACTCCTCTAGAGGAGACAGGGAAGGTGAAACCTTGGCCTGCCGGGCGGTTCAAGGCCAGAGGGGAGTCTCTAGGCCCAGAGGACAGGCTGCTGGGAGGAGTCGGCGGACAGGCTGGCATCCCCCACCGAGCTCGGGCCCTAGCTAGGAGAGGTCTGTGGAAGGAGGGCTCTGTGAATGCGGTGCTGGAGTCCACTTGCAGAAGGTGTTTGGGGCCACCAGTTACATTCCCAGAAGGAAAAGATCAGAGGTGTCTTTTCATGACAGCCACACCATGCCAAGTCACTGCAACACTTTTCCCACCCAAGGCTTGCTTTTGATCTTCTCCAACAAGCGACAGAGAGACTTCCGGGGCCACCTGGCCACACCCCATGTTTTAGGTGGCTGTCACTTGGCAGGTGTGAGGCAGGGGATGTGCGGGGATGCTCACCCTCAGGGAGGGGCCCCCTGCAACGAGGGGAGGGTGACGGGATCTCCAGGACTTAGTGACGAATGGACATGGCAGGTGGAGAAGTGAAAGGCATGACGCCAAGCCTGGGGACCTGGAGAAGTGGCCGCCTGCTCACTGAAGCAGAGCGTGAGGCAGGGGTTGGTTTGATGGATGATCAAGTTAATCAACTACCCAAACTCAGCGTTGTTAGTTCACACTATCTGCTTTAACAAATGAACCCAAAATTGAATATCAACTCAACACAATAAAAGCTTACTTCTGTATCACGAAATGATCAGTGTTCCCGATGGGTGGGCAACTCTTCACGTGGCGATTCAAGGGTCCAGGATCCTCACTTTCTCCTCTGGACTGGCCACACCCGGTTGACAATGCAGGTAAGAAAGACTGGGTAAAGCACACTTGCTTCCTAACCACTTCTCCCAGGAAGTGACACCTACTGCCACCAGGGCTCCACTGGCAACAACTACCCGGGGTCTCCAGGAGCTGCCAGAGTGGCGGTGGGGCAGCCACCGGAGCAGAAGTCCCCACCACTGACACGAAGCACAGATCTCTGGTGGACATCTGGTCATCTCCACCACACTTACACGTTCCAACTCGATCACAAGAGAGGCTTATTTTGGAAGCAATATAGGCCTTCAGCTCTCTCTGAACACCATAATCCAAGGCTACATGACCACTGAACCAAATCTGAAAAGAGATGCCAGCAATTCTGGAAATGCGTCTATTAACTTCTCTTGTTGCCACACAGCTGTGGCATTCACGTGGAAATCTGGTCACAACTCGACTCTCAATGATCAAGTAAAAAGTTGAGCAACTGTCCTTTCTTTGGAAAAGGTTTGCAAAATTGGTTTCATGGCCATCAACTCTAAAAATATCAAGTCTTAGACTTGGCATTGTTTAATAAGTCTACTAAGAATGGGGAAAAAATAAATTAATTAAGCTATGCCATATTATCAGTTTTTATGACAGAACTCAGTCCCCAAATGTTGAAAACCAATGAAATAACAGCGCTCTTGTTGAAGTCTTCAAGCGAACCTTGTAAAAGAAACACAAGAATTTCAATTTCACAGAGCCTGGCCCAGGACTAGGTGACTTGCCAGAGGTCACCCAGCTGGTGAGGGACAGTCGGGTGAGGGGGGTTTCCAACCAGTTTGACTCGGCACCTGGATCTGGGTCAAGATCCCAGCAAGTTTTGAAAACTTTCCAAGGCCAAGTCAAGCTCCCAACATCCTCACATCCGTAGATTCCACTTCAAATGGCAAATAGAGCACCTTGGGTATAATATTCTTATAAATGCATCCAAATTATAAAAAAAAAAAAAAAAAAACTCCACTAAAACATGAGTTTTCATCTGCATAACACTTAACCAACTAATTCCACGACATTCAAGTGAGAACAGATGATGCACTGGAATATCAAAAACAAGAATCCGATTTGGTAAACAGTTGAGCGCTATTTTCACATCACCCTAATGAATTTAGTTTCAATGAACACAAATCAGCAAACACTCTGAAAATTTTAATGGTATGGTACAAAATGATGCTTTGAATGACAGCCCCAGAAAACAAACTCTTCTCAGCAAGTAACAGATATCACAAGAGAAAAATCAGAAAAGATAAGTTAGTTCAAATCCACTTATAGCCCATGGATCTGCACTTGACCCTGGGTTTGCTTCTCACACTCTTCAAACTGTGAGTGAAGCAGCAAGGAGAGGCGCTTTGGGTCCCTGGATCTTGCTCAAATGGCCAGGCACAATCTGCTACCAGGTGCCTGGTTTTGTTCCAATACCTGTACAGCAGGTGGGTTAGTACCCACAAAAGATGGTGCATATATTTTGGGTCAAATTCTTGCCCAGGGCAGGCACCTGCCTCTAGCCAGCTCATTATGGCCCTCAGTGTCAAGGGGCACTGCTGGGAAATATCTGGATGTTTGGGAAGTGTCTGGGATGGTAGGATACAAGCCAAGGTGGGTCCGGATTCCGCCAGAGCCCTGCTCACATGCCCACCCATTCTCTCGTCTGTGTCTCCATCCTGTCATCATTCTGTAAGTGGTACCCAAGTTAAATCTTGGCAGTGAGTTTACATCCACTGAAATGGCAACCCACTCCAGTGTTCTTGCCTGGAGAGCTGGGGTCATACAGAGTCGGACATGACTGAGGTGACTTAGCAGCAGCAGCTTTTAAAAAAGCATTCAATGACCAGGAGACAAGGAAACGCACTGACACCCCCAGAGAATGCAGAGGGCCATCACATTCACCTGAGTCCTGAGTCTTTTTTCATCTGAAAACCAAGGTTGTTGTTTGGAGGCTGTAATTAGAACATATTAGAACACGGTTGTAAACTATAAGTCACTCTAAAAAGAGTGGACTGGACTTTTGAAATGACATTCTGCCTTGGTTATAATAAACCAAAATTAAAACACTCAGTTGTCCTTAGGAAGAATTCTGAAGCCTACCTTCAAACCCAAGTGAACCCCACAGCTACGTGGGGACAAGGAAGCACCTCCTTCCTGCCGTATCCTCCCCGAGCCTGACCTGGGGGAACCACGGCTGCTTAACTGAATTCTGAGTCCAACACACACTTCCTGGCCGCAGCCCCAAGACTGATCCAGCTTTCTTTTTTCCACTGGCAATGAAGTTTGCTTTCAAAAACAAAGGCACACAAAGGCATTTAAGACACCTGTATGATGTTAAAGAAACAAAAGACTACAGATGAGATTTTAAAAAGCACGTGATCAGAAGGGAGGAAGGCGAGCATTCAAAAGCCACATCCTGGGGCTCTCGCTCACTGTGGGTGCGAAGACTAAGGGGGCTCCCCAAAACCACAGCCCAACTCCTAAACCCGTTACCTCTTCTCAGTCCAACAGCCACGCACGCCATCAAGTAACTGCTCCTGCTCCCAACTCACGGGCGAGGGGGCACCAAGGCTTTGAGCCTCACACCAGAGTCCACAGCAGAAAAAGCAGAGATGCACCCCGAGTGCACCCACGGAGGCCACCTGGTACCTACAGCAGAGGCCAACGGGGCAGGAGGACTTCAGCAAAATGAGACTAAGCGTCAGGACAGACCCCCTGCGGCATTCAGGCCCCTCTGCTTTCTGCCACCCTCTTCACCCATGTGGGCGGAGGGGGCGTCAGAGCATGGTCTGCCCGTTGGTCTGGTCAGTCTCCTCCCCCATCCCACATTAACCACCAACCCTCAGCAATGGCTTCACCCCAGCACTCAGCACTCAGTCCCCCAGGATCTGATGTGTGATTTTTCAACTCTCAGACCCTTTTCTTTCCATAATTCAGAGGCAGCAGCCAAGTGGCATCACTCACAAAGGGTCCTGGGGCACCCCCAACCCACTTGGTCCAGCTAAAGGGACCCTTTCCTGGGTCCAAGTATCACATGCGTGTTTGGCTCCCTCCTACCTGGGGGCACCAAAACCCCTCCTCCCAGCGCCTTCCACAGCAACCCACTGCCTCTAAACAAGACAATTCCTTGGAACTCCTCCAGGGTTTCCTTCACTCCCCTTTCAGCACTACCCAGCCCCCCTGGTCACCTCTCTCCCTCCTGTCCTGGTGAGTTCACAGCACACACACCCCACCCAGCCTTCGTAGGCCAAGAAAGCTCCCGCAGGGGTGCTAGATTCCCGTGAGACACGGCTGAGCGCAGGATTCTTTTCCTACCAAAAAAACACACACAGGACCCTCCCCGCCCCACCCTCCCCTAGACTCATACCATTCCTGGGGTTCACACCAACCCAGGCACGGAGCCCAAGGAGGTCCACAGGCCTCAGTCAGGCCCTCCGGCTTTGTTTCCTAGGCAACAGCCACTCTCTCCTTTGCAGCCACACACTGACCACGGCAGGAAGATTCTAGCACTCCTGGAGTTTCTCCTCGAGGGTGGGAGACACCCGCTTTCCTTCCAGAGGAGCCGAGGCGGATGGGACCCCGGCAGCTAGCTCTTCCCCGGGCACCTGTGTTGCCAAATTGAGGGCACTTTGGCTCCAGGAGAGCCTGGCAAAGGAAACAGCCCCACAGACTCTCACCCGGCAATGGGGAACCAGGCCACTCCTCGGTGAGTGGCTCTGGTCACCTGGCCCGGCGGCAGAGGCGTACCTGTCACGGCCAACACCTGGCTGAGGGGCTGGGCCTCCCAAGAAGCCCCTCTCTGCCCCTGCCTCCAGCGTGTGGGGCAGGGAAGTTAGGAGTTGCCGACTCTTTGAGGCCCTGCCTTCTAGCCCCCGGGCTTGGAAAGGGCCACGTGGCCTCAGCTGGGCGGGGAAGGGCCTCTCTACCCGACTGCCCATCAGAGCCACCTGGGAGCTTGTTAATCTACCGGGCGGGTTCCAGCCCGCAACCGGGGACTCAGAACCTCCAGAGGGGCTGGGCTCGTTTCCAAAGCTTCCCCAGGTGATCTCAGGTCCAGGCAATGATAAAAAGGATGGGGCAAAGGGCGTGATGGCCTCCAAGGAGAGGGGGGAGCTGGAGGGAGCCCATAGCCCACCCCCTTCAAGAGGACTTCCCAGACCTCGGGTGGGTGAACGAGACCCCCAGCGCCCAGGGGTCTGGGTACCCCCAACCCACTTGGTCCAGTTAAAGGGACCCTTTCCCGGGTCCAAGTAGCACACATGTGTTTGCTTCCTCCTACCTGGGGGCACCAAAACCCCTCCCCCAGCGCCTTCCACAGCAACCACTGTCTCTAAAGAAGACAATTCCCTGGAACTCCTCCAGGGTTTCCTTTACTCCCCCCTTCAGCACAACACACTCCGGTATTCTTGCCTGGAGAACCCCATGGACAGAGGAGCCTGGCAGGCTACAGTCCCTGGGCCTCAGGAGTCGGACACGACTTAGCGACTAAACCACCACCACCACATCACCACCCAGCACGCCTGGTCCCCTCTCCCCATCCTGTCCTGGCGAGTTCACGGGCCACCGGGAGTCTTCCCTACCGGCTCGCCTGCGTGTCCACTGCCCTCTGGCTACGTGGCCTGCTCCTTGCGGGCCGGACTGGGTCAGGCTGGTTCAGGCCACCACACTAGCTAGGGACACTGCCCAAGGCTCGTTAGCCGCGAGAATACAGAAGGCCCCCCAGAGAGCAGGTGCCATGGAGAAAGTGGGCAGGAAGGAAGACGAACTCCATGGAGCCCATTTTCACAGGATTTGTGCCCGGGGCATCTTTCCAAGCCTCCCTGCCATAGGCCCAATTGACTCCTGACCCGCCCCCCCGCAGCCCCTGCAGAGCTAAATCCACCCAAC
The DNA here is from genome assembly GCF_000754665.1 of Bison bison bison. Classification (NCBI taxonomy): domain Eukaryota; kingdom Metazoa; phylum Chordata; class Mammalia; order Artiodactyla; family Bovidae; genus Bison; species Bison bison. The sequence goes on along the minus strand of NW_011495018.1, from coordinate 6,768,459 downwards.
CCACAGCAAACACCTACCACCTGCCTGGGGGCTGAGGAACTCGGATAGCGCGGTCTGTTACAAGACACCCTCCAAAACGCTGACTATTAGTCCCCCCAAAATAGCATCACTAGGCCACAGACATACAGGGACAGACACATAAAACACATTCTCCCAAAATGGCAACAGAGTGTCTCCCGGGTGGCGCTGCCTACAGCCCGGAAGGGGCTCTGACTTCAAATGGGCTCCGGGCAGGGGAAGGGTGGGGCGAGCTACAGCTGGGAGGGGTCGGGTCAAACTTTTCCCCACCCAAACCTTCAGCCCTGACATCACCACCAGGAAACGAGATGTTTGTTTTATTACAAGGTCTCATGTTCCTGCTGCTTCTTTACCTAGAAGTAAAAAATTTTCCACCTGGGTCTTCACACACCAATGTCACCAAAATCATAATTCACCAAACTATCAAAACCACCCACAACTGCAAAGAAGGAGATTAAAATGGGAAAGGGATGAGGAAATTAAGTAGATATGAAGGAAAGTGGAGGAAAAGTTCCGTTTGACCAGAACAGATTTTGCTCTTTTTCACAAAGCACTATACTGTCTGCAGGCCCAGAGTCCCCTCTGGTGCCACAGTGGTGACTGATCTCAGAGCAGGAGGCTGGTTCAGGGGCCTGTGAGGCCTTGCTGACTGTGGTGGGCTCCACTGCCAGCACCCCCCCACCCACGGTCCCCTGCAGGAGCTCAGCCAGCTCTCAAGGATGGGGAACAGCACACACAATATCAAGGGTCAGACTTTATCTTTTAAATGCACAATGAGCTCGAGCCAAAAACAAAACAAAAAGCCTTCCCAAGATGCTTTCCAAATTCCAGAAACACACTGGGCTGGAAAAAAAATAAAATGGAGCCCTGTTTCCTCTTATTTTTAATCTTACTTTGGCGAGGTTCATAATAAAAGAGAATAACCTATTTATTTGCTTACCTTACTTGGAAAGACAATAAATTGGAAAGGCTTCATAAATCTCGCAGGGAATTCCTTTAAACAAGGACTGTCAGCAAAAATCCGTAAATAACCCTCTGCCAGTCTCCAGCAATCACCTCCACCACACATTCTTTTTCCTTCCTGCTTTTGTACTAATCTTCCAGCAAACAAATCAAATCAAGCACTAAAACATTTTTATTCTTTATCAAGGTGAGGCTCAGAAAACATCCGGGAGTCCACCGGGACTGTTGACTTACTTAGGTGGCCTCTGAGAAGAATCAGATGTAGCAAAGGCCCCCCAGGACAAGATGAGGGAGACCCCCGAACCCCCAAACCCTACCACACTGCTCTCACCGATTTACAAAACCCAGGCTGGCAATGGGCTTTTGCACACAGAGCCAGGGACAGGCATCACTTTGACCTGGAGCAAAGCTTGAACCTTATGAAACAGGTCCTATCCAAGTGGGGGACAGGCCCTCAGGTTTCCTCCACCTTAGCTCAGGCTTCAGCCCTTGTAATCCCACCGTCGGAGACCTTCCAGATCCAACCAGGCAGCTGCTAGTCAAGTTCACTCATCCCCATGTTGACCAAGATGAAGAAAGACAGCTCAGAACTTGGAGATGTCCACAGCAAATCCCTAGCTCATCCAGCAGCCCAGGCCTGTTCCCACCACGTTGACTTGTGAGGCACCTGATTAAAACGACCTTCAAAAACAGCCAAAGATGGACAGTCTCACGCTGAGGTTTCAAGGACTGTGCTAAAAATAAGCCTAAATAAGAGGCAGAGGGAGGCTCATGGATAATCAAATGTGTAATCAATTTACATGTCAGGGAAGGATAATTACCATAACCAAAAAGAAAAGTTCTCCAAGCCAAAATGTTAAGAAAGAAAATTAAACCAGCAAGCCACCTCTACCCACATGGAAACAAAAATGTACGTTTTCGGAAAGGACAAGCCTCCTGTGTTCCCGGCAGCTTCCAGAGCCTTGAAACTTCCCTTCAGGACCATGATTCTTGGTCCTGGGTGTGATTCTTGGGTGTGATTCATGATTCTCGGGTGTGAGACACAAGACTAGTGAAACCCAAACAACTTGTCAGACTTGTGCACAGCCAGCAATACACGCAGTTGGCTAGCTGTGCAAGGGTTAGTCGCTTGTGGTGTCCGACTGTGCGATCCCCCTGTAGCCCGCCAGGCTCCTCTGTCTGTGGGGTTCTCCAGGCAAGAATACTGGAGTGGGTTGCCGTGCCCTCCTCCAAGGGATCTTCCGGGCCCAGGGGTGGAACCCGCGTCTCTTACGTCTCCAACATTGGCAGGCGGGTTCTTTACTACTAGTGCCACCTGGGAAGCTGTCCAAGGGAACGGGCTTTTGATTCAAATCCCACCAAGATTTCAAAGGGCTGTGTCCCTGCAGGTGACTGAGCTGCCCAAAAAGAACCTCATGTGCTGAAGATCAACCTCCAGCAGGAAGGGCGCCTCAGCTGTTTCTATTATGAAGGCACCAAATTCATCTGTTCTTATCGTCTCCCCTCCTGGCTCACTCCCGGTGCTCAAGAAAAATTATTATTAGAGACCCACCTAATTAACATATTTCTAGTGTTTCCCAGTGAAGGCAGAGGCCTTTCTTAACTGGCGCTCTCTGAAATAGTCACTTGACAATTGGCACACCTCAGGCATGATTGCCCGCCAAAGCTAGTGGGGCCTGCGCACTCAGCAGCGGTTGCCCACTCCCTTCCCTCCAAGACCGCTGCGATTTCAGGATCCATGCAAGTGAAGCGGCTTCCCGCCTGTTACCTGTGTTAACCTGGGGAGCTACCCTGCAGAGACAGGAGTGGAGCCCCAGGAGGGCGCAGGGGAGGCACCCTGGGTGCAGGAAGGACACGGGCAGGCCCTGGGAGCCTAGACCTGCAGTCCTACTGTGCTCCCCAGGACTCAGACAGCCACCGCCTGGGTAGGAAGGTCATGTGTACACGGAACCACTGAAGATGCTTCCAGAGCCCCTCCGGACAGAAACCACTTCGCTGCCCTTTAAATAAAATCCAGCCTTTGACTTTTCCTGTTAATAAATTCCAGTGTTTGGGCAACTTTTCTCCCCTGGGCAAGGATGGGAGGGCAACGCAGTCTCAGGGTGGTCGTAGCAGCTTCTGGACCCCAGAACCTCCCAGCAGCTGGGTCCCCAGGCTGGGAGGACTCGGGTCTCCCAATGGGCTGGTGGTGTCGTGTCCCACTCCCCCCTAACCCCACACCCAAGGAAGAACCGTCAAGAGTGTGGAAGCCACCCAGGGACAAGCAGCTCAAAATGCTGCTTCAAACAGCCCTTGTCCCACTGGGGCACCAACCTTTCAGCAACTAAACCCCAGGCTCCAACCTCTTTGCATCTGGAAGCTCCCCCAAATATTCTAAGCACGTGGTCACGGCTCTGCTGCACTCACAGTATGCGTGTCAGCTCACGGATGACCCCCCCCAAAGAGGCCAAGGATGCTTAGATGGAAATCTCAGGCCAAGAATCAAGGTCAGGGGCGTCTGAGCTCATAGGCATCAGGAGGTTTGCTAACACTGAATGCTGGCAAAACGCACTGGGAGTCACTCCGCCCGGTGAGCCCTCTCCCTGCCCTGAGCGCTGGGGCACCGGGCACAAACCGCAAGCCCTGAAAAGACAGCTCCAGCAACAACCAGAACACTAATAAGTGCAATGATCCCCACTTAACAATTTCAAAAACTCAAAGACTCATTTCATAAAATTTCCCCCAAATGAACAAACACAGAGAGTATTTTAAGACTACGAAGAGTGAGCTGGCAGTAGCTTCCTTCCCAAAGTCCAACAGAGACCACTCACAAGCACGTCCTCTGGGTGCAGAGGGGCCGGCCTTCATCATACACCTCCTCCTGAGAGAAACCAGGGTCCCCTGTGACACACAGGAGCTGGCAAAGGTGGCAGTGGAACCCAGGACCCTGGCTCCGGGGTGGGACGCCAACCCAGGTGACCCACCGCTGATCCTCCCACAGGAAAGGGCGCTGGTCCCTGCAGGCTGCCCGCCAACCAGCCTCCTCGACCACAGACTGGGGGGCTGGTCTCTACCTGCGGGAAGCCAGGCTAGGCCGTGAGGGATGCCCTGCACCCCTAGAGACACAGGGACCAGCCTGGGCATGCAGGAACCCGAGAGCAAACACTGCCTGGCTCTCTGCTCAGCCACTTCCCCATTGAGAGAAGAGGAAGGAGCCAGTGACCCGAGGTCACTCCCAGGCCCTCTGGACATGGAGCCGGCAGCCATTGTGGGCAGAGGAGGCACCTGTCCCCAGGCACCTTCCAAGAGGGGCTGGCGGAACCCGGGGAGGAAGGTGAGCAGCTGTTGTGTGTGTGCGTCCCTGGAGAGTCCAGGGACAATGACCGGAGGTGTACAGAGGCACGAGGTGTGGGTGTGGAATTGCCCGCTTGGAGGAGGAGGGGGCCCCTTGGGGCCTGGGGGAATTAATGGAGCAGATAAAGATTCCAACCACAGAGTCTACCCAGCCTGGGCCAACTTCCTTAAGTGTCCTTAACTTCCTGAGTATTCCTCCCTGCGGTGACACGGTGGGACCCACTCAGGCAAGTCTGTCTGCTGAGCCTGGAGGGTCCCCCTGAGCCGGCGGAACCCTCGGACACGACAGACATCCGAGAAAACCCTGGCACCTCACACGAACACCCAGGTACTTCCCCACGCTTCCCAGGCTGGCCTCGCTACTGTCAAAGCGGGAAAACTGCAGCGGTGGTGGGCAGGATGAGGGAGGGCGGACCCACCACAAGAGCTCCTGGGACCTCCCTTGGTGGCCAAACTGGTCTGCAACCACACCACACGGCTTTTGCACAGCGTTGGACAAAACACGCAGAATTGCACGCTGAAAGGGTGAATTTTACTGTACAGAAAGTATATCTATATAGCATTCTTAAAAAGTTGATCCCAGGACTTCCTGGTGGTTAAGTGGTTAAGACTCTCAACTCCCGGGACATGGATTCAATCCCTGGTGGGGGAACTAAGATCCCACAAGCCATGCTGTGCAGCCAAAATAAAAATAAGTAAATAAAATAAAAGGGCTTTTCAGGTGACGCAGTGGTAAAGAATCCGCCTGTCAATGCAGGAGATGCGAGAGACTTGGGTTCGATCCCCTGGAGAAAGAAATGTCAACCCACTCCAGTGTTCTTGCCTGGAGAATACCATGGACAGAGGAGCCTGGATGGGGTCACAAAGAGCCAGATACGACTGAGTACGGCCCAGCAACAAATAAAAAGATAAAATGCTGTGTCTGGTGGTGGTAAATCTGGCCCTCTCTCTTGGCCTCCCCAGCCCCACCGACTGCCCCACACCTTATACTCTTTACTCCAACAAAGAGAGAATGAGAATAATGATAAAAACAATAAAGCCCACACTGGAGAGAACTCGGGGTGCAATGTTGAGGGTTTGTCATGCATTAACTCATTGAGTCCTCACACAAATCAGAGATGGATACGAAGAACGCCCACCCACCTCGAGGGCACAAGGAGGCAGGGACCTTCCCCAGGCCTGCAGCTGAGCCCCAGGGTCGCCAGGATGGGAGGTGATGTCTGTAGGTTCCATACTCAAAGTGTTAGTCACTCAGTCATGCCCCTATGACTCTTTGCAACCCCATGGACTGTAGCCCACCAGGCTCCTCTGTCCATGGGATTTTTCCAGAGAAGAATACTGGAGTGGGTTGCCATTTCCTTCTCTAGGGGATCTTCCCAACCCAGGGATCAAACCTGGGTCTCCCACACTGCAGGCAGACTCTTTACCATCTGAGTTACCAGAGCCACCCAACACAGCACTTCCTTGGGCCAGAAGAACAGCCCCCTGGTCTGGAGAGGACTCACCCTCCACCCCTGCACTGGGGATGCACCCTGCCCCCATCCCAGC
>NW_011495018.1:6760596-6762497 GCF_000754665.1 Bison bison bison | reverse complement strand
TGCAAAGAGCTGGACATGACTAAAGCCACTTGGCACACAGCATAGAGGCAGAGGGTAGGAGCTCTATTTGCTGAAGAAGCAGATCTTTGTTCAACAGGCAATTTTCAGAAGCAGCAAATGCATCTCAGTGTCACAGCGTCAATTTCCACAAATCAATCCCAATTGAGCTACCTTAGCATATGCTGTAAAAATTTTAAACCCTATGCATAAAATATTATACATCCATTTTTATTTGATCTACTAAGTTATAAAGCTTTCCTCAATCTCTTAAAGGTGGTTTTCCCAGTAATGCATAACTGCTTAATTGGGAAGTGTACAAACCATAATTACACTGCCTAACACGACAACATTGCTTATGGGAATATCTCTGTTCATGTATTCTGCTTTATTTTGTATTTAATCTCTATTAAGATGTCTATATGAAAATAGATAGGTATGCTAGTCTTCATAGACACCATAAATCATAAAGTCATTTCCTTGCTAACCCAAGTCCAAAAGCAGCCCCCAAAGAGACTACTGGGGCCCCAAAGGCTCCCACTTCTCATATTTAAGCACAGTTGGTAAGCTTTCAACGTGTGGCCCACTTAGTTCTGTGTCACTCTGCCAGGTAAGGGTGACGGCAATGGCTAGCATTTCTCTCACAGAAAGTGGCTTGGCCCGACACTCAAAAAATACCCCAAACTGCCCCCCAGAAAGCAGTTACTCAAACCAGAAAGGGCAAATTCTTCCCTGTTCCCAAGACCACAGTTGCCAACCTCATAGCAAGAGGCAGGTGGAGATCCCTTAAATCCTCGGTGGACACTGTACACGGCCTTTCAAGTTCACTCTTCAGCTGGCACAGGGCATGTGCCACAGGCTCCTCCAGACCTCAACACAGGGGTACCACCCTGCACGTCTCTCTGCCTTGGAATGTGTACACACACACGCACCCCATCCCTAGAACTATCTGAATACACAGCCATTCTCTAAGCAGCCTGGTGTTGGAAAAAAGAACCACTTCAGATTCTGCACCATCGTTTATTAACTGTAAGCCCATCCCTGTATTGGGAAAGCCTTACCACCTCCTACTGAGGTCATCACCAAAACAAAACAAGCAAGTGTATGATAAGGTGTTCCTAAAAAGGGACCTAGAACTGTATGATAAGGTGTTTCTACAAAGGTGTCCTCGATACAGCAACATAAGCGATCAGCCTCACTGAAGCTAATCAATAAATTCTATATTGATTCAATACTAATCAATACACTAATCAATAAATTCGCCAAGGTAAAAAAGGATTTGCCACAAAACGTGTTTATCTGCATTTCTGAAACAGGAAAGTGTCATCCCCAAATCTGCTTGGCAACATGGATGAAATAACGCAGAAGCAAGATTAAAAAGTCGATGCAGACTTTACTTGCCCATGTGGTGAGGTGGGAGTGCCTCCTGCTGACCTCTGCCTTCAAAGACAGTCACCAACTCCGCTGCACCGGTCCTCGGCCTGTGTATACAAACTTTCAAAGTGCACTCCACTGCCAGCGCGGCTCATACCTTACTAAAAGGTTATCTGTAAAAACAATCTGTCTTACCACTAGGCTATGACGCTCAGACCAGCCTCCTCCCCGTGAGCACTGCTGACTGGTCAGAAGAGACAATTAAATGTCAAGTGCATCGGAACAAAGACCCAGCTCCAACTTTTAACGGGTGCGCGCGCGCACACACACACACACACACACACAAAATTTCCCTCAAGTCCCTCAGAATATTGAGTGCTGGTTGAGGGGGTAGAACCCCCGCTTAAGCCAAAAAAAAAAAAAAAAATGAGACTGGGTCAGGCAGAAATCCAGATTTCCACTTTGAGATCTATTCATTCAGATGGGGGAAGAGTATTCAAATATAAAATCCTTCTATCATTGGTCATGCC
>NW_011495018.1:6756269-6760414 GCF_000754665.1 Bison bison bison | reverse complement strand
CAAGGGGGCCCTGGGGCCCCACCTGCTCCAGAGGCCACCCTCTTAGGGCACCTGGGCAGCCAGCAGCCCTCCCCGGGGACCGTGAGTCACTCATGTGAAAACCACCAAGCCCACAGCCAGCTTCTTGCCACTGACTGTGTGCCCAACTCACCTGCTCCCTTCTGATAAACAGCGCACAGAGGACCCCTCCCTATTCGTGTGTGTGCGCGCGTGCACGCACGTGCTTGTGTGCTTAGTCGCTCAGTCGTGTCCGACTCTCTGCGACCCCATGGTCTGTAGCCTGTAAGGCTCCTCTGTCCATGGACTTTTTCAGCCAAGAATACTGGAGTGGGAAGCCATTCCTTTCTCCAGGGGATCTTCTGGACTCAGGGATCGAACCCGGGTTTCCTGCATTGCAGGCGAATTCTTTTCGGTCTGAGCCACCAGGGGAAGACCCCAATCCCAACTCTCTGTTCTAGATGAAACGAGACACAGCGTGCACAGGAGGGGCGGGGCAGGGGCAGGACACTTACTCAGTTACCTAAGAACCACCAAATCTGCAGATATTGCCACTCTTTTCCTCCATCACCAATGCCAAGAGTATCAAACAGCTCACGTTCGAACCCTTCCCACCTGCATCAGCCTTCCTTTCTGTGCACATGTGCAAATGTGGCAATAGGGCATTCTGGCCCCTGATCCCCGAAATGCCCTTGCGTTCCACCACTGGCTGCCTCCCAAAGGCATTTGCAAGGATCATCTCGCTTCACAAGTGACGTTTCTTTTAACAGTATGAATTAAGCCAGAGGAAGCTGCTGCTCCATGAAATGACCAGCCACCCTGAAGGTGACGATCGATCTCTTCCACAGGCTCCAGAAGGACATGTTCCCTAACCCCAGTCCCCCGCCCTCAACCGTTTCTCGCTCACCTGACCCAATGGGGCAGCTGGGAGCAGCGGCACAGCGGGCGGTGGGGGTAACCGGTCCACACCCAATGTGCGTCTGGCCCTGGGGGGCAGCCAGCCCATTTCTAAGAGTGAGCGACTGCCCCGTGAGGAGATGATTTCCTGGCCCAGATGGGGACACACAAACACCCACGGCACATCGGACACCCAGCTGGACCCAGGCGGGCCACCAACGCTGCTGCTGACCGAGTGCCCACCACGTGCCAGGAAGACAAACCCAACACGTGGTTCTCTGGGAAGCAAGTTCACTGCTGCTGTGCTCCAGATGCTCGGACGCTCCTATTCCAGTAGGACGAAGGGGACACATGAAGGCAGATGTGTGCAGAGAAGGGGACAGGGAGAGGGCCTTGTCCCAGACAAACACCCAGGGCGCTCCTCCGCCATGCTTTTACCTCCTCTGGGAAGAGGAGCCAAGCGGCATCACCAGCAGACCCCTGCGGCCCAGGGCGCCGCCTGTAATCGGGCAGAGGAGGCGCAGCACCCAACCCCTCACTCGTTCTTCCTTCTCTGGGAAGGGAAAGTAGGTCTTAAATAGAAAGCAAATATTTTACTGGGCATCCCTCAGAGGAACCTAACACCAAGTCACACCCCACCATCTAAAAACAACCTTCCTGAACGGTTTTCGGTTCATCACTTAGGCCCCAGGAATCACTCCCTACCCAAGCCAGCCTCCCCTCCACCCTCCCAGCCCTGTTTAGGTTGCTATTTTTTTTGGTATATAGTTTCATTTTACTAATTTTTTTATTAATTTATTTTTTACTGAAGGATAATTGCTTTACAGAATTTTGCTGTTTTCTGTCAAACCTCAACATGAATCAGCCATAGGTATACATACATCCCCTCCTTTTTGAAGCTCCCTCCCATCTCCCTCCCCACCCCACCCCACCCCTCTAGGTTGATAGAGAGCCCCTATTTGAGTTTCCTGAGCCCTAGAGCAAATTCCCATTGTATAGCAGTATTTCTTTAAGAGGACCAGGGCCTGAAACTCTCACCCCAAACACTTCTTCCTGAGCCCCACCCCCTTCACCTGGGGCTTCCCCTGACTCTGGGAGACTCATTCACCGCTTTGGTGCAAAGGATCAAGTCTCCATCCCCCAGAGGACCCATTCCCCTAGGACAGGACCCACCCACCATCTTGCCTAGCAAGATCTTGCCTGTCTCCTACCCTGCACAACCAAAGCAATCAAGCCCCAGGGAACCTTCTCAGATGTCCCCTGAAGGCAACCCCTCCCCTTCCAGTGCCTCCATCAAGATTTCCTGAGCTCTTTCCAGGAATGCAAAAGAAAATCTGCTCCTCAGGGCACACAGAACCTCAGTTCAGTTCAGTTCAGTCACTCACTCAAAAAGTCAGTGACTTTTGTGATCCCAAGGACTGCAGCACAGCCAGGCTTCCCTGTCCATTACCCACTCCCGGAGTGTACTCAAACTCCTGTCCATTGAGTCGGTGATGCTATCCAACCGTCTTATCCTCTGTCATCCCCTTCTCCTGCCTTCAATCTTTCCCAGCATCAGGGTCTTTTCCAATGAGTCAGTTCTTCACATCAGGTGGCCAAAGTATTGGAGTTTCAGCTTCAGCATCAGTCCTTCCAATGAATATTCAGGATTGATTTCCTTTAGGAAGGACTGGTTGGATCTCTTTGCAGTCCAAGGGACTTTCGAGAGTCTTCTCCAACACCACACTTCAAAAGCATCAATTGCTCAGTGCAAGAGCAACTAATTTACTTCTCTGTTTATTTTGTATTTATAAATTTAACACACTGGCACAGTGGTAAAGAATCTGCCTGCAATGCAGGAGATGCAAGAGATTCAGGTTCCATCCCTGGGTAGGGAAGATCCCCCTGGAAGAGGAAATGGCTACCCACTCCAGTATCCTTGCCTGGAAAATTCCAAGGACAGAGGAGCCTGACTGGCTACAGTCCATGGGGTCGCAAAAGAGTTAACTGATTGATTGAGCACACACACAGGGCTCATTAGGGCAAAATCTGTATGGAAGTAAAGTAGATGGTGATTCTTGAAAAATTCAAATTGGATTTCACTGGTGGCTCAGTGGTAAAGAATCTGCCTGCCAGTGCAAGAGACTTGGGTTTGATCCTTTGGTCTAGAAGATCCCCAGTGCCTTGTTGTTAGTGGAGAGAAGGGTGGGGTCAGTGCAGGGACCACTTTTTGACCATGCCTGTAGCTGGGAGAAGGAAATGGCAACAGACTCCAATATTCTTGCCAGGAGAATCCCATGGACAGAGGAGCTTGGCGGGCTATAGTCCATGGGATCACAAAAGAATCAGACTCGACTTAGCAACTCAACAACAACATCAGGCCTGATTTAAGCGCTTTATTCCAGTTGAGGTATTTCAAATCCTAAAAGATGCTGCTGCGAAAGTGCTGCACTCAATATGCCAGCAAATTTGGAAAACGCAGCAGTGGCCACAGGACTGGAAAGGTCAGTTTTCAATTCAATCCCAAAGAAAGGCAATGCCAAAGAATGTTCAAACTACCGCACAACTGCACTCATCTCACATGCTAGCAAAGTAATGTTCAAAATTTTCCAAGCCAGGCTTCAATAGTACGTGAACCATGAACTTCCAGATGTTCAAGCTGGATTTAGAAAAAGGAGAGGAACCAGAGATCAAATTGCCAACATCTGTTTGATCATTGAAAAAGCTAAAGAGTTCCAGAAAAACTTCTTCTTTATTGACTATGCCAAAGCCTTTGTCTGTGTGGATCACAACAAACCGTGGAAAACTCTTCAAGAGATGGGAATACCAGACCATCTAACCTGCCTCCTAAGAAATCTGTATGTATGCAGGTCAAGAAGCTACAGTTAGAACTGGACATGGAACAAAAGACTGGTTCCAAATCAGGAAAGGAGTACATCAAAGCTGTTAACTGTCATCCTGCTTTTTTAACTTATATGTGGAGTACATCATGAGAAACACTGGGCTGGATGAAGCACAATCTGGAATCAAGATTGCTGGGAGAAATATCAATAACCTCAGATATGCAGGTGACACCACCCTTATGGCAGAAAGTGAAGAAGAACTAAAGAGCCTTTTGATGAAAGTCAAAGAGGAGAGTGAAAAAGTTGGCTTAAAACTCAACATTCAGAAAACTAAGATCATGGCATCCAGTCCCATCACTTCATGGCAAATAGATGGGGAAACAATGGAAACAGTGACAGACTATTTTTTGAGGCTCCAAAATCACTGCA
>NW_011495018.1:6753861-6756169 GCF_000754665.1 Bison bison bison | reverse complement strand
TCCAGTAGTCACGTAGGGATGTGAGAGTTGGACTATAAAGAAAGCTGAGCACTGAAGAATTGATGCTTTTGAACTGTGGTGTTGGAGAAGACTCTTGAGAGTCCCTTGGACTGCAAGGAGATCCATCCAGTCCATCCTAAAGGAAATCAGTCTTGAATATTCATTGGAAGGACTGATACTGAAGCTGAAACTGCAATACTTTGGCCACCTGATGCGAAGAACTGACTCCCTGGGAAAGATCCTGATGCTGGACAAGATTGAAGGCAGGAGGAGAAGGGGACGACAGAGGATGAGATGGTTGGATGGCATCACCGACTCCATGGACATGAGTTTGGGTAAGCTCTGGGAGTTGGTGATGGACAGAGAAGCCTGGCGTGCTGCAGTCCCTGGGGTCACAAAGAGTCAGACACAACTAAGCAACTGAACTGAACTGAAACGCTTTATAAATATGACCTCATCAGACCCTCGCAGCCCACCCTATTCTTACTCTTGCTTCAGATTCAGCAACACAGCCCTTTGCAAGGGCTCAGGAAATTACAAATGCACTCACAGGTCTCACGTCATCCTTCCTTTTTTTCCCACGCTTTCTAGAACAGTCTGTCACATCTGACGCCTGCTCCCCTGCTGGTGTGATGGGTGTTAACGTTGAAGCAGTGCCCTTCCTCCCTCAGCCCAGCCCCAGTCCTGGGAAAGGAGGCCTTTTGCTGGGACCTCTCCCACACCATTAGAGAAAAAGTGCCCAGGTAACACTGAGATCCACCCAGTGCTCCAAAGTGGGCTTCCGGGGTGGCCCAGAGAAAAGCTTTTGGATCCAAGCCTGGAGCCGGACGTGCCAAGTAATCACCAGGTTGCAAAACTCCCAGCTACAAGCATGGTCAAAAAGTGGTCCCTGCCCTGACCCTGCCCTGCTCTCCACTAACAAGGGCACCCAGACCCGACTCCCATCAGTCAGTCACTCCCCCTCCAAGACCTCAGCCCACCCACTGCTGCTCAAGAGGATGAAATAAATTAGGAAAAAATCCTTTAATCTCCCCTGCAGAGAAACCTTTCCAAGAACCAGAGTTATACTTGCAACGTACATTTCAAGTGGTTCTGCTGAGCTGTGAGTGGCGTCTATGCTCTCGGGCCATCTGAGACGCACGTACATCAAGAGCGCAACCCAGATAACCGTTAGTCACAAGCCCTCTCCCTTCCTGCCCCTGGGACACGGGGAGACTCAAGTAAGGCAAGCTCACAATTATCGCAAAGAAAACTCAAACCACTTTGAGCCGCTTCCTCTGCCCACTACTTGGGTGAGTACGTCTGGCCAGTTTTAGGGAAGGGAAACAAAAAGTCACCCACTGTTCAAAGCCCTCCTTAAATATCCAGGAAGACTTCATTACAGATAGAATTCCAACATTAATTCTGAAATCTCCTGGCTTTTGTCAGATGAAGCCACATTCTAAATCCCAGGCTTAGTCGAGAAATGAGAAGAAAGGATGTTTGAGTGTGGAGAAAAAAAAAACCCAAAAATTCAGCCCTGAGCAAAAAGCAGCAAACATCTTGGAGGAAGGGGGAGATTAAACAGAACTCTGCACAAGGTGGAGAAAAACTGGGTCTTGGGAAACCTGGTGTACTCACCAACACAGGCGTGTGGAAACTGATCCCATTTCCCTTGTGCTGTGCTGGAGGGCCGAGCCCAGGGGCCTTTCTGCTGAGCCAGGGGTCCCTAAACCCGGGGCCGGACAACGATATACATCTGAAGACCCAAAAGATGTTCTGGGGCCATCTGCAAATCTAGCTCTCGACTGGCCCCGGCTGACAAAACTATGAGAGCCACCAGAACATTCCTGGGGAGAAGGCGATGGCACCCCACTCCAGTACTCTTGCCTGGAAAATCCCATGGACGGAGGAGCCTGGTGGGCTGCAGTCCATGGGGTCGTGAGGAGTCGGACAAGACTGAGCGACTTCCCTTTCGCTTCTCACTGTCATGCATTGGAGAAGGAAATGGCAACCCACTCCAGTCTTCTTGCCTGGAGAATCCCAGGGACAGAAGGGCCTGGTGGGCTGCCGTCTATGAGGTCGCACAGAGTCGGACACGACTAAAGCGACTTAGCAGCAGCAGCAGAACATTCCTGTGTTGTTTAGTTGCCCTAAGATCCAGCCACATCCACCCTCCAGGCTGAACGACCCCAAGGAAGCAGCTTCTCCACTGAGCACTGCGGAGGCCTAAGAGGTGGTGAGTTGGCCCAAGGCTGATCCCAGCAGGGCTGCAGCCCGCCACACACCCCCGCTTTCCCATGGGGAAAGCAGAACGGAGAACCTGTTC
>NW_011495018.1:6751393-6753761 GCF_000754665.1 Bison bison bison | reverse complement strand
GAATCAGGGGGCATAATCCTGTCCCAAGCTGGCTCTGAGCCACCACACTGGGGCTAACCAGGTGAAGTGGTAAAAAGAACCCACCCCGAGCTGCCCTCAACTCTCTGGGAATAGGCAGAACCCAAAGTTTGAAACAGGCAGTCTTTAGCATCCCTTACCACCATCCCCCGCCCACCCTACTGGAGCCCTGGGGCATCAGCAAAGAATTCAGGGATCTATTTCCCAAGCACACACGTGTCTGCAAGCACACACGTGTTCAACTAAAGGAAGAGAGGCGTTGCAGGGCAGGAAGATAATCTCATAATTAAAGAAAAGCCTGTTTTTCAGGAAAATCTCCATCTCGTGGGGACCTTACCCTAAAGGAAGCCAAGGTCAGTCAGAGCGCTCCCACATCACCTGCTCCGGGTGCCTTTCAGGTGAGTTAATCACTCAAGGCAGGGCCAGTCTCCAGATTTCAGGACACACCCAACTTTGTGCCATTCCCTTTCAATTCTCTGATAGCCTCTGTGAAAAGAAAGCTGCTCCTTTTGTTCGGGAGTATTCATTCAAATTCCTTTCCAAGGCCAACACAAATGCAGGGCAGCAACCCAAAGGTGGTTTACCCAGCAGAATCAAGTTTCTGGGCAGTTTTTACAGGAGTGGTGCAAACAAGACTATTCCGATTAGGTGAAATCCTCACCATCTCCCTGGTCTCTTCTCCCAGATTCCCCACGATGAACACAGGGGTTCACTCCCACTGGAAGACGTGCATAATGAATCCAGCAGGAAAGAGGGAACAGCCAGAGGGAGGGAGGGGAGCGCCCCAACCACCTCCAGCCCTTCCCCCAAGCAAGGGGAACCTGCCGGGAAGGAGACTGAGATCACTCACCCGGACCACAGACTTGTAAATCTGAGCCTTACCTACTGGTAGAAAAGGCACCTGGCCACTAAATCCAATTTTACCACCAAAAAACCCCAAACACTGAAAGCTATCCACATAATCCCAGGGCCAGCGTGTGTGCGTGCTCATGTACACACATGTGTGTTTGGGGGAGGGCTGCCCTTCAGCGACATCCCCCAGATAGAGACAAGGGAAAAGCGGATCAGGAGGACAGAAGGGGTCGGACGTGGGGAGCACAGCAAAGCCACCCCCAAAGGCACCCAAGTCCCAAATCAAAAGCCAGAAGAAGCCTCAAACAATCACAGAAAAACCAGAGCCAGGTGGAGCTGGCTTCTGGCCCTCTAAGTGGCTTAACCTCCCGCCCCCCACTCTGCTTCTTGATTGGTGAAACAGTGACCATTACTTCTGCCTGGGAGAGGCTGGACCAAGGCCCTGTGCCCAGCCCTCAGGGTCCTTCTGGTGTCTGGTCTTTGCCTGGACAGTGAGTCTGTGGTCCAGAGGGAGAACTCTCCCCCCACCCCTGCACCCAACAGGGCCCATCTACTGAGCCTCAGGCTTCTGCTCAGCAGCCATGCTGTTCATTAACTCAGAAAGCTGAGTGAATGTAAAACAGGCCTGGTCCAGGAAACCATCTAGAAACCCTTCGCTGGCATTAGATCGTGAGATCCCAACAAAAGACCACTAATCAAAGACGGAAATTAAAACAAGCCAGACTTCTCATAGCCCCATGTGATCTGGAAGGCAACTCTGGGCCTGAGAAAGACCATTGTTTCGGTGAAGCCATCTGAACCCTGGGGAGAAAGTGTCAGATGTGGGGCAAGCCTTAATGCTCACCTCCCCTCTGCTCTCAGGGCAGCGGGGAAGAGCCCCCCCACCAGGGGGCTGGTCCTCATCTCCAGGAGCTTCTTCAAGTCCCAGCTCAGCCACCTGGAGGGCAGGAGCACGCCCTGTTTCCGACACCTCACCCACCTTGTTGTGAAGGTTCGATGCAAACACTGGCCAAGCGTCTTAGTGAGAGTGAGAAAGATACTAAACAGAGGCTCAATAAAGGGTAGTCCGCAGTGTTATCACAAAAACAGAACAACGACTTAAATAGCCCGTAAGCACTACTTGGGTAACAAGTTAAGCCTGCGGGGCGAGAAAGCGCCAAACAGAGAAATTCCTCCTCCAAGGAGAAGAGGGGTGCAGAAAGGAAAAGTCATCCCGGCTCTTCACTTTCTGGCCGCAGCCTCTGGTCACATGGCCCATCCGGCTCCCAGCCTGGAGAAGCCTGCAAAGGCCCGGGAGCCCTCGGAGCTACGGCCGCGCTCTGCGCAGTTCAAGCGAAATACCCCGGATTCGAAGGTGGCGGCGGAAACTGCGGCCTCAACACCGCCCCAGGGACAGGATGCGGAGCCGGCCAGGCCCCGGCCAGGCATGGGACCGTCTACCAGCTCGTTGCATCTGAGCCACCATCGTGCAATGAACGAACCTCCCTGTCCGGTGGGG
>NW_011495018.1:6743815-6750929 GCF_000754665.1 Bison bison bison | reverse complement strand
CTAATGGGGTGGGTGTGGGGGTGGCAGGTACAACAGATAGCCGAGGGCCCCCTCCCCCGGGGGCAGGGAAGGATCGCCGGGGCGAGGCCGCAGGCGGGCGGTCTAAGGAGGCGGAGCCTTCAGGTAAGCCAGTCTGGAGGGGAGGGAAGGAGCCGCCGGGTCCGCGGGCTCCCGGGGGTCAGGTGGACCTCACCTTCGGGGCTGGGGTCCCAGAAGCCCCGAACCCCAGACGCCAGGAGACCCCGTCCTTCCAGCAAGGCCCAGCACCCCGGCTGGCGGGGCGCGTTCGGGGCGGGGCAGCCGCAGACCACGCCCCCCTCCAGGTAGCGCGCGGCCAGGTAGGGGGGGTTTGCCTTCACCCAGGCCCCAGCTTTGCCCTCCCCGCAGCACAAGGTCGAGCAGGGGCCCGGAAGTCGCCCTGCGGTCAGTCTGGGCGAGACGATGGGGTTCCCCGGGCGCCCGGGGCCCCCAAACTCCAGCTACGGAAACAGGAGGCGGAGATCAGCCTCTTTATGACTTGGCAGAGGCAATTCAACATTTCTTCCTCGCATAAAATAGGAATTGCTCTATTTACCTAGCCCGCAGGAGCGTCGTGAAGATTAATGACTGTGAAATGTTCTTAAGATCAAAAACATTCTGAGATTTTACTTGTAGGCACTTATATGTCCACATTGCTATCTGCACGGCAAAATATACTCTTTATTGATTGCCCCCCTGGAGTGACTTCTAGCCCACGACCACAAAGCGCTGAGGAAATGGAATCAGGTACATCACTGTGTCCTTCCTGTACCTGGAATATGGGCAGAATACGTGGCATCCACACTGGGCCTCTGGCTTCATCCAGGCCCCAAGGGGCAGCTGGAGGAATCAGCCAGCATTGCAGCCCACACAGTTCACTGTCTGAAGAGAAGCTGGAAAGAAACTTTCCAAAATGTTTATCACACCACCAGGAAGAAATCGCAGCATTCCTACCCCTCAGTTCCTTAGCAGCTGCCCCCAAGCATGGGCTGCCCTTGAGGTGTGTGTGTGGGGGAGGGGGGGTCTCTGCTGTTTGGAAAGCCTCTGCCCCACGCAGGGGCCCAGTGGTCAGTCAAGTTCAGCCAGCGCTAGGAGCCCACGCAGCCCATCTGGCCTGGAGCTCCCACAGCAAGGCCTCCCTGGTGTCACTAGCTCTCTGTCCCTCCCAGCAAAGCATGCCCGTGTGACCAGGCGAGGCCGCTCCACTTCAGTCCCCTCGACCATCCCTGGAAGGGGCTTTCAGAGCTCTGAGCCCACCCCAGTCCCCTTACCCCCTCCCCCATCCCACTCCCCTTTGCTCCCTGCTGGCCCAGGCTGCCCTCCAGGTGGGCAGACCCGGAAGGTGCAACACCCTACGGGCTCCTCACCATCCAAATGGGTGTGAGGCCCACCTGGGGCTGAACAAGCAGACTTTGTTTGCACTTCTGGACCGACCGCACTAAACACATCCATTAGCCAAAGAATCAAGTCCCAGCCAGGGTTCCTTCAGCAGGAAAGGTGCACACGGTAAAGGTGGCCTCTACCCACGACAGCCAAGGAAATTCACCTGAAGGTCCTCCCGCCCCCTACCCCCATCCCTCCACACAGACTCACACACCTGGGGCCGCTACAAACAACACAATCACTTCCAGGTTGGATGCAGGGCATTTTCACCCATCAAGCTTTATAAATTGCCATGCTTGGGGAATCAGGCCAGAGGAGCTGACCTCTATGATCTCGGTCTCCTGTTCTTTCCAAAGAAACTTCCAGGGATTCCATGACTCCATAATGAAGTTTTTGTTCGTCCTGTGCTGAAGTCCAGATTTCAGGCATGGCTGGAGCAGAGCAGTGAGTTTAAAACCCTGTGGCCAGCCTGGGCACTGCAGAGAGACCTACACATTCCCCATGTGACGAACTCTGTTCAAAGGCCCTTCCAAGATTCTGCCACAACCTGGGCTGGGATGAGACACAGAAAAGTGGCCACGACTTCGGACCAATCTTCAAGCCAATTAATAGCAACTCAAGTCATAACTAAGGATTTACTTTAATGCAAAAAGCACCTTTCTGAGCACTTTTGAGAGGGAGGGAAAGTAACAATGTAAAGTTTTGTTGTTGTTGGGTTTTTTACAAGCCCACAGGATTTTAAGAATCACAGGGTTCTGTTGGAAAGCACCGCCTCCCCCCATCCCAAGACATGTTTGGAGTCTCAGTGAACAACACCCAAAGGCAGGCTGCCCACCAAGTTCAAGCAACAACAGCTATTCGGGATTAACATCCCCTAAATACCATCCGATGGTCCTGGGGATAATGAAGGCTCTATTACTACCCAGAAGCAAAGTCACAATTCTCCGTGAAAGGAAAAGCATCCCTTACATGAATCCATGAGTAAGAACCCAAGTGTGTTATCACTGTTGTTGTGACTATTAAGCCCAACCTTAAGGAACCATCTGTTACATTTCGTTACAGAAACAGTTAAAGCAGATCATTTCTAGAACATTCACTCAAGGAAGAACCGTGCTAGATACAGGTGGAAAGTCAACTGGCCCCCAAAGCTGTAACCAAAGCTCCTCACCCCAATCAGAACGGGCATCAATCAGGCCTCAACAAGGAGCCAGGGCCACACTGCCCCCAGTTCTGGGAGGGGCAAAAAAGGTCAAAAGGAGTGCCTGCCCCTGTAGCAAGAGTTTGGGCCCCACTTGGGAACCTCAGCTCCCATGTGCAAGCAGGAAGCTTGGTGAATGGAAGAAGAAGATGCAACTCAGAGGAACGTTTCCAGAAATAGCAGCAGCTGTGCAGCAAAATACAAAAATCCAACAAATACTCATTTTCACTGCACTTCCCCTAACACCACCAACAAACCCAAAACGACTTTAATGTGAGGGAAATAATAAAAATAAACACCACTGCTTCCTGTGACTTCAGATGCCTTGATTTCTGGTAAGGGTTGAGTATGATTTCTGAAAATTGCATTCCAGGGAGACAAAAAGTTTGCCTCGTGTACGCTTTCTTTGAAGAACCCTGTTATCTGCTTTCAGAATCTTGTCTCCAAAAAAGTAGATCACTGAGAAGAGAAAGCACACAAAGTTCCCTGGCAGTCCAGAAAAGACCACCTTCTAAGAAAAAGTCTGGAAAGGGAGCAGGCCAGCGGCTGGGCAAAGACGGATGACTGCGAGCCTGGTTCCCACCGTGTGCAGCTCCTGAAGTTTCTGTGTTCCCGAGCAGTTAGAGAATGAAGCTGCCCCTTGGCTCCCACTGTCAACATTCCCCACAAACAATGGCCTGGCCGCTCACCATTGTACATTCTGTATTCATCTGCGAATCCCGGTTTTTAGCACAATGTGCAAAGCCCTTCTTTTCACTGGTGCAGTCCTGAAGGCCCAAGTGTAGCTGTAATTTCGGCTGGAAACACTAATAATGATGCTAAGAGCAAACTACACATGAAGCTGGGACGTTAATTTGTTCAGATTATTAGAGTCACACTGATGGCACTTGGATACTGCTGTCCATTAAATCATGATCAAAAGAAAGGCTGAACACCTTAAAGATGGTTCTGAAGTTTTTAGCAATTATTAAGTATAATTTTCCAAACCCAGACATAGGTATGTTTAAAAAAAAAAGAAAAAAATCCCTTTCATGAGTCTTTGATACATATTCCATCAAACACACACTTGAACAAAAATTAACTTCAAAAGGTTAGGTGAGGGTGGTAGGGTGGGGAGTTTTATATTTTTCCTTCTTTCCCAGGACGCTGTAACTTTAACTGTAGCAGCGTAAATTAGGACATGCTTACCAGCTGGAAAGGAGAAAACTGATACTGCCCAGGCAGTATAGCCTCTGAGAGCATATCCATTCCAGCGTTTTCCTGCGCCTGCTAAAGTCTGCAGGAGGGGAAGTCCACACAAGCATTCCTTAGCTAGCGAATCGCACAGGAACCTTCTTGGAGAACAAGGCGCAGCGTTTCAATACGCGGTGTTAAGTATGAGTAGTCTATTCGAAGGGTCAAGCAAACTGCACTCCCGTTTTCTTAATTACTACGAAAATGTGTTCCACCGCTGTAAGTGAACTATCAGCCAGGCGGTGGAAACACTACCGGAATTGTGCTCTGAAGAACAGATAAATTTCCTTTCCCAAACATGTCCTATATGAACATATATTTGTGGCCAGTATCAGGAACACGAGACACTTGGACTGCTACTTTTGCCGATAGATCATTCACAGAGGGACCCAGGCTTGTACTCACATACCTTATGGTGACAGCCCTTCTCTATCGAAATGACAGTGGTAAAAAATGACAGCTGGGGTGGCCGTTCTATGGTTGCTGTAAACACTTTACATTTTTTCCATTTAGGGAAAAGTGTTAAGTGCAAAGGGGATAACTTTGCCTTCAAAAATGATTCATAATGGAGAGAACGGTTGGCAAATGGCTTTGGGGCGTTAGACCCCAGCGGGGCCACCCTTTTGGTTTTGAACCTCAAGGATTTCCAATGGTGTGAGCCAACCTGAGCTCCCTTGGCCAGAATATTTTAACAGCAATAAAATTCTTTCCCACTCCTGCACTGTGCTTAACGCAGTATGTTTAACTATGTACACACTCATCCTTTACCTGGTCGCTGGCTACTCAGAGCACTAAAAAAGTTCCAGGTTAACTTTGCAGTTTTGTTTGTTGCTGTTGCTGTTTGTTGCCATTTCGTCTCTCATTAAAACACTTTTCAGACTTATGAATAGGATTTCCTTCTGGAGTTTTACAAGTCAAGAGTAAACGTATTGATTATTCCCTGAAAGGGTAACTGATGGCTAGTTAATCATTATACAGATAGCAAGTTTTCCTGTTTCATCTTGTGTACACGACCAGATTAACAATGCCAGGGAAAGCAAACTCGACTTTGCAGGAACAGGTGTGCCCTGAGTCTTAAAAGGCCAAAATATCTCACAAAGTATGTCACTGGTGTATTTTTACAATGCTAGTAGTATTTGTTTTTAAGTAGCCAAACTTTTAAACTTTTTTAACTTTAAAGACACACACTTTGCAAATATTTCTTCACCTAGTCAATGACTAAGTGCCAGACATAAGTTGCAATTCCAGCCCCGAAAAGAAACCCTCTTAAGGACAGAGGTTTTTGTTGGGTTTTTTTTTTTTCTGTTGTTGCTTAAATCACAGATAAGAGATGGTAATTCGCCTTGCCCCTCACCCAGGAGAACACCCAGTTAAGGGACAGTTTCAAAGATCCCAACTGAAATCTTAAATAGTAGGGCTCTGAGCTCAAATCCACAGAGCTAGAGAGAGCACCCTCCACCCAGCTGTTATTAATGCACAATCAGAAAAGAGGACAAAAACAAACCTAGCTTTATCTCCACCCCCCCCACCCCTTGCTTTATCAACAGGAAAAAGAAATAAACCAAAAGGCACCTAGTCAGATCCAAAACAAGCTCCAAACCCAAGATTCATAAATTTCCTCTAATAACTGTTTTCTACAGGGACAAACAGGGGTCCCTACCCCTCGGGCACAGAAAACCAATCAGTGTCATAAATTCCCTTTGCCTTCAACCCTCACTCCCTGCTACCAGGGACAGAGTTGGGGGAGGGGGTGACCCCGCATAAACACTTGCCCTAAACCCCTCAATGTTCTACAGAAATATGCTGGCGTATTTCCTTTGTTTGGTCCTGTTATACTTGATCAAGTGTGAACTATTAAACTGGTTTCATTAAAGGCAAGTGCATTCACAGCTAGCATCTAACTTCAATGCCAACTGGAAGCATATTTTGCAAGAAGGAGGGCCTGGTTTTTTGCTTGAACTCTACCATCTCATTAACTTTTCTTTTGGGGGCAATAAAAAGGGCACTAGGGTTTTTACAGGAGAGTGTCAGAGCCGCACAGAGATCTGATGCTAGACAAAAGGATATTTAGTGTTTCAACTCTGGGATAGGGTCCCTGGTACTTAAAAAAGAGAAAAGAAATCCTGTTTCAATATGAAAGCTGCTCTGACTGAAAGTGTTAATTAGCATTTTGAATATTACTTTGTAATTGCTCTAAAAAGTACTCTTTGAAATCAAATGATTATAAAAACAAGATCCTTAAAAGTCCCATTACTTCAAAATGTAGGGGGAAAAATTTTTTTTTAAATCAAAACAGTGGAATTCTCCTAAGCACATGAAAACTGAAGTTCTACTTTGAGAACCATGGAGGCAGAACAGCAGTTAAGAACTGAAAACGAGGTAAATTTTAAACTTGTCTTTGAACCCAAGCACCTAGCAGAGAAGAGTGTCTTCTTTGAAGGAGTAGAAAAGTTTGATTTATTTCACCAAAGTCGGGAGGCAGAATCACTTAGTAAACTAACCAAAATAAACGTCCCCTCCAAATTATCCATGTCAGATAAAAATATACCAGTCTCTACAATATCCAACAGAATTGCAAATAAGGCACTTAGCATTTTAAATTCTCAATGCATATTTATAGGATAGAATTCTCTGGTCTACCCTTCGAGCCACTCACGTCTGACTCTCTAAGAACTTAACCCGATCTCCAGTCTTCAAATTAAAAAAAAAAAAAAAACGGGGAAAAATCCAGAAAGATGTGAGAGCAAGTGAGCCTGGCGTGACGACGCAGGCCACCGCCACCAACCTCCACCGCCAAGGACGCAGATCAAGCGGGGATGTCTACGAAAAATTCCTTTCACTTGTTAAATACTAAGCACGGGGACCCTTGGAGCCAACAGCTGCTTGGGCCGCCTCCGGAAAAAGTATTCGGGGAGCTGGGAGCACTACATACACTCGCGGGCGCACTCACACTCGGTGTCCGAGACCATCGGCGGCGGCGGAAAGCGAAGCCACCGGAGGGAGTGTGTGCGCGTGTGTGTCTCGACGCGGCCGGCGGTGACCGCGCCGAGCTCCTGGGCCCGCGGCCTCCCAGCACCCGGGCGCTGCGTGGGCAGAGGGCGACCGGCCACGCCGCGGGCCTCTCCGGCTGGTGAAGGGCCACCGCGCGCCCTGGATCTCGCGCGCCCGTGTCCAACTTGCCCCGGGGAGCTGGGAAGAGCGCCAGGCAGAGAAAGAAAGGCACTTCCCCTCGGCCGCGCGGGTCGGTCCGGCGCCGCTGAGGACAAGGAGGAAGAGGCGATC
>NW_011495018.1:6743350-6743559 GCF_000754665.1 Bison bison bison | reverse complement strand
GCGCCTAGGAAACCGTCGCCGAGAGGCCGCCACCGCCGCTGCCCTCCGGACGCCGCCGCACTCGGGGTTTCTTTTTTTTTTGCCAATCCTGATGGGAAGGAAGGTGACCGCCTACTTCGCATTCATCAACTCTCATCACAACAACAAAAATCCTGGCGCAAACAGCGGCCAGCGGGCGCGATCGGCGGCGGCGGGTGGGGGAGGCGAGA
>NW_011495018.1:6741920-6742067 GCF_000754665.1 Bison bison bison | reverse complement strand
CCTTTTTTTTTTTTTTTTTTTTTTGGGCAAAGGCGGGGTCTCTCTTTGCAAACCAATGACACAACCCCACATGGGCCGGCCTCGCCCCCTACAGATACTCCTCACTACAAATCGGCTCTCTCGGGGGATTAGTGGCTCCGCGAAAGT
>NW_011495018.1:6715237-6741319 GCF_000754665.1 Bison bison bison | reverse complement strand
GACTGTGGGTGCGCGCGGAGGGAGCCCGATGTGCTGGAACTCGCAGCGGTTGTGTTCCCTACGAGAAGCAAAACATTTTTTACACATTAAAAAAAAAAAAAAATCTTCCTTCCTGTTGCCTGGTTCTCGCCGGGGCTATTTTTAAAGCCTTGCCTTTGGGTGGGAGCTCCGGGACCCGCGGGACGGAGGCGCTCTGCGGCTGGGTACACCCCCCTTCACCCAGCCCCAGAGTCGGGGACCTGGGCTCTTGCGCCGTTCCGGGGCCCCGAGGTTGGTGTCTGGACACCAAACCTGGGATCCAGGCCGAGCGCCGGCTGCAGCTACATCCCACGCCCGTGGCCCGCGGCTTTGGAGCGCGGTTTGCTGGAGGGACTCCGCGATGCGGGCTGGGAGGGCTCTTTTCCCTGCGACCCAGAAGCCCACCGACTCTCATCTTTCGCCCGCAAGATCGGCCGCGCGTCCTCCGAGGGCCCCCGGTGTGGGCTGAACGGAGCCCTTCGTCTCGATCTGTTTAAAAACCATATTGAGATGTTACGAAGTGGATTGAGATGTTGAGCTGGAAAGGCGTGGGGAGGGGTGTGAGGCCTGGCCTCTGCAGGCCGCCGGGGCAGCGGTTCCCGGAGCCGAGTCGCCGGGTTTGGCTTCCCGCGTACCCGGGAGTGCACGACGCCCTACGAATCGGAGGTAACTTCAGCTGGGGCCTGGGAGTCAGAGAAAGGGCCCCCGAACCGCGGGGTACTGTTCTGCCTCCCCAAGAGCGCAGCTCTAGGCCTCTCGGTCTATTAACATTTTTAAAACCCCTACTCAGGCCCGCAGCGTGTGCTAAAGTGCGCCCAGGTTGGCAGGCGCGACTGGCCTTGTGGGGGTCGTGACTCCTGGTGGTTGCTTTATCATCCAACAGTAGGTTTTCGAACCCTACTGAAGACCTCCTAGAAGGGGCGGCAGGGCGGGACGAGGCTTTTCACACCCTCTAGATCACAAAATTCTGTTTCTAGGATGTCCGAAGCTCGTTTTCTGCTTGACCCTCTTAGGCCCTGAAGGGCCAGCTGGAGTGGCTCCGGTTCCGCTGAAAAACCGCCAGAGCCGCACTTTTAATGGTCCCCATCTTCTGACCACCCCGTACCCCTAGAAACATCTTTTTCGAGGCGCTCCTCGCCCCACCAGTTTTGCCTCAAGGTCATGGCACCCAAGATAGTTCTAGATTATACCGTGACCCCACCCACCCCAGACTACTGGACTACTGTTATCTGCTTTTCTGCCTTTTAGGCATAAACTATAATAACCAGAAAGATTTTCTGCTTGCTTATTTCACTGATGATCTTTGGTTCTGAGTGGCCCTCTTTTCACCCAGAAAGCACAGAAAGAAAGTCAGCTGCTTTTTTTAGATCACTTGTTCAACTTGTATGTCTACATGAATTTGACCTAAACTTAGAAAATACTGTGTTCAGAAAGAAAAGAAAATACTGTGTTCATTGTTTTAAGAATGTTTAAAAAAGAAAAAAGTATCCTCAGAACCAAAACTTATTTCTCATTTCACCTTGATAACGTGTATTTTGAAATAGAGTCCATTTGCCCCCAACACAAATTATTTGCCCCCAATAATTTGAGTTATTTCAAATTCCAATTTTTAAAAAAATATTTATTTATTTGGCCATGCCAGATCTTAGTTGTGGCCTGCAGGGTCTTTTCTCTTCAGTTGTGGCATGTGGGATCTCCTATCCCAGGGACTGAACCCCTGTCCCCTGCACTGGCAGGCAGATTCTTAACCACTGGACCACCAGGGAAGCCCCTCAAACTCCAGTTTTTAAAAAGATGTTCCACACAGCAACAGGAATGTTTAAATGGGCCGAGAGTTGAATAGACATTTCTCAAAGGAAGATATATACAAATGACCAACAAGGAGATTTCCCTAACATAAGGAAAATGTGAATCAATATCACAGAAAGATATTATATCATATTCATCAAGATGGCTATTATAAAATATATAATATATCAAATGTTGGTAACGATGTCAGAAATTAGAAATTAAATATAAATTGGTACAGCCACTGTGGAAAACAGTTTGGTAGTTCCTCAAAAAGTACTGTAGAATTTACTAGATGATCAACAATTCCAATTCTAGGTATATACACAGAATAGTGGGAAGCAGAGTCTCAAGCAAGTATTTGTATGCCAATGTTCATAACAGTAGCCAAAAGGTGGAAATAACCCAAATATCTGTCAAAGGATGAATAGATGAAAAATGTGATCTATACACAGAATAGAATATTATTCAGCCTTTAAAAAGGAGAGAATTCCAACACGTGGTAAACATGGACCCGCCTTGAGGACATTATGCCAAGTGAGACAAACCAGAGACAAGAGGATAAATATTATGATTCCACTGATGTGAGGTGTCTGGAATCAGCGAAATCGTGGAGACAAATGGAAAGAGATGACCAAGGGCAGGGAAGAGGGGAGAAAGGGGAGTTACTGTTTAATGGGCACAGAGTTTCTGTTTGGAATGATGAAAAAGTTCTGGAAATGGATGATGGTAACAGATTCCACAACAATTGTGAATGTGCCTAATGCCTCACAACTGTAAACCTCAAAATGGTAAATTTTATGCACGTTTTACTGCAATATAAATGTTGTAAAGTAGCTTTTGTTTTACAAACCTTAGTTTATACTTACAATTATGTATAAAGGTATTTTTTCAATAAGAAAAAATTCAAGATGAAAATGTTTTACAATATAATTCAGTTAATTTTCTAAATAAATGCCTTTGACTAAGTTTGATCTATGCCAGTTACCTTTACAGTATATAGTACTGAGATGCTAATTTTTTAGTACTCTCTGTGCTCTCTTCCCATCTAATCCTATTTAATTGGTCAGGTTTAATTTCTGGTGTCCCAACATGGATTGTGAAAGACACAGAAAAGAGTCACAAAAATAATTGTAACAGCAACAAATGCTGGTCCTTGACTCACTGGGATGCCTGGCACTGGGTTAAGCCCTTGACATACATCTTTAATCCTCATACCAACCCCTGAAGAGACATGCTAGTATTATCCCCATTTCACAGTTGAGAGCACGTGAAAGCCAAAGACTTCATGTGACTTCCCCAAGGTCACACTGCTGGTGAGTGAGGAGCTGGGGTTAGACACCTGTCTGTCTGACTTTGTTTATATACACATATCTTCATTATTAGCATGGATTCAAAAAAGGCAAACTTACTTTAAAAACATATTTTTAGCTTCCTATATGACAGGTTTTTCTTTCTTCATTTTTTAGTAATAAACCTTCAATCTAATCTTTAAAGGAAGAAAAAAATAAGGAATGTCCCAGAATAAATGTGCTGTCAGACACTGGTTAAAAAATAAAAAGACAAAGATGGGTATGGTATGGTGGATTTTAAGACTCCTGAGGATCAATTTCAGAACAACAAACAAAAGCTGTAATAGTGAAAGTAAAAATAAATGATTACTGAGAATCAGAATTCTACATATTACTTTCATATTAAGAAAGATGTAATATAAATAGTTCAGAAATATTGCATCTAACACTTTTTTTTTTCTTTGTCTTGCAAAAGATCTGTAATCACTTTTTCCTGATGATCTGAGTTAAATAGAAAAATCCATTCACCCAGAATATTTCATTTGTTCAGGTAATCTAATGGTAAAGAAACTGCCTGCCAATGCAGGAGACCTAAGAGGTACTGGTCTGATCCCTGGGTAGGTAAGATCCCCTGGAGGAGGGCATGGCAATCCACTCCAATATTCTTGCCTGGAAGATCTCATGGACAGAGGAGGCTTGTGGGTTACATTCTATAGTGTCGCTAGGAGCCAGACATTACTGAAGAGATGTGGCAGCAGTGATCTTGTTAATCAGGCTTCTGAAGTGGGAGGTGTTGGAAATGTACACACTGCCCGGCAGTGTGCTGTAGAAGAGGCTTTCCCTTTATTCTGGGGACTCAGTTTACTGGCCTGGGGAGCCTCCATTCCTGGTAGATGTTGCCAAAACAGGCACCTTTGTGCCTTCTGGTTTGATTCTGTTTCTTCTGGGCTATCAGTTCTCCTTTGGTAAAAGTCCTTAGCAGAGTGACTTGTCCCCTTGTTCAAGAAGTCTCCCTCCTTTCTGGGTACTGGAATTTGGGACTCAAATCAGGGGTGTTTTCCAACCCTGAGGCTCTGGGGAAAGCGCTTCTCTCTCCAGTTGAGGGGTCTGGCCCAGAGGAGCCGCAGTGCTGCAGAGTGTGGGCGGGTGGATAGTTCTCAGCACACACAGAGCAGGGGCATTTCTCCTGTGGACTTGGCCATCCCCTGCCGACCAGGCCTGGCACAGCTGACCCTGGGAGATGCTGCCTTTTCCCCAGAGCACAAACCACTCACCCCAGTCCCTCCCACAGGGCCACCTTCCCCCATGGATGAACGGTGTGTGTTAGTCACGCAGTTGTGTCCGAGTCTTTGCGACCCCATGGACTGTGCCCGACCCAGGGATCCAACTCACATCTCTTGTCGCTTATGTCTCCTACACTGGCAGGCAGGTTCTTCACCACTTGCTCCACCTGGGAAGCCTCGCATACATACATACACACGAAAGAAAGCGAAAGTGGCTCTGCTGTGTCTGACTCTTTGCGACCCCACGGACTGTATAGCCCACCAGGCTCCTCTGTCCATGGAATTCTCCAAGCAAGCATACTGGAGTGGATAGCCATTCCCTTCTCCAGGGGATCTTCCCAACCCAGGGATCGAACCCAGGTCTCCCACATTGCAGGCAGATTCTTTACTGTCTGAGCCACCAGAGAAGCCGGTACATACACATACATGCATGTAAATAAACAAATGGCATCTTTCATGGTCTAATGGTTTGCTTTTAACAGATAATTGAAAAGTGTAAACCCACTGCTATGTTTAAAATGGATAGCCGACAGGCACCTACTGTACAGCGCATGGGGCTCTGCTCAGTGTTCTGTAGTGACCAGGATGGAAGCAGGGTTTGGGAGAGAATGGGTACTTGTGTATGTGTGTCTGTGTGTGTATCGCTGAATCCTTCACTTGTTCACCTGAAACTCACATTCTTAATCGGCTATACCCCCAGTACAAAAGGAAAAGTTTAGAAAAGAAATTAAAAACTGTAAACCATCATGATTCTTTGTTGCCTTGGGCTCAGACGAAGCTAAAGTCAAATGTGAATGCCCAAGGATGGCAGCCACTCTACTTGTCACGTTCCAGGAATTAACTTTTGCCTTCCTCCGTGAAAAGTGATCTTGAACTTGCTATGAGAGAGGGCTGGTTTGTGTTGTTTGAAAAGGCATATGAACTCTTTTCATACAATGTTATGTCTGGACAGCAAAAGACCAAGTGTTTGATAGTACATACTGTGGAAAATAAAGCTCAGTAAAATCTTGCTTGGCACTGATGTGCTGGTGACACAGGATCGCTTCCTGGATTTGGAAAAACTAGTCTGAGACACTGTTGAAAAGAGTTTCCAGTGCACTTGTTGACTTTTTGATTTACTGTAGGGTTGCTTATATGTTCTTACCATAACCAACTAAAATATTTTTTTTTAGAAGTTGGTGGGAAAATATTAATAAATACCACAAAAGCTCCAGCCACACCAACATCCCTGAGTCAGGGCAAGGGACTTTTCCTTTGGAGAAAATTGCAAGAATTGCTCTTAATAGCAGCTATCACATTTTGTAACATGAAATTACACGATGGTTTGACTGGTTTTGTAGGGCCTGGATTGAAGGAGGTACTTACTAGGTTAAGTATTTCTTGGATGGATGAATGAATCATTCAGGGAGTATATTTCAAGAGATCTGAGCTCTACAAAAATCATATATGCAAATTGACAAAGAGAATCAAGTCATTTTTAATTGAACCTAGTATTAGGGAGGTAGGATTGGGGGTTATCCTGAAAGCTTTTTTTAAAAATCTTCATTCTGTTATATTATTTTTAACTTTAAAAAGTGAAAGGGCAAAAGAAAATGATATATGCAATAAACAGTCTAGAAAAAAATAATAAGTATATAAAACCCATGTGCCAAATGTTAAAAACTGGTGAATCAGAGTAATGGATATATGGGAGGACTAACCACTTTCTCTGTTAAGAATTATTTCAAAATAAAAAGTTTTTTAAAAAGTAGTGGAAAAAATGGAATCCATAGCCGCAGTATGAAATGTTGAGTTTGAAAGGCACTTATTTTCTCCTGTTTGGCAGTCTTTAAACAGGAAGGCATAATTCCTTCCCCTCTTTGTGCCTCCCTGAGAGCAGCTTTCATGTCTCTGGACCCTGGGGCCTGTGAAAGGCCTCCTGGACGGCCACTGGTGGAGGGCGGGAGCTTTCGCCTGGCCCTGCCTTCATCAAAGACTTCTAACCGAGGGCCTTATTTCTTCTCTCCCTATCTCTCTCCTGTTTCATTTCTAGGAACCAACGGTTGTAGAAAAAAGATAGTGGCCCTAGATAATAGTGGGTTCTTTTATTGTGACTGTTTTGTGCAATAAAGTGGACTAGTTGCATGCACTTGAGTATTTCAAGGGTCTGTGTGGCGAGAGTTGCTGGGAGTTGGACTTGACTGTATTGTCACTCAGCTATCTTTGTTGTTGAGGGTTCAGCTCACTTCAGAACCACATTATCTGAAGCTCTCAGTTGCTGTTCTGAATGAAGGTGGGAATTTTGCCTGACTGTTTTCCGTGGAGTAGCTGTGTTCCTGGTGGCTATGATACAACCACGATGTGCTTCGTAATTAATTCAGATCAGCGAGTACATTTTGCCTTTGCAGATGCTGTGGCCCTTTGCAAACACGTGTTAAAACTCCTATGCTCACACTCTATGAAGTGAGGGGTACAGATCGAAGTGGATGAAGCTCTCAGTTGCAGGATTTAATTGGCATTTGGGTTTAAGCCCATCACTTTTATTTTTTAATTAAACACACACACATACACACAAACACTGCCTGAATCCTTTGAAAAACAGTGACTCCAGTCCTAGGAAAACAAAAACAAGCCTGCTGATTGTGGAAGTGAGTGAATCTGTAGTGTAACATACGGAGGAAATAAACAAACATATTGAGGTACTACTACTCAACAAACACTGAAGGAAGGTCTCCTCTGTGCCTGGCCTGGACCCTTGGTACAAGATTAACTTGAGCCGGTTGCTGCCTCCCAGGAGAGAGGACCCCGTGCAAACCACACTGGCACACGTATTAGCCGTTTCAATCCTCACTGTAGTTTGAGGCAGGGTGTAGACCCCAAGGCAGGCTGTCTGTGAAAAATGAAGGAGGACTTGGTGCAAGACTGGCTCCACGGGCTGCGACCCATGGAGTCACACAGGCTCTTGTTCAGGAGGGCCCTGAGCTTGCTTTAATGCTCTGCAGTTGCTGTCTTGAAATTCTGAACAATTTGAACCAGGACCTTGCATCTTCATTTTACCCTGAACCCCACAGATTAGTAGCTGGTCCTATTTCAGTCTCTTGCCTGAAGGTCCCTCAGTCAGCAAGTGGCAGATCTAGAATGCAGGGCCGTTTGTCTAACCTCCAAGTATACTGTACTTCATTTGCTTTGGGAAACTGATTGAAATACGTGATAAGTGAAGTGAAGTCCCTCAGTCGTGTCCGACTCTTTGCGACCCCGTGGACTGTAACCTACCAGGCTCCTCCGTCCATGGGATTCTCCAGGCAAGAATATTGGAGTGGATTGCCATTTCCTTCTCCATGATAAAACATGTCCAATCCCTGTGCAGTGGGAAAGCTTAGAATTCTCTGTTAGTGTCCCATACAGTCAAACAGAGTTAACATCAGTCTCAAAAGTCCCTTGGCCTCTTAAGAGGCCACCTTATCACACACCCTGCTTGAGACCCTACCCTTGAAATATTAATTAAAAAAAATATATATATATATTTATTTACTTATTTGCACTGAGTCTTAGTTGCAGTATATGGGATCTAGTTTCTTGACCAGGGATCGAACCTGGGCCCCTTGCAGATTCTTAACCACTGAATCACCAGGGAAGTCCCAGAATGTTAATTTTAAGTTAGCTTTTCTGTGACATGAAGATGTCCAGACATGTCAGAAACCATGACTAACACCAGAGTCATACAGGCCGCTGATGTGACTCAGCCCACAGTCCACAGTGGGACAGCTGCTGGAATGGCCAAGGGGGTGGCCAACCCCCTGGAATTGCTGCACAAAGGGAAAGGAACACCATCGTCAAAGGGTGTGTTACTCAGCTCCAAGCAGAATTGGGTTTGGGGTCTAAAACTTGTCATGCAACGTGCAGTTCCATCACCTGCAAAAGGTCCTAAACTGGAACTGACGTCAGTGAGTCCCTCCTCCTTGGGGAACTAAAAAAGGTGCATCCCTGAAAAGTCCACAAATAAGGTCATCAGGTCAGCTGACCAGGGGAGCCTAGGCTTGCCCGATTCCCACCATTCAGGTGCACTCACTTGTCCCAGGATAGCATCATTTATCTCATATTAGCAAGGGCGGCTCTTGCATTTCAGATGAGGCTGCTGAGGCTGCAAGCTTGGATCACTCGTCAAAGCCACTCGGCAGACAGGCTGGGGTGTCCAGGATGAAACTGCACTTCTGGGCTTCCCTGGGGGTGGCGTGGATAAGAATCTGCCAGCCAGTGCGGGCAACACAGGTTCAATCCCCGGTCCAGGAAGATCCCACATGCCATGGAGCAACTAAGCCTTTGGGTTGCGACTCCTGAGCCCGCATTCCACAGCTACTGAAGCCTGTGCACCTAGAGCCTGTGCTCCGCAACAGGAGAGTAGCTCCCACTCTCTGCAGCTAGAGAAAAGCCTGCATAGCAGCAAAGACCCAGCACAGCCAAAAGAAAGAAAGAGCCTCAGGTCCGAGGACTTCCAGGCTCTCCCTGGCTCTGCTGTCTGCATGCCCAGTGCTCCCCGGGATGTGGACTGGTAAGTGCCCCTCGTCCCAGGCCTGTGCATCTCTGGAGACTTGCCCTCAAGTTTAACTTATGCTGGGAAGAAACGAAGCAGTGATCTGCTAGTTTTTCTTCCCAGCCTCAACTTTTCAAGATTGCTCAAATCTGTAGAGAAGTTGATTTAAGAGTACAGTGAATACCCACAGACTCACCACTTGTTATATTACAACAGTTTGTTCACATTTTGTCACATTTGCTTTCGCTCTTTTTTTCTATCCTTGTTGTTAGTCACTCAGTCGTGTCCAACTCTTTGTGACCCCATGGACTGCAGCACGCCAGGCTTCCCTGTTCGTCACCAACTCCCGGAGCTTGCTCAAACTCATGTCCATTGAGTCGGTGATGCCATCCGACCATCTCCTCCTCTGTCGTCCCCTTCTCCTCCTGCCCTCAATCTTTCCCAGCTTTGGGGTCTTTTCCAATGAGGCTGCTCTTCGCAGCAAAGAGCCAAAGTATCAGAGTTTCAGCTTCAGCATCAGTCCTTCCAGTGAATATTCAGGACTGATCTCCTTTAGGATTGACTGGTTTGATCTCCTTGCAGTCCAAGGGACTCTCAAGTCTTCTCCAACACCACAGTTCAAAGCATCAATGTTCTGGCATTCAGCCTTCTTTATGGTCCAGCTGTCACATACGTATATGACTACTGGAAAAACCATAGCTTTGACTATATGGACCTTTTCTATCATAGATACTTTTTTTTCTTGAATCATTTGAGAGTCAACTGCAGATATCCTGATGTTTTCTCCCTAAATACTTCAGCATGTGTCTCCTAATAAGAAAGATCTTCTACTACAGACCCCAAAAATCTTATCACATCTGTGAAAATGAGCAAGTCCTCTTACTATCAAGGCTGCCAATTCAAAGCTGTTCAGTGTGTGGCTGGCCCACTGGGGTCACCCTGCAGACTATCAGGAACAAGTTTCAGAAACTTTTATAGTAATTTTTCTAAAAATATTTATCTGTTTTGTTGCACCGGATCTTAGCTATGGCAAGAGGGATCTTTAGTTGCAGCACTTGGGATCTAGTTCCCTGACCAGGGGTCTAACCTGGGCCCCCTGCATTGGAAGCGTGAAGTCTAGGCCACTGGACCACCAGGGAAATCCTACTTTCATAGTAATTGGACAGGGTAATTTTAGATCTCATAAGTTTAATAATAAAAAACCTGGGCTTGCATTTTTGTATATTTTATTTTCAAGAAATTAACTTTTATTATATTTTATAAAAGATCTGCTGCTGCTGCTGCTAAGTCGCTTCAGTCGTGTCTGACTCTGTGCGACCCCATAGACGGCAGCCCACCAGGCTCTCCTGTCCCTGGGATTCTCTAAGCAAGAACACTGGAGTGAGTTGCCATTTCCTTCTCCAATGCATGAAAGTGAAAAGTGAAGTCGCTCAGTCGTGTCCGACTCTTCGTAACCCCATGGACTGTGGCCTACCAGGCTCATCCGTCCATGGGATTTTCCAGGCAAGAGTACTGGAGTGGGTTGCCATTGCCTTCTCTGAAAAGCATCTGAGACATACCAGAAAAATAAAAACAAAAACTGGTTCTTCACTGCAGAGAGTTTGAGAAGCTCTGCTTAATCCCCAGGTGGTTTTCAAATTTCCCCAACTTTTCGAAACATCTTTTACTAGATTTTTTTGAGAGGGATCGAGGACCCAGCTGCAGCGCACAGATTCCGTCGGGTGGTCATGAGCTCTCCCAGCCCTTCTGAGCAGAGACCAGGCCTCCCTCCTGCTCTTCTCTGGAACTTGAGGGTGAGCTTCCTTAGAGACAACAAGTTCAGTATTTAGGGGGTCTGCCGCTTTCTGAGGCCCCTGCAAATTACTGTTCATAAAACTATAATCATGGAAGCACAATGACCTGATAAATCATTTTCAAATTTCCCACGAATGTCTTGGTGATGACAGGAAAAAAATGATGTGGTATCTGTGGCATTCTGGCAGAGTTACGCAGCTGCTGCTGCTGCTAAGTCGCTTCAGTCGTGTCTGACTCTGTGCGACCCCAAGATGGTAGCCCACCAGGCCCCTCTGTCCCTGGGATTCTCCAGGGAAGAATACTCGAGTGGGTTGCCATTTCCTCCTCCAATGTATGAAAGTGAAAAGTGAAAGTGAAGTCGCTCAGTCGTGCCCGACTCTTAGCGACCTCATGGACTGCAGCCCACCAGGCTCCTCCATCCATGGGATTTTCCAAGCAAGAGCACTGGAGCGGGGTGCCACTGCCTTCTCCAAGTTACGCGGGGTAGGGCAGAAAAGCTTCGTTCGTGTTCAGTGTCAGCTCTTTGCGGTGTGCTGATGCCAGAGATGGTCATCGGGTAAACACCACAACGGCATGAGGTGCTCAGGCTTTGGCCACACACTCCTTTGCACGTGAATCGGAAGTTGTCAGGTTTGGGCTCAAGGTTGTCAGCGAGGAGGTGGTCAGACCAAGTGTGGGCTTAGGGACCCCCAGCCGGGAAGGGATGTGTATGTGTCTAAATTCACGCCCACTAAAAAGAAGTATTCAACGTGACTGACGTAAGGCAGGATGCAAATAAATACCACTTGCTGCACGTGTGAAGCATTCAATATGGCACCCGGGACACAGTAGCTCTTAGCGCAAATGCTGGTGGGCTCTCCACTACTGGCCAGCATCATGGCTGCAAAATGAGCAGTTACACAGGCCGTGGGCTTACCTGTGTTGGGTTTTAATGCTCTGCGGCTGCCCTCAGAAAATGCTTTAATAATTTTTAACAAGGCGCCCTGCATTTGCATTTTGCACTGGGTCCTACAAATTACGTAGCCAGTCTCATCTCTCAAATCTATTGACCTGCCTCTGATTTCACAGCAAGATGGGCTAGATGCCTGAGTGCAAGCTCAGGCTCCCCCAACACTGACAGACACACCACACACACACACACATACACATGCATACACACAAACCGCACAACTTTCCGTGTTCTGCCCTGAGCCTTTTTTAACACCAAAGGATTCCCTTCGCCTGCACTGAGCTACAGCTCAGAAGGTAGGGGAAATGAAGTATGTGTGGAGACGGATTCCTACAAGTGATGACCATTATTGGGAGTGGGAGCGGTGGGTCAACACTCTGGGCTCCAGCTCCCTGGACGTGCACTTCTGACATGTGTTCTGTACACTTCTTAGAGTTTCCGGGATAAGTGAGCCCCTGCTGCTCTAGTTCCACTCCCAATACCCTTACTCCTGCTTCCTGGGACCACCTCCCAAGTAAAGCTCTTGTATCCAAGACCTTGTCTGAGATCCTGCTTCTGGGGAAACTCATGCTGAGACAGTCTCACTAGGAGGTGTTCTATAACCATGTGTTATACGAATAAGTGAGTGCTTAGCTCATTAGGATTATTGACAGGAGTCATTGAGATAAACTGTGGGAACCTCTGGTTCAGAGCCTGGCACATAGTAGGAGATCACTAAGTGGTATATTTGTGTGTGTGTGCAAACTCAGTCATGTCTGACTCTTTGTGATCCCATGGACTATAGCCTGCTAGGCTCTTCAGTCTATGGAATTCTCCATGCAGGAATGCTGGAGTGGATAGCTATTCCCTTCTCCAGGGGATTGTCCCAACCCGGGACAGAACCTGCATCTCTTGTGCCTTTTGCCCCGGCAGGCAGATCCTTTACCACGAGCACGACCTGGGAAGCCCTCTGTCAGTATACCTTCCTTTCTTACCTGTCCAGAGCTTCCTGTTCAGCAGAAATTGACAGGAAACGTAAGAGCAAGAGAGACAGGGATGGACCGCAGGCTGGGCGGCTTACAACATCAGGAGAATATCCAGGTCTGGAGGCCAGAGATGTGAATCAGGTGTTCGCAGGGTCATGCTGTTTCTAGAGCACATCTGAGCCACCAGGGAAGCCCAAGAATACTGGAGTGGGTAGCCTATCCATTCTCCAGGGGATCTTCCCAACCCAGGAATTGAACCAGGGTCTCCTGCATTGTTGGAGAAGGAAATGGCAACTCACTCCAGTATTCTTGTCTGGAGAATCCCATGGACAGAGGAGCCTGGCGGGCTACAATCCATGGGATCGCAAGAGTTGGACACGACTTAGCAACTAAACCACAAACACCACCACCTCCTGCATTGCAGGCAGATTCTTTACTAGCAGAGCTACCAGGGAAGCCTGTCATGGGGTCAGAGCCCACCCTAATCCAATATGACCTTATCTGAAC
Organism: Bison bison bison; assembly: GCF_000754665.1. Lineage (NCBI taxonomy): Eukaryota > Metazoa > Chordata > Mammalia > Artiodactyla > Bovidae > Bison > Bison bison. The sequence continues at coordinate 6,728,213 of NW_011495018.1, read as the reverse complement.
TTAGTTAGATCTGCAAAGACATCTACATTACCAAGCAAGGTCACATTCATAGGTGCCAGGGTTGAGGACTTGACGAATCATTTGATATAGCGATACCCACTAGAGAGGGAGAGTGGAATTTTATTTAAAACAAATGCATAACATTTGGGCCTAGGGGCTTGTTTTTTTTTTTTTTTTTTTTTTTTTCTTGGATCAGCTGGCAGAGGCCAGCCAGAGGGATAATTTGTAACTCTGGGATCAGTTCACGTGTCCCCTTGAACGGCATTTTCACTTTTATGTCGTTATGAGGAAGCCAGACTTCCTGGGTGGATTACAGCCATGTTTTGACATGGCTCTTTGGAAGTGGGCTGAGAATTTAACCTCTGATACAGGTCATAATCCCAACTGGGCTTTTCCCACATAGCTGTTTATAAATAGCCTCAGATGTTAATAATTAATATATGTAAAATACTTATTAAGCACTTAATTTATGCCAAGCTCCCGTGCCAGGGACTAGAAAGACAAGGACGATTTGGGAACAGACCCTGCCCTCAAAGAATGTGGGGGGTGCGCAGGCGATGGTTACAAAAATTGTCAAGTTCGTGTCAGGAGCATTTGCTGAAAGTTTACTGCGTGTAAAGCACTCCCTGGCTTCTGATATTTTTGCTCTCTTTGGTCCATATGGGCTGCCAGGGACTGTTTTGAGGCAAAGTACAAACACAAGAGCCACTGCTGAGAATAACTGTGGTGTGGGGAGACTGGAAGTTAGGTTCTTGTCTTGACTGTCTTTTTTCTGATCATGTGACTTTGGATCGATCATGCCCCTCTCGGGGGCCTTCTTCTCCTCTTCTGTGAAAATGAGCAAATGAAATGAGATGGTGGTGCAGGGCTTGTCAACTCTTATGTCACCATTTTAGTCAAGAGTCAACCTGGGGACTTCCCTGGTGGTCCCGTGGCTAAGACTTCAAGTTCCCAATGCAGGGGGCCTGGATTCGATTCCTGGTCAGGGAACTAGATCCTATATGCCACAACTAAAGAAATCTCCCAGGCCGCAACGAAGATCCAAGATCCTGCATGCCAAAACTAAGACCTGGCAAAGCCAAATAAATAAATATTTTTTAAAAAGCCAAATAAATAAATATTTTAAAAAATGACCAACTCCTAAAAGATGATGCTGTTAAAGTGCTGCACTCAGTATGTCAGCGAATGTGGAAAACTCAGCAGGGCCACAGAACTGGAAAAAGTTGATTTTCATTCCAATCTCAAAGAAAGGCAATGTCAAAGAATGCTCAGACTACTGCACAATTACACTTATTTCACATGCTAGCAAAGTGATGCTCAAAATTCTCCTAGCTAGGCTTCAATAGTACTTGAACCGAGAACTTCCAGATGTTCACGTTGGATTTAGAAAAGGCAGAGGAACCAGAGATCAAATTGCTAACATCTGTCGGATCATAGAAAAAGCAAGAGAGAGTTCCAGAAAAACAACTACTTCTGCTTCTTTGACTACGCTAAAGCATTTGACTATGTGGATCACAGCAAACTGGAAAATTCTTAAAGAGATGGGAATACCAGACCATCTGACCTGCCTCCTGAGAAATCTGTATGCAGATCAAGAAGCAACAACTAGAAAAGGTCAGTGAACAACGGACTGGTTCCAAATAGGGAAAGGAGTATGTCAAGGCTGTATATTGTCACCCTGCTTATTTAACTTATATGCAGAGTTCACAGTGCAAAACACTGGGCTGGATGAAGCACAAGCTGGAATCAAGATTGCCGGGAGAAATATCAAAAACCTCAGATACACAGATGATACCACCCTTATGGCAGAAAGTGAAGAGGAACTAAAGAGCCTCCTGATGAAAGTAAAAGAGGAGAGTGAAAAAGTTGGCTTAAAGCTCAACATTCAGAAAACTAAGATCATGGTATTCGGTCCCATCACTTCATCACAAATAGATCGGGAAACAATGGAATCAGTGACAGACTTTATTTTTCTGGGCTCCCAAATCACTTTAGATGGTGACTGCAGCCATGAAATCAAAAGACACTTGCTCCTTAGAAGGAAAGCTCTGACCAATCTAGACAGCATATTAAAAAGCAGAGACATTACTTTGTCGACAAACGTCTGTCTAGTCAAAGCTATGGTTTTTCCAGTAGTCATGTATGGATGTGAGAGCTGGACCATAAAAAAAGCTGAGCACTGAAGAATTGATGCTTTTGAACTGTGGTGTTGGAGAAGACTCTTCAGAGTCCTTTGGACAGCAAAGAGATCCAACCAGTCCATCCTAAAGCAAATCAGTCCTGAACATTCATTGCAAGGACTGATGTTGAAGCTGAAACTCCAATACTTTGGCTATCTGATACGAAGAACTGACTCCTTGGAAAAGACCCTGATGCTGGGAAAGACTTAAGGCGGGAGGAGAAGGGGATGACAGAGGATGAGATGGTTGGATGGCATCACCATTGGCATCACCATTGCTCAATGGGCATAAGCTTGAGTAAGCTCTGAGAGATGGTGATGGATAGGGAAGCCTGGCGTGCTGCAGTCCACGGGGTTGCAGAGTCAGACACAACTGAGCGGTTGAACAACAACAACAAAAAATGAGTCAATCGGGATGTTTATTAAGAACTTACGGTGTGCCAGGGCAGCACCAAACCCTTGCCACGTAATATTTCATTTACTTTCACAACAACCTCATGTAGTGTGGATTTTAATTATTCCCATTTTAGAGGCTAAGAAACCAAGGCATAGGGTGATTGAGTCCACAGGTCATAGAGGAGTAACTGTTAGAACAGGGGTTTTCACTCGGGTGGTCTGACCCCAGTGCTGAGCCCTTATCAAGTGCCCTAGACAATCTTCTCGTGCAGCGTGGCATTCTGTGATTTTCTGGTGTCGGAAGTCTTTTCAAGGGAGCAGCACCCCACCAGCTGAGTGTAGGGAGGGAAGTCTTTATGAATCTTGAGCCAGTGCAGAAGAACAGCAATTTTTTGCCCACTTTTCTGTTGCATCTTTCTTGCATCGTCACTGCAAGTCAGTCAACCCAAAGCGTGCACAGTGTCCACCCTTCAGTTTTCCCTTTGAGCTTGTTTTTACCTACGGGACACCCCATGCCTCCTTTCTGGTAGGTTTCCTTTCTGTGCTAGTCGCTTGCTCACTCACACCCCAAGTCTGAACTAACTCTTGTAACTAGGGAGTCTCTTATAGGACAGTTTTAAATTCTCTCATCAGTTTTAGCTTCATTTCATTTATGTATTCTTCTTGAAAGAAACTCTTTATTGAATTAATTTGTTACAAAACTGCTTCTGTTTTACATTTTGGTTTTTTGGCAGTGAGGCACGTGGGATCTTAGTTCCCAGATCAGGGATCAAACCTGCACCCCCTGAGTTGGAAAGCGAAGTCTCAACCACTGGACCACCAAGGAAGTCCCCTCCTTTACGTATTCTTATTTTCCTTTTATTCTGGTGTCCAGATGGCTCCCATTCACCCTCCAGACCCACTCTGAGTCCTTTCCCACCCGCGGTCTGCCGTAGAGGCTTACCTGTATAGCGGACACCAACATTTGCTCACCCACTGACTTCCAGTTGGGTTTGGCCAATGAGGAGCCCCCATCCACCAGAGGAGAAAGGAGAAGGAAGTCCGTGCATTTGTTCCCTAGTCTCCTCTCTCCTCCTTTCTCCTACCATCCTCACCTGGTTGCCTTGGACAGACTGCTTTTTCACCAAAGGTCATGCTCCAGGCCCCCTTTTAAATATTTCTTGAGATATAATTCACATACCATAAATGTCACCATCTTTAAAAAAAGTACCATTTCAGTGGCTTATAGTGTATTCATAGGGTTGCGCAATGACCACTTCTATTTAATCCCATCATTTTCATCAGCCCCAAAAGAAACCTGGAATCCATTAGGAGTCGTTCTTTTTTCCTCCCCTCGCTCAACCCTAGGCAGCTGCTAATCTATTTGTTGTGCCTGTGGATTTGCCTCTTCTGGACATTTCCTATAAGTGAAGTCATGTGATAAGTGGCCTTTGGTCTGGCTTCTTTCATTTGGCATAACGTTTCCAAGGTTCCTCCTATCATAGCATGCATCAGTATGTCCTTCTTCAACGTTCCCTGTGACACGCACCATATCTCTCTGTGTTGTAGTAACTTCTTCCTTTCCCAGCCCTTTGGACCTAGAGCTGATAACAGCTCGGCTTCTCCTAGCCCCAGGTTGCTGTGCTAGATGGTGGGGTTTCCCTATACCCACGCTTTACAAAGTTAATCCTGCTCAGAATGTCCCTGGTGGTTCAGTGGTTAAGAATCCAGCTGCCAATGCAGGCGACACAGGTTCAATCCTTGGACCAGGAAGACTCCACTTGCTGCAGGGCAACTAAGCCTGTGCACCGCAACAGCCCGAGTGCCTCAAGTCTGCGCTCTGCAACAAGAGAAGCCACTGCAGTGAGAAGCTCGCACACTGCGATGAAGAGTAGTCCCCGCTTGCCGAAACTAGAGAAAGCCTGCATGTAGCAATGAAGACCCAGAACAACCAAAAATTAAATTTAAAACATCAACCTGCCTTAAACGGTTCTATCTGGAGTGTGCCTTTGTCTTCTGGTGGGACTTGACATCCAGTATCCTGGTGCAGTGTTGTATGAATTTCCATAGCATGACTCCCATTCTTCTTTGTGATGACTTGAGACAGAAATAAATATCTGATAGGTTTGCCGATAACATGGAAATTGGTGGTTGGCATTTCCCTACAGCCCTTGCTTGGTACCAAGTCCCTGAGTGACTCTAAGAACCCTTGGGGGTCTTACATCCTCCAACCACGGCACTTCTGGAAATACACGCCACGGGAAGCCTGGTGCTTGGCGGCATTCTGGAAGCGCCTGCACTCACTTGGCTCAGGTGACGATGGACAGAACGCCTAGTGAATGGCCAGACTGAAAAGAGGCTGTAACTTCTAAGTTCACATGAAGATACACTTGGGAAATGTGCAAAACTCTAATTTTCAAAAGAGGGTTCTTTGGGAGGAACTTGAGTAGTCGACAGAGAGCCATTTTCTTGTTCTTCTTCTCACCGCTGGTGGCTGGGAACAGACTGTCCAGCCTCTGCTACTCATGAGGATTCTCTAAAGAGTTTTCAATAAATTTCTTTTATTAACAAGGAACTGCTCTACTTAAACAAAAAAAAGAACACCATTTGCAAATAACCTCCTATTACTTCAGGCTTTGATTTTTTTACTGTATTATGGAGGAGTTGGCAGGAGCAGCAGAGTAAGACAATGGGCCCTGGAGTAGAAGACCAAGAATAACAAGGCAAGATTTGCTTAAGCTTGTCGCTCAAACCCGAGGGCTTCTTTTTGGAGCAATCTTTCGTGTGAATGCTCCAAATGCCCCCAATCCAAGGGCCATTTAAACCTTAATGATAAGACTCAGGAGCAATGCAACTGTTTAGAACAGGAAAATGATTCTGAAAGCCCAGCAAAACAAAGACTTGAATCCCAATGTTCTGGTAGCAGAAAATTGAGGTTAGCCTTGCCCAGCTCAAGGAAATTCTATCTTCGAAGATAGTGTTTACTTGTTACCATCACAAGGCAAATGTGAATGGCTTTCTTAACATTTCATCTACATCTTTTGGAGAATGTTTAAAACCTGAGGGGCATAGAACATTGTCTAGAAGCAAGGAGGATTGCTGTCACATTCCTGGTGGGAGTTTCAGCTGGCCCCACTTTCTGGAGGAAGTTTTGGTACTATGTATTAAAAGTCTCAAAAAATGGCCAACTAGCCTGGAAAATCCCATGGATGGAGGAGCCTGGTGGGCTGCAGTCCATGGGGTCACTAAGAGTCAGACACGACTGAGCGACTTCACTTTCACTTTTCACTTTCCTGCATTGGAGAAGGAAATGGCAACCCACTCCAGTGTTCTTGCCTGGAGAATCCCAGGGATAGGGGAGCCTGGTGGCTGTCATCTATGGGGTCGAACAGAGTCGGACACGACTAAAGTGACTTAGCAGTAGCAATAGCAGCATATGAAAAGATGTTCAACATCTAAATGTTAGAAAAATGCAAACCAAAACCACTGTTCACTGGCAATATTTTGGTGACAAAAGACGCCCATTTGGATGGCTAGTTTTGTTTTTTTTCCCTACTTCTCTCTTAATTCGTCCCACCCTCTCCTTCCCCTACTGTTTACACAAGTTCCTTCTACCTTTGTCTCTGTTTCTGCCCTGCAAATAGTTTCATCAGTACCATTTTTCTAGATTCTGTATAAACGCATTAATATACAATATTTATTTCCTCTCTCTGACTTACTCTGTATGACAGGCTCTAGGTTCATCCACATCGCTAGAACTGACTCAATTTTGTTCCTGTTTATGCCTGAGGAATATTCCATTGCGTGTATGTACAACTTCTTTATCCGTTCATCTGCTCATGGGCATTTAGGTTGCTTCTATGTCCTAGCTAGTGTAAATAGTGCTGCAATGAGCATTGGGATACATGTATCTTTTTGAATTATGGTTTTCTCAGAGTGTGTTCAAAAAGTAGGATTGCTGCTGCTGCTGCTGCTGCTGCTGCTAAGTCACTTCAGTCGTGTCCGACTCTGTGTGACCCCAGAGATGGAAGCCCACCAGGCTCCCCAGTCCCTGGGATTCTCCAGGCAAGGACACTGGAGTGGGTTGCCATTTCCTTCTCCAATGCAGGAAAGTGAAAAGCGAAAGTGAAGTCGCTCAGTCGTGTCCGACTCTTAGCGACCCCAGGGACTACAGCCCACCAGGCTCCTCCGTCCATGGGATTTTCCAGGCAAGAGTGCTGGAGTGGGGTGCCTTTGCCTTCTCTGAAAAGTGGGATTAGATGGCCACAACTGAAAGAACAAAAAACGAGTGTTGGTGAGGATGTCAGGAGACTGGAGCCCTCATGCTTTTTGTTGGTGAGAATGTAAAATAACGCAGCCCCTATGGAATGCGGTAGGAAGGTTCCTCAAAAAATTTAAAAATTATGATCCCACAATTCTGCTTCTGGGTATTTAACACAAAAGAATTGACAGCAGGACCTTGAAGAGATATATGTACATCCATGATCATAGGAGCACTGTTTACAGTAGCCAAGAGGTGGAAACAATCCCAATGTCTGCTGACGGATGATTGATGATTGCATAAGCAAAACGTGATGCACACTTACCATGGAATATTATCCAGCCTTAAAAAGGAAGGGAATTTTGATATACGCTGCAGCATGGATGAACCTTGGGGACATCATGCTCTGTGAGATAAACTAGTCATGAAAGGACAAGCGTTGTATGCTTCCACTGATGTGAAGTCTCTAAAGTGGACAAAACCATGAAACACTAAGTCAAAAGAGGGCTCGGGGAAGGGGAAAGAGGAAATAACGTTTGGTGGGCACGGAGTTTTCAGTTTCACAAGATAAAAATGTTCTAGATACTTGTTGCACAACAGTGTGTGTATATTTCACTGAACTGGATAGAAAAATGCTTTGAGATGGGAGAAAAGGCAGAGGGACCAGAGATCAAATCGCCAACATCCGTTGGATCATAGCAAAAGCAAGAGAGTTCCAGAAAAACATCTACTGCTGCTTTACTGATTACACCAAAGCTTTTGACCATGTAGATCACAACAAACTGTGGAAAATTCTTCAAGAGATGGGACTACCAGACTGCCTTACCTTCCTCCTGAGAAATCTGTACGCAGGTCAAGAAGCAACAATTAGAAGCTGACATGGAACAAGAGACTGGTTCCAAATTGGGAAAGGAGTACGTCAAGGTTGTATATTGTCACTCTGCTTATTTAACTTATATGTAGAGTCCATAGGGTTGCAAAGAGTTGGACAGAGCTGAGAGACAGAGCGTGCAAATTAAACGGTATGTGTTTGTAAGTACAAGAAGAAGTAAAATAAAAAAGATTTAAAATTCTCAGAAAAGTTTCTACCCTTCTCCAAAGAATTCCATTTCTGGAAATGTTTCCTGAGAAGCTCCAGGGACTTTTGCACACAGAGTTTGTCAGTGTGAGATACGACAGTGAAAAAATAGAAACAATGTACTATCCAGCAATAGGGGATTGGATAAGCAAAGGATGATGTATCACCCAATGGAATATTCTGTAACCAATAAGAATTTTGTCATAAAGAATAGTTAGTGGCATTGGAAAATGATCATGATATATTAAGTTAAGAAGGCATGCTAGAATTCAGAACTAAAGTGTGATTCCCAATGTTACAAGAACTCAGGCACATATGCATAGGCTAAAGATTAGAAGATACATATCAAAGTGTGAACAGGGGTTATCTTTGAGGGATCAGGATTTCACTGGACTTCTATGTATTCCTGTGTGTGTGTCTCTATTCCCTGAGATGGACATGAACCATTTTATAATCAGATATAGGCAATTTAAAAAAAAGAGAGAGAAAGAGAGAGAAAAAAAAGAGTGAATTCCCCAGAGAATTATGTCACACTCTGGAGCCGAGCTTGCAAGGGTGGAGAAGTGGCTTTCATTGTTTACTTTATGAATGTTTTATACTTTTTCTTTTGACATTATTTGTCTCTTTGTTTCATTTTTGGTTGGGCTGGGTCTTCATCGCGGTGTGAAGGCTTTCTCAGGCTGTGGAGAGCGGGGGCTACTCTGCAGTTGGGGTGTGCGGGCTTCTGATGGTGGAGGCTTCTCTTCTTGTGGAGCATGGGCTCGGGGCACGCGGGTTTCTGTAGTTGCAGCTCCTGGGCTCTGGAGCACAGGCTCGGTGGTTGTGGTTGCACGGATTTAGTTGCTTGGCAGCACGTGGAATCTCCCTGGACCAGGATATATTTTTTCTATATAAAAAATGTGCACACTAGTTTTACAACTAAAAAAAGAATAGTGCAGGCACAACAGAGTGTGGTCCGCGTCATCTTCCTTTTCAATCCAGCCCCTCCAGATGTTTTTTCAGGGTCACGACTTAGGAGAGAGTAAATATAAAAAGCAACCGCCAACAGTGCAGGTTTAGAAAGTCCCTATCTGTGAGTGCCAGGAGTGCGATGGTGTCTCCCACGCACAGAGGCACGGAAGTGAGGTGGGCAGGGATTGGGTGATGGCACCTTCCCAAGGGAGTGGGGGCCAGAGGGAAGGACCTCACCCCCTTTCCCTGCCGCCAGTGAACTAAACTGCACTTCTCTGATGGCAGAGCATTCCCAGTGAGAGCAATCTCCTACGGTTGGGCGCAAACTGTCCATTTCCAGGATCTAGATTTTGTTCAGCGGGAAAACACGGAGGGTGACGCTTCTGTTTTGTCTAAGGAGGCATTCGGGGTTTGGAGCGTTGCCCAAGTGTTTGGAGAAGCCTTTTGTATTTATTCACAACCACTGCATCGTCAGAACACTTAGGAAGCCATTCGGCGCCCGGACACGGGGTCACCCCTATTCTACCTATAAAGGAGGAAACCACTGCGAGCCTGTGGACCCTGTGGATGACGCTGCAGGGATGTCAGGCTCTGGCAACAGTTGCTGGGATCATTTTGAGGGAAATCTGAGGCAGGGAGGGCTCTGTTTCGACTTGTCTAGGGATTTAATTTGCTTTTTAAGGTTGCTTCTGTATTTTTCTAAATGGTTCTTCATTCTTAGGGCAAATTTGGTTCCTTTCATTTTGCTTTCCACTTATAATTATGATATAACTATGTTTCTCATGTTAACACAAAGTCTTCAAAAATCTCCAAAATGGTATAAAATATCCCATCTTCTGACTGTGCCATAAATTACTCCTTTGGTTGCCATTGAGATTTTTGGCAATTTTGTTAATATCAATACTACTGCAGTTAATAATTTTGTGCCATTCAGCTTTGTTTGCACTTCAGATTATTTCCTTAGGACTGATTCCAAAAGTGCAACCACCAGCTCAAAGGCGCGCACATTTTCAGAGTATTTTTTTTTTTTTTTGGTCAAATTTTATTTCATGTTGTTTATATATTTTTTCTTTTCTTTTTTCAAGATGAAAATGGTTTTTTCCATAATTATAAAAGATATACCCACTCAATGTAAATGATTTAGGTAAAAAAAGATATAAAGAAATGAAAATTACCAGGCAAATTCATCACCAATAACTGTTAATGTTCCTTCCAGATCTCTCCTTATGTGCATATGTATAAAAAAATGTAATAACTCTACATGTTCATCTTTAATTTATTCTTCCTTAACATAGCATGATGGAGAAGGCAATGGCACCCCACTCCAGTACTCTTGCCTGGAAAATCCCATGGAAGGAGCAGCCTGGTGCTGCAGTCCCTGGGTTCACTGCGAGTTGGACACAACTGAGCAGCTTCGATTTCACTTTTCACTTTCATCATTGGAGAAGGAAATGGCAACCCACTCCCGTGTTCTTGCCTGGAGAATCCCAGGGATGGGGGAGCCTGGTGGGCTGCCTTCTATGGAGTCGCACAGAGTTGGACACGACTGAAGTGACTTAGCAGCTACTTGGCATGAACATCTTTCTAATAATTTAGGCAAGGACTATATAATTTTTTTGGCTGCAGAGTGTGCTGCTGTATGGAGATATACTTTATGAAACTGAGTTTAGACATTTTTTTAGGCTTGGACTTCTATTACCAAAACAAAATGGCTTGTACCAGTAATATCTACTCCCGCTGTCAGCACTGGGCAATCCGTCTCATGACCAATGAAAACCATTTAGAATGTCCTACTTTTTTTTTTTTTTACTGAGCCATTTCTAGCCAGGAGTAGTGCCAAGAGTTCTGATGGATATGTGTGGTGGTTTGGGTTATTTTCTGAGAAAGAATGGAAAAGAATCTCTGTGACTTACCTACCACAGCAGCTGCTGGCTTCTGAAGAGTGGGCTGAGACAGTGTTGAAGAAGGCGGCAGCTGAGAGGACCCTGCTGAGTTGCTCAGTCATGTCTGACTCTCTGTGACCCCATGGACTGTAGCCTGCCTGGCTCCTCTGTCCATGGGATTTCACAGGCAAGGATACGGGAGTGGGTTGCCCTTTCCTTCTCCAGGGCATCCTCCTGACCCAGGAATTGAACCTGCATTTCTTACATCTCCTGCACTGGCACGTGGATTCTTTACCACTGAGCCACCTTGGAAGCCCTGGCTTTCTGTAAATATAATTAGGTATTTGTAAAACCTCTGGTCATGTCTCTGAATTCAGATGGGAAGTTTATTTACTGTAATGTAAAGTATCTTGGGGGAACACTGTATACAGATATTAGCAATTAACTCAATCTAAGAATCACAATTTTTGCAGTTAATGGAGAACCACTCTAACACTCTAATTGCAAATTCTGCCCAAAAGGCCAATATGGCAGGAAGCAGGAAGTCTCTTAATGAGGCAGGACTTCCAACAGAGACTAAAAACTGAGATGGTAAGGGTCAGACAGGGAGACCCGTGCATCTGAGCTGTGTCACCGAAGCTAGGGCTTTGCCACACACCATGGCAGGGAGAGCCTCCCCGGCTCAGCCCATGAGAACAGCAGGCTCACACCCCCGCAGCGCCCATTCCCTGGGCTGGAGGGGCCTCTGGTAACCTGCTCTCGCTGGCCCCTGGGGCCAGGGATGAGTGGCCCCCCGAACTGCAACCTCTGTGCCTGTAACCCAGGTACACGGGGCTGTCCCGGAAGGGGAGCTCAGGACGCAGTGGGAGCGATGTGGGTGGGGGGCTCGGGAGCTCTGGAGGAGTCTTCCCTTGGTCCCACTTGAAGGCTGGGGCTGGTCTGCGAACTCAGTTGATCCGACTCCCTTTCTAAGTTGTGTGCACCGAAGCACGCCTTCTCCTGCAGACAGAGCGCTGTGTGCCTTGGGTTGCTTCTTAATCCTCTCCATTAAGGTCCTGGAGGCAACGTGGGGAGCTAGAAGCATCAGCAAATCATGGTTTTCTCTTATACGCCTGTGACCTTTCCTTTCTGTGTTTTGTTTTGTGGGAAAGCAGATAGCAACCTGGGAAACGAAGTCCTGCAGACCTGTAGCTGACGGCCAGGGTGCCAAAAGAGAGGGTTGGTTGGCAAAACCATTGACTCTTGTTCTGATTCATGATCTCAGACCTCTCCCTGCCTCTGTCTCTCTCTCTCACACACACCACCATATCTCTCCTTCCCCAGTACTCCTCTTATAGAACCCTTTTCAGAACTCATCTCCCCTGGTGGGAGGGGAGTGTTTCCTGCCTGGGGCTTCTCTGTCTCCCGACAGCTCCCAATGCTTTGGTATTCTCCCCTCAAGCCTGGAGAGAGATTTTTGTCTTACCATCTCTGGATCTAGAGCATGCTAGTTCAGGGCCTGCCACTGGAAGGTGTGTCCTGGGTGTTTGGTGAATGGCAGAGTGTCACAGAGCATCAGGCTTTTGTGAGTGGCTGGCCCCTTTCTGCACTCAAACCTGTACCCGGGATTCATTGAGCCTTCTCAATGCCCTGAAACTGCAAGCAAGGAGCACAGCAGACGGCTCCCCCTGCAGTTAGTCCCTCCAGGGGCTTCTAGGTGATCAGCACAGCATACTGAGGGACTGGCAAGAAGCACATCTAATAAAGAAACGCAAATCTTTTTAACTATAGAGACCCAGGGCATGAAATGTTTGTGCCCTCAAAGGGGCTTCACTTCCCAGAAATAATATGAAAATAACCAGGATAAAGCATTCAATTTTGTAAAGCTGTTCTTATCAGCTGTTCCTCCCTTGCAGCTGGGCTAGAGGCAGTGCAAGGAATTCCACCCTCTTTGGCTACACTTGCTTGTTTCCAGCTTTGCTGTCATAAATGTCAGAGTCTTACCAATCATCGGTTGGCCCAGGGGATAGAACGTGAGGAACAGTTTTCTCCCTCCCAATGTCTGGAGCAGAAAGCTCAGAAGAACCAGTGCAGAAAGCACAGGTTCTGAGACACTCCCAGAGGGGCATCCATTGTCCTGGAAGAGCAAAATGCTTCTTAGGGGCTGTGGCATCTGAGTGGAATCTGGAAGGATTAATGATAGAGTTTCAGGGTGAATTGATGGGGCTTCCCAGGGGGCGCTAGTGGTAAAGAACAGGGCTGCCAATACA
>NW_011495018.1:6713535-6715137 GCF_000754665.1 Bison bison bison | reverse complement strand
AGGATTAATGATAGAGTTTCAGGGTGAATTGATGGGGCTTCCCAGGGGGCGCTAGTGGTAAAGAACTGGGGCTGCCAGTGCAGGAGATATAAGAGACGAGGGTTCGATCTCTGTGTTGGGAAGATTCCCTGGAGTAGGAAATGGCAACCTACTCTAGTATGCTTGCCTAGGAAATCCCATGGACAGAGGAGCCTGGTGGGCTACAGTCCGTGGGGCTGCACAGAGGTGGACACAACTTAGTGACTGGACAACGATGGCCAGAGCTGGTCTGACACCAACACCGAGCCCTGAATCCGAGGGCTTCTCCAAGAGCTGGCCACTGGGCAAGAGCCGGAAGGCCGACGATCTCCTCCAGTTTGGGATGACCTTCACAGAGAAGTTGAAGGAGTCAAAGAAGGCAGATTTATGCTTTAGCTCTTGGCTCATCCTTCCTGCTCTCCCATCCCCATGACTCTGTACTAAATAGTGACCTCTCTGAGTCACGAGCCAATGCCCTGCTCTGTGGAGGAGCCACCTGGGGGTTCCCACGGCAGTGGGAAGCTCCGAGCTTGGGGGACCCCCGTGCTGGTGGAGGGGCAGCCTCCCACTGAGACCCCAGGGCACATCTGGAGCCCTGGGGAACCCATCACAGGACCCTTTAAAAAAATAACGGCCTCGATTCTGAACAGACTCTTTTTGTGGGAATGATTTTTATGTTCCTGAGTATTTGTGAGTTCAATTTTGCACACAATTAATTGTACTTACAAATGCCTCCTTGAGGGCACAATTAGTCACTGGCAACTCATTCAAAAGGTGCCAGAGGCTAATTGTACCCCCAAGTGAGAAGTTTCAGGTGTAATTAATTATTCTTTAATTATTAAATTTATTATTCGTCAGTCGGAGGCACAGAGTTGTGCTTGGGTGAACTTGCTGGCGCAGGGACGGCTGGAACCAAGGGGTCCATGCCACCCTCTGTGCAGACCTCTGCCAAGGCACTGTGGGAAAGAGAGGCCGGGCTTCTTGGCTGCCCGGCTCAGCGTGGGAAACTCCTTCAGTAACAGTCAAGAGCCTGCTGTGCTGCGTGGACAGCGGGGCACTGGCCCAGAAAGCTGGTGGCCTTGGGCCCCCTTGGTCAGGCAGAGGGAAGGGCCAGGGCCTGAAGTTGTCCAAGTTGCCCCTGGAGCCACATGATGGGGCAGATGATGACTCCTCTGTGAGCCTCACCTGCAGGGCAGGCAGACAGCGCCGACCCATATGTCCTGCTGTGCTGAGGAAGGCTCTGGGACCACATGAAATGAGATCAGCTTGGCAGCTTCCCTGAGGGGCAGCTGGGCAGTGGGAGTGACCCCAGCAAGGTCCTCTGGAGACTGACTTCAGTTCAGTTCAGTTGCTCTGTCATGTCCAGCTCTTTGCGACCCTGTGGATTGCAGCACGCCTGGCCTCCCTGTCCATTGCCAACTCCCAGAGCTTACTCAAACTCATGTCCATTGAGTCAGTGATGCCATCCAGCCATCTCATCCTCTGTCATCCCCTTCTCCTCCTGTCTTCAATCTTTCCCAGCATCAAGGTCTTTTCAAATGAGTCAGTTCTTTGCATCAGGTGGCCAAAGTATTGGAGCTTCAT
>NW_011495018.1:6712009-6713432 GCF_000754665.1 Bison bison bison | reverse complement strand
GTTTTCTGAATGTTGAGTTTTAAGCCAGCTTTTTCACTCTCCTCTTTCACTTTCATCAAGAGGCTCTTTAGTTTCTCTTCACTTTTTGCCATAAGGGTAGTGTCATCTGCATATCTGAGATTATTGATATTTCTCTCGGCAATCTTGATTCCAGCTTGGGTTTCATCCAGCCTGGTATTTCATATGTTACTCTGCATACAAGTTAAATAAGCAGGATGGCAAAATACAGCCTTGACATACTCCTTTTCCTATTTGGAACCAGTCTGTTCTGTGTCTGGTTGTAACTTGCTTCTTGACCTGCATATAGATATCTCGGGAGGCAGGTCAGGTGGTCTGGTATTCCCATCTCTTTAAGAATTTTCCACAGTTTGTTGTGATCTACACAGTCAAAAGTTTTGGCGTAGTCAAAATCTTGACTTACCAGTTGTGAAACCCAGATATAAACATCTCCATGAGCCTCAGTTTTCTCATTTGTAAAATGGGAATTTATAATAACAACCTACTTCTTGGGGTTGGGAGGATTGAGTCAATTAGTGTATGCAGAGTTTTGTATGCAGAACATAGTGTATGCAGCCACTATGGAAAATATGGAGGTTTCTCAGAAAAACAAAAATAGAGTTGCTCTACAACCCAGCAATCCCATTCCTGGGCATGCACTCAGACAAAGCTATAATTCAAAAAGATACACACACCCTTATGTTCACTATTTACGTAGTGAGCATAATAGCAGCACTATTTACAAAAACCAAGACCTGTAAACAACCTCAATGTCCATCGCAGATGAATGGATAAAGATGTGGTACCAAATGGAATACTACTCAGTCATCAAAAAAGAATGAGACAATGCTGTTTGCAGCAACAAGGACAACCTAGAGATGATCACGCTAAGTGAAGAAAGTCAGAAAGAGAAAGAGAAATGCCACACGGTGTCACTTACATGTGGAATCTAAACTACAAAACAAATGAACATCCCTATGAAACAGAAACAGGCTTAACAGACATAGAGAGCAGACTCATAGTTGCCAAGTGGGTAGAGGCTTGGGGAGGGAAGGACTGGGAATTTGGGATTCAGTTCAGTTCAATTCAGTCACTCAGTCGTGTCTGATTCTTTGCGACCCCATGAATCGCAGCACGCCAGGCCTCCCTGTCCATCACCAACACCCAGAGTTCACTCAGACTCACATCCATCGAGTCAGTGATGCCATCCAACCATCTCATCCTCTGTCGTCCCCTTCTCCTCCTGCCCCCAATCCCTTCCAGCATCAGAGTCTTTTCCAATGAGTCAACTCTTCTCATGAGGTGGCCAAAATACTGGAGTTTCAGCTTTAGCATCATTCCTTCCAAAGAAATCTCAGGGCTGATCTCCTTGCAGTCCAAGGGACTCTCAAGAGTCTTCTCCAACACCACAGTTCAAAAGCTGTCT
>NW_011495018.1:6710925-6711909 GCF_000754665.1 Bison bison bison | reverse complement strand
TCCTTGGTTTTTACTTTTAAAATGTGCAATGTTACAGCAAAGACAAGGGAATAATGTGGACGTGTATTTTTCTGTATTCTGCAAACCGATCTACACGTCCACACCTCAGGTGTCCTTCAGGCCAGGATCATGCTGTCCCGGTGACGTGACCTAGCCCCTTCCTCACTGTGCCCACCTTCCCATGATGAGTGGTCCTCTCACCCCCACTCCTGGATGGCACGCACACACCCTTGCCTCCCAGTTTACCCCAGCTTGACCGTCACTGCCTACTCTATGACCTGCTGGGGACCAGGGTCTCCTTCTGCACCCACGAGTCACCCCTCCCCACCAAGAGCTCAGCCAAAGTCTCAGCCCAGCTGCCTGTGCCCCTGAGAGCTGGGAGGGCCCTTGTTTAATTTTCCGTTTCATTAGGACACAGAGTCGGAGGAGTTCCTCCCCAGAGCTGTTTCTCCTTCCTCCCCTTCCCAGAGGCAACCGTGGCCATGAACTTGGTGTGCAGCCTTCCCATTCCGTTTTAGAGATTCTTCTACATATGTATGCACCTGTGAACAGTTTTCAGTGTTTTGTGTGTTTCAAAACTGTCCATCAGTGCTATCATGCTGCAACACGCTTTTTTCACTCAGCTGTCTGTCTTTGAGCCCTGTCCACAGAGATGCCTGTGGATCCAGGGCTGCCGACGGACCAGGTGACTGAGGCCCTGGAGCCCTGCAGCCTAAGAGAGCATGAAAGAGCCCAGAAAAGGAGCCAAGGGACTGTCCCCACTGACCGCCTCTATGTTATATCCGGCATATCAGGTCACAGCAACAGAAGCTAACGCCCAGTTATCAATGAGCAAAAAATGAACTTATTGTCAGACTCTCATGTAGAATGAATTATTAAAGGGATGGTAGAGAATCAGGTTTAGGAGAAGGCAATGGCATCCCACTCCAGTACTCTTGCCTGGAAAATCCCATGGACGGAGGAGCCTGGTAGGCTGCAAGATCG
>NW_011495018.1:6709678-6710825 GCF_000754665.1 Bison bison bison | reverse complement strand
GTTGGTCATAACTTTCCTTCCAAGGAGTAAGCGTCTTTTAATTTCATGGCTGCAGTCACCATCTGCAGTGATTTTGGAGCCCCCCAAAATAAAGTCTGACGCTGTTTCTACTGTTTCCCCATCTATTTCTCATGAAGTGATGGGACCAGATGCCATGATCTTCGTTTTCTGAATGTTGAGCTTTAAGCCAACTTTTTCACTCTCCACTTTCACGTTCATCAAGAGGCTTTTTAGGTCCTCTTCACTTTCTGCCATAAGGGTGGTGTCATCTGCATATCTGAGGTTATTGATATTTCTCCCGGCAATCTTGATTCCAGCTTGTGCTTCTTCCAGCATCTGCTAATTTGGGATTAGCAGATGCCAACTATTATATATAGAATGGTAAACAAGGTCCTGCTGTTTAGCACAGGGAACTGTCCTGAATACCCTGCATAAGCCAAAATGGAAAAAATATGAAAAATAATATATATGTATAATATATATATTATATGTTATATATATTATACAATATATAATATATATTATACAATACATAATATATATATTTATATATATATGAGTCTCTTTGCTGTACAGCAGAAATTAAACACAACCCTGTTAAAAAAATGCCCTTCCATTGAAAACATCATGACTATTTACTATTTATAATTATTTACTATTATTACTATTATTTCTTTTATTCCCCATGGCCATAAGCCTGCTTCCAAAGGGAAAGCTATTGCACAAATAGTCACCCGCGAACTTTGTTTAAAATGTTATGCATGCTACTTCCTGACTCAGGAAGAAAAATCTATCTTTTTGTAGCCAAGACAAGAGGAGCCTCACTAAAACGTTCAAAGTGATTATTTCTATGTGATGAGATTTTGGGTGGTCACTTTCTTGTCTTTTTCGCATTTTTTACTTTTCCTCATGTGTGTTAAGTCACTTCAGTCATGTCCTACTCTTCGCGAGCCCACGGACCGTAGCCCGCCAGACTCCTCTCTCCGTGGGATTCTCCAGGCAAGAATACTGGAGTGGGTTGCTGTGCCCGCCTCCAGGGGATCTTCCTTGGTTTTTACTTTTAAAATGTGCAATGTTACAGCAAAGACAAGGGAATAATGTGGACGTGTATTTTTCTGTATTCTGCAAACCGATCTACACGTCCACA
>NW_011495018.1:6696968-6709578 GCF_000754665.1 Bison bison bison | reverse complement strand
CGGACACGACTGAGCGACTTCACTTTCACTTTTCACTTTCATGCATTGGAGAAGGAAATTGCAACCCACTCCAGTGTTCTTGCCTGGAGAATCCCAGGGGTGGGGGAGCCTGGTGGGCTGCCGTCTACGGGGTTGCACAGAGTCGGACACGACTGAAGTGACTTAGCAGCAGCAGCAGCAGCAGAGAATCAGGTTTAAGAAAAGATGTACGATAATGGCAGTTCTAGGAACCTGGGGTGGCAGGCAGGAACTAACCCCTCATAACCTCGTCATGAAGATGCTGGGATGAAGGTCCTCTAGGTGACCTTTCTTGTCATTTCACTTAAGATGCAAGATCTCTGAGAGAACACTTCACTCAAACTGGCTTAAGCAAAGACCGACTATATGGCTCACATAGCTAAAAAGCCCACGTTCGGAAGTAAGGCTGGCTTCAGGTATGTTTTGACTCAGGGCCCCAATGTTGCAGCAGGACTCTGTCTCTCTCTTCTCTCTCTTGGGCGTCCCCTGTGGTTCTTGGTTCTTCTCCCCTTGTGCCAGCTTGAGAGTTCCCACAGCTCCAGGCTTTCTCTGTCTCAGCCTTCACGGTGGGGAGGAAAAGCACCAGCTTCTCTGTCAGCCTTTCAAGGAGAAGACAGCAGGGCCCTGGCCTGGATGAGGTCGTATGTCCGATGAGGCCGTATGAGTCAGTCCCTGTGGCCGGAGGAACGCATCGGTCTCATAGGCTAACACCTGGTCACATGCTTTTCCCAAGGCGTCTCACCTGAAGCTCAGAGACACAGCTTCTCCAAGGGAAGTTGGCTGTCTTGCCCAAAGAAGGGCAAGGAGATGCCCAGTTGTCAAAAAAAAAAAAAAAAAAAAAAAATTGCCCACTCTACCGAGCAAACATAAATAAGCAAGAGATCTGAATGAAATAAAACAGGGCAGCAGGCTGGCCACAGAGGACTCGCCCAAACCCCTGCTGGGAGCAGGGGGACCCCAGGAAGCAGTGTTGAGAGAACTGAAAGAGCAGCTTTTTCCTCACACCCGGGCACCATTGCCCGTGGCTCCCGTAAGGTGGGGGATCAGGCCCTGAGGTGCTGCCTCGAGATTCCTTCCGTCTCCCCTCCCTCCGATTACTGTCAAATGATGAACTTCCACTGCATGTACATTTTCTCGGGATCATCCCCTCAAATGAATTATATGAATAATAAAGTTTCAATATTTTTCCTTCAGCAATTAATCTTGGTGAGCATGAAACTTCATTTGGGGGCTGGAATCCATGCATCAGAGTGACGAAGGAGCCAGCCAGGCGCAGGATCGGCTGGGGTGATGAAATACGGGCGCTCCTCAAAACCCGGGGGTCCTCTCCAGTGTGAGACGTGTCCCATTTGAGGCCCAGCTGTCCCCGCAGACGGCGGAGCCCGCCCAGCCTGTAGCGCCTTTCGCTTCCGATTTTATGTGGGAAAGCCTCCGGATTGGACTTAAACATTCACAAGCGGTGTTCATGAGAGGAAAAAGACGATCGAAAAAATAGTTCATAAACCCAAACCAGTCGTTATTAGAGTGGCAAAAACACCGTGCTTCTGCACAGAATAGTTTACGTTAAATTAAAAACCATAACTTATCTCCAAGACACTCCATTTAGTACATCTGAGGTTAAATATGGTTCATAGCAGCTCTTTCAATTAAATTGTTCTTCCTTTGCTCTAGTAAAGTATATTAAACATAATTTCCTGAAAAGTAACAGAGATCATTACTCTGTTTGCAAATTGATACCATGTTATTAAAAATAGGAAATATTTGCAGGGATATTTCAGATCACCGAGAACCTCATACTGGCAGCAAGGATGCACCTGAGATCTGGAATTCTGGCTTCCTGATCAAGGAGCGGGGAGGCCGGGCTTGGGGGACGGGACGGGGCCGTGGAAGCGTCAGGACGAGGGGGCATCCTGAAGGAGTATCCCAGAGGGCTGTGTCTTTCCGGTCTGTGTCCCAGGGTCCTTGGGGCTGAGAGCTTCAGCCTGTTAAGCTGCAGGTTGATCTGAGTTGGGTACTCGCCTTTGACTTCAAGGGTTGTCATCTCTCTCACATAAATGGACTTTATGGCCTGGACTGGCCTTTATCTTTGCCCGTCCTGCTGGAAAGGCCTGTAACACAAGGAGTAAGGCGTCCACCTCTGTCCCCTGAGTCATGTCACGGAATCATCTCAAGTTCATAAACAAAGCCCCCAAACGGCTTTTCCAAGGCCTGACGTGTCTCAGGGGAGCGCAGTGTGGGTTCAACTCTGTCGTCTGGGCCCAGGCTGGACCACCATCCTCCCCGGCCTCAGCAAGGGGAGGATGGGGCGGAATTACCGATGGCAAAGCCCAGACTCAAGGCCTCCATTAGAGGCTGGAGTCTCTGGGAGCCGGGCAGGCCGTGAGGTCAAAGTCACCTGTCTGTGGAGGTCAGGTGTGATGTCAGGCCTGCCACAGGGGTGCAGTCCCCTGCACCCCAAGACTGTGAGGGCTTCAGGAACCGGGGAGCCCTGCTCTGACTGGAGTGTGGACTTAATACTTGCTGCTCTGGCCACAGTCTGGCTGTGTGTGCAGGGAAGCAGCATTCTAGGTTCAGCAGGAACACGAGAGAAAGATCATTGTGGGTGCTCCCTGGTGGTCCAGTGGCTAAGACTCTGAGCCCCCGATGCAGGGAGCGCAAGTTCAATCCTTGGTCAGGGAACTAGATCCTGAAAGCCACAGCTAAGATCAGGTGCAGCCAAATAAATAAATACTTTTTAAAAAGGAAAGATCACTGTGTTTGTGTGTGTGGAGAGGGGGCAGGGATTCTTCAGAACCACCTAACCTAACCTGGGAAACACCTCTCCCAACCCCTCGTGGCCCTGTCCCTGTTTTCACTCAGAGGCCCAGGGCCCTGAACGCAGGGTAGAAAATGCTGCTGTTGTTCGAGCCGGGGAGGGCAGCGGAAGCCTGGAGTCATGGTCCCCCTCCTGCCTCACCAAGCACGCAGCTTCTGCAGCTCTGTTCCAGGCCCCTCTGGGGCCCGAGTCTGACCCGGGCGGCAGGCTTGCGTGTGTGACTAGCACGAACCTGCAAGAGCTGCCGACACCGCTGTTGTGTACAGTGAACTCGAGAAGGGAAGTTACGGGGCTGCTGGGCAGGCACACGTGCAAGTGTAAAGGCGCTTCTAAACCGCCCTCCGGAAGGACCGGCTCGGGCTACACCTTGACTGCAGGCCAAGGCGCATCTCCCCAGACTCTCGCCCATGGCCCACGTCATTCAGCTGAAAACGTGGGCTAATCCGGGCAGTGAACAGGGTCTTACGGGAGCTTTTGTGTGCTGTTCCCTGATTACCCCTGAGGTGCACGACTGTCCTTAATGCCTCCTACTCATTTTCATTTCTTCTATGAACTGCCTCTTTGCATTCTTTGCCCATTTTTTAAATTGAGCTTTTTTTGTCTTTTCATTATTAAGTTGAAACAGTTTTTCATACAATCTGATTATTAACAGTTTTTTTGTGTATGTCACAAATATTTTCTCCCAGTTGAGAATGAAAATTCTCTTTTAATTTAGTTTATGGTTTCTTTCTTTTTTTCTACAGAAATACTCAGTTTTCTCCAGAGAAATAGCCTGTTCAGTATAAGAAGCCAAGACAGAATGCCCACTGCAGCAGTGATTTTAATAGTGAGATGCTGGAAGAAACCCACATGTCCATCAATAAGCGACTAGTTAAACAAACCACACATCCATACTAAGTACTGGACAACTAAGCTGCAGGAAGAAGACGAATGAGGCCAATGTGTGCATGCTGATTTAGAGCATTTTGTCCGCAAGTTGCAGGAAGATGTGTATGGCATGATACCACTTAAATTAATAACGTCCCAGCAGATAAAACCCCTCAACCCCACATTTCCTTATATAATATTTTGTCTGCATGTATTCATAAATGCAATGGCACCCCTCTCCAGTACTCTTGCCTGGAAAATCCCACGGACAGAGGAGCCTGGTAGGCAGCAGTCCATGGGGTCGCTAAGAGTCGAACACGACTGAGCGACTTCACTTTCACTTTTCACTTTCATGCCTTGGAGAAGGAAATGGCAACCCACTCCAGTGTTCTTGCCTGGAGAATCCCAGGGCCGGGGGAGCCTGGTGGGCCGCTGTCTATGGGGTTGCACAGAGTCGGACAGGACTGAAGCGACTTAGCAGCAGCATTCATAAATGCATACATATAGATCTGGAAGGATCCACAGGACACAAATGCCAGAAGTTGCTTTGGGCAGGAGGCTTTGGGGTGATCAGGGGACTTGAATTAATTTTTTTCTATTATTTATTATGATGATATATATTATTTTGTCCATATTATTTGAATATTTTGTGAAGAGACCATGTTATGGACTGAATATTTATGTCTCCCCAAAATTCATATGTTGAAACCCAATACCCAGTGTGATAATGGCATTAGAGGGTGGAGCCTCTGGGAAGTGATTAGGTCCTGAGGGTGGAGCCCTCGTGAATGGCATTAGTGCCCTTGAAAGAAGAGCACTCGTTGGGACTTCCCTGGTGGCCTAGGGGCTAGGACTCAGTGCTCCGAGTGCAGGGGCTCTGGGTTCGATCCCTGGTCAGGAAGCTAGATCCTGCATACCACAGCTGAAGATCCCGCATGCTTCAGTGAAGACTGAAGGTCCCTCATGCTGCAACTGAGAGCCTGCGCAGTCAAGTAAACAGATAAAAATCAGCATGAAGAGAAGAGAAGAGAGCTTGTTTTCACTCTGCTGTTTTTCTGTCATGGGAGAATACAACAAGAAGTTGGCATCTGAGGCTGGGAAGAGGCTCTCATGGGACTCTGACCAGGCGGGCACCTTGGTATCAGAACGCCAGCCTCCAGATATGTGAGCAGGACACTTCTGTTGTTTATAAGCCACCGGGTCTGTGATACTTTGTTAGGGCCTGAGCTGACCGAGACGGACGATGTTCCTATTTTTCTATGGGTTATTGAAAAAGAGAAGCTGTGAGATCGGTGAGGAGTCTGCACAAGCCTCATTGATCTCTGCCGAATCTGCAGAGGCAGCCCAGACCGGGGCTGGGGGAGAGTCTGGATGAGAGGAGGTGGGAACAGCTAGCACGTGCAGGGCGTCACCCGTGTGTCGGCCGGTGTCTGTCCTGTGTGGGCATTCCCCTCGGAACCCTCCAGGTCAAGTTCAAGTGTTGACTGTGTCCTTTATTCCCGCTGTGACCCTGGGTGGGTCGTGTGACCCGTGGGCCCCTTTGGGCCTCACCTTCTTTATCTGTAAAATGGGTGTGGCATCACCTGGACTGTCTTACTGTGCCGGGCAGGGTGCGAGGTGTGAACCAACTAGGGCAGTCTCGAGGAAGAGAGAGCACGTGAGAGGGTGACCCAAGCAGCAGCTGGATGTGTTCTTTGACCGTGCAGGGGCAGAAGAAGCATTCGAGGACTGTTCTGTAAAGACGCTCGTCTTCAATAAGGTGTCTGTTATTCTCGGGGGGAGGAGGCTGAGCCTTCTCTGGCAAAGGACTGGGGTCTCCCGAGGCTTCCCCACCGGAGGCTTTGAACCTTTGATCTACAGGAGGCCTTGGGACGACAGGAATAGAGCGGGTGGCTTCCCTGGCATGGCATTTGTACAGTTAAACCCACAGAGGACAGCAGGGAAGATTCTAAAAGGAGAAGACCCTGAGGGTGGGGGGTGCATTAAGACGAGATGAGCCATCCATTAGGGGTGCGTCCGCCTCTCTGGGACCATCTCTGAGGAGATTCATCAGTGTCAAGGCCGATGAAAAAGACCTGCAAAGATCAATTCCTTTGTGCAAGATAAATAGTTTAAAATAATTGTATATATGTAAGGGGTTTGCCTTCTCATAATTGAAGAGAACAGAGGGAGGCAAGAATGTTCCAGGGAGAATGTCTTTGCTCCGCAGCGTGGAGTCTGCAGCATCAGGCAGACCGGTTAACAGTTGGCAAAAAGCCAGGGAGCTTAATCAATCTCCAAAGTTTATTATGAATAACCCCCGCAGCTAATGGATCATTCTTAGCAAGAGCATCATCCTGGTTATTTCCTCATTTTTATAAATTGATCTATAACTTTGAATCCTGGTCCTAGAGAGAGCGGCAAGGGACGTTAGAAACCAGCAAACCCAGCAGAATTCTTTTATCTCCACAAAGATTAAGTGAGACTGTTTTTGTGGAACTGGGAGCAGGATTCCACCTACTCAGACTTCACTTTCCTGGCCCCACAGTGGCCCCTGAGGCACCTCCTTGAAACCCAAGGGCTGTGGGGATATACAGAGACCACTGGGCTCTCCAGACTCTCCTGTTCTTCAGATGAGGAAACTGTGGCCCAGAGAAAGGAAGTGACTTAACCACAATCTCATGTCACGTACTTGTGGATGAGGTTGGTTAGTCACTCAGCAGCCATTGTGCAACTCCCTTTTGCTTACTTGATGAGCCTTCTCCTATTACAGGGGTTAAAAATGGTGGATTACTCATTTTTCCAATCTGTCTTCCAGCTAGAATATTGGTATTAACTCAATTCTGCCCAATTCTGGGAAAGGTCTACCTCCCTGACAAGAAGCAGCAAGCAGGAGAAACTGTCTTTCTTCTTGAATTTTGGTGTGGTTGTAGTGAGGATGTAATGACTGGAGCTGCAGCAGCTATCTTGTAACCATGAAGATACAAAGAAACAAAGCTTGAAGATGACCGTTGTGTTAGCTGGGATCCAGCCAGGAAACATGAGTCACTCTAAGTGATCAAAAGAGAGAAAACCGATGCAGGATAGCCTATATAGATGATGCAAGAGCCTGATGCAAAGGGAACCGGGAGGCCCCACACCCCTACCCATCCTGCTCTAGAAGTTAGCAATCATGGGACACTGTTCACAATCCTGGGGCCTGGAGGGATAGGGGAGGAAGGACTATTATTATGAGAGTCCAGAAGTAATCCAGAATCATGGCAAGAACTTCTTGGAAGGAGCTGGGGGTGGGGAGGAGGAGAGGGAAATTGTTTGGTCAGAGCTTAAGCCGCATACAGCCTCCACCAGTCAGAGGTGCCCTGGGACACACACACACAGACACCCAACCCCCTCCCTCCATCTGCCCTCCAGTCCTCTATTAGTGCTTCCTCGTGCCCAAGCCGCCCCAGGATCCCGGGCACTGCAGGTCCCCAAGATGAAAGCAGAGCAGGGATTGGGAGTGACCCCATCACCACACTGAAGATGACTGGGCAGGAAGACGGAAAGCCCTCATGCCTACAACAACCTCGCTGAGCCATGCACCAGTGTGCCCTTCACCTTGTCCTGGGGAGAAGAGAGATTTGAATTCTTCAAGTCACTGGGACTTGGGGCAGATCTGATTCATGGGATTGAAGCAGCCTTTCTGTTGCCGCTGAATTGAAGCCAGAGCCCGTGTCTTCCAACCCACAGTTCTGAGACCAGCCTCCACCCTCTGAAGACCACAACAGACGCCTGAGACCTGATCCTGCTCCTCAAAAAGTAGGTGATGACGGGGCAGAACAGAGAAAGCTGGAGTGTCAGGGCGGAGCCCTGGTCTAGAGCCGCAGGCCCCTGTGCTCTGAATAGCTCACAGCAGGGAGGAAGAGGAAGGGGAAGGGAGCTCGGAGGCCCCACGAAGAACAAGAACCACTGGTGGGAGGGGCCCTGGGCTGAATCTCAGGCTTTTCTCAGGGCCAGTATGTGAATACGGAAAGGATGTCAGCTGGATGGGTTGCCTGGGTCAGTAGCTTTCATACTTTGTTGAGACTCAGTATCAAATGTGACTTTTTTTGAAACTCAAAGTGGGGGTGGGAGCCCCAAGCTCCCCCTCTCCATTCTACACCACAGCCCTGCCGGCCTTCCCAGCAGTCTACAGACAGTTTGAAAACAACTGATCTAGTCTGCCCAGGTCCACGCACAGCCGAGGACACCAGGGCTTCGCTTCCCCCTCAGCTGGCTTCAAGGATAGCTACCCTACTCGGCCCCCAGCAGCCTGCATGGTAGGGCACTGGTTTATTGATAAAATGGATTCCCTGGTGGCTCAGTGGCAAAGAATCCGCCTGCCAATGCAGGAGAAGAAGGTTTGATCCCTGGGTCAGGAAGATCCTCTGGAGAAGGAAATGGCAACCCGTTTCAGTATTCTTGCGTGGAAAATTTCCATGGACAAAGGAGCCTGGCGGGCTAAAGCCCATGGGGTTGCAAGAGTTGGACATGACTGAACACTCACCCACCTGATGAAACTGGCAGAGTCAGGACAGAGTGGGTCTTGGGGAGTCTGGGTCAGGGCGTCCTCAGGTTGCCGCCAGGCCTCTCTCTCTTCCTCTCCTCCCCACAGCCTGCCTGGAGCACGGCAGCTCTATCAAATCTTATTGCTTTCTCTCTGTGTGGCTGCGATGATCACTAAGTTGGCCTCTCCAGCTTAGTCCAAGGACAAAATTTCAAATGCCTCTTCTTTTTTTTTTTTTGCTGTGCTGAGTCTCCCTTGCAGTGAGTTGCCCCACAGCATGTGGAATCTTAGTTCCCTGACCAGGGATGGAACCTATGTCCCTTGCATTGGAAGGCAGATTCTTAACCACTGGATCAACAGGGAAGTCCTCCAAATGTCTCTTTTTTTTTCAGTTTCAGGATGGAGACTCTTGGGGACACTTTGACCCTATGCCCATGTTTGGGACCTCTCACAGTATCAGGGGCCTGGGTCTGATGGCCCAGCCTTAACCACAAACTCAGTTAAGGGCCTGGGGGCAAGGGTTGACATCAGAACATTTGCAGGCAGCACAGTACTGAGCCCTGGGAAAGCCTGAAGAATGGGACAGTCCCCCTCACATCTATACCTCTTCTAGGGTCAGAGTTGGAGGGAGAGGGGCCTGAGTGGGCCCCCGCTGGACCACGGGCTGCCCTGTGATCGTGGCAGCCCCAGAATCTCTCTGGCTCTTGGCGTCCCCAGCTATGGAACAAGGAGACCACTTCCCATCATGAGACTTCCTGTGCCCATCAAGCAAGATAAGAAGTTAAGAAATGCTTCGTAATAAAACCAACAAGGAACGTCTACAGAGATCGGTTGGGTTTGGACCCCGAGCCCCTGACCCCGCTTTCATGACCTCGCTGGGCTCCCTGTGGTTCCTCCCAGATCTTGGGAGGAGGACGAATACCCAGCTCAGCACCTCCCCCTCCAGGTGAGGCCCTGACCTAGGGCCCCAGCTGACAGGCCTCCTGGAAGCAACTCTTCCCTGGGAGTAGAGAATCTTTATTTCTAAGGGCTGTGATTCTTATTTGGTTAAATAACACATTTAAAAAAATTGTTGTGATTCCATACTGAAGCTTCCCATATGGTTAATTGGAAGTGTTCTCACCAATATTGCAGGCTGTAAAAACTAATGAGGTAAATGGAAAATTTATCAAGTGCCACAGTTAGAAATTAACTTATTGCTTGATGCCACGCTCATGACTAATGAAGTTAGAGGGAGCTCTTCATAAAGAGTGAGAACAGAGCCCTTGCTGTCGGGGAAAACCCTTCTGTTTGCCCCTTTCTACCTCTCTCCCCACCTCTCCTACCTCAGATATATCAGATGAGCACAGCAAAAGACAGGACTAAGTCTACATCATTTGAACACGGTGTCTGCACTGGATCATGTATTATATCACCAATAACAGTAACTTGTGCTTGGTACACCTTTCCTGTGTTCTTCTCACATCAGGACTGTAAGGGAGGGACTGTGATTGTGTACAATTCACAGATGAGAAAACTGAGGCTCAGGGACACGAAGTCACACTGTACTGGGTGGTGAAGCTGCAGATCAAATCTGACGCCAATATCCATGTGCATTTCACTCAGCGATTCACTCATTCATTCGTTCAATCAAAATGACATAGAGGCATGGAATGCCTACCAAGCGCCAGGCACCAGGCGTGCCTGGAGATGCTAGGGTGGAGTGGGGCGGGGATGAAGGACCTGGACGCAAGTCTGGGTCCCCTGCCACTTGCTGGCTGTGGGAAGGCGCTGGACCTTCCAGCCGGTTGGCTCTCCAGATTTACTCCATCCTTCTGCACTCAGCTCTGTGCCCTGGGAGCCCACATCCATGGGCTCCTTTGCTCTCTGGCTTCTGATGGATCCTACTTACAAGAGGCACTGACCAGAGAGGACGCAGGAGGAGAGTAGGGGAGGGAAGTTTCTATGGGGGGTGGTATTTCTTCAGCTCCCCCCTTGCTGGTTGCTGGTGGTTGGTGCCACATCTTCCCACGCCTCCTTCCTCTTAGATTGCACCTCCCTTCCAGAGGCTTCCTGCATACACGTGCTCTCCGTGGATCCCCGTGGCCCTTACCCTTCACTCTCCCAGGCCTGGGGGTCAGGGGTCCTGGCTGCCACTAGCCAGAAAGATGGTTTCCTTCAGTCTTGCCTCCACTTTGTGAAATTGCCCCTTTAATAAACTCCCTTGTAATGATTTTTTTTTTTAGGGCTTGACATTCAGCTTGTGGGATCTTAGTTCCCTGACCAGGGATTGAACCCTCACCTTCCGCAGTGAAAGCATGGAGTCCTAACCGCTAGACCAGCAGCGAATTATTCCTTGAAGTGACCACTTTGCATGGCATCTCTTCCCAGCTGAGGTGTGACACAATGATTTTGCTCAAGTTACTGACCTGAGCCTCAGCTTCCTCACCTGTCAATTGGGTTAACAAATTACCGAAACTAATTTGTGAGATGTGATTGGTACAATGCTCAGGAGATATTAACTACTCAATAGATGCTTTTCTTATTGTTAAGACAGGATCCTGCCTTTCAGGACAAACAGCACTGACCATCACACTTGAGCTTCCCATGGAATCCTGGAGATGTTTGTTAAACGTGCGGAGTCTGGCCGAAGCCCGTGGGCCCAGGAGGAGCCCTGCAGGTGACTGGCAAAGCCTTGTGGATGGACTGTGACAGCACGGTGGGAGGGAAGGAGCGCCCAGGAAGGGTGCATGGGGTGGGGTCTTCATCGGAGTGCAGGCGGGTCTGGGAAGGCTTTCTGGAGGAGCCGCGCTGACCTGACACCTCCGTGGAAGCTTGTGGATCAGGGCTGCTCGATGCCCAGGACGCGGCCAGAGGTGACGGGCAGGGGTGGCACGAGGCGGTGAGAGATGGAGCTGTGGTCGGCTGTCTACTGGAGCTCAGATGTCATCGCTCAGTGAGCGGAGTCCCTGCAGGGTTTTCTCTAGAGAAGTGGTTCAGTGAGGGGAGACCAGGAAAGTGCCTCTCTGAGGGGACATCACCCACCTTATTAAAAACAGCAGACTCCTGGGACCTCCCTGGTGGTCTGGTGGCTAAGACGCCGCACTCCCAGTGCAGGTGCCCTGGGTGTGATCCCTGGTCAGGGAGCTAGATCCCACATGCCTTAGCTAAGAGTTTGCATGCCTCAAATGAAGATCCTGCATGCTGCAACTAAGACCCAGTGCAGCCAAAGAAGTAAATAAATATTTTTAAAAATTGGCAGACTCCTGATGATAGTGGGTGGCAGGGAGGGATCTGAGCTTTCCCCAGAATCGAGGCGATGTTGACCCACGTTAGAATTCCAAGTCCCCAGCGCATCCCCACGTGCTTCCTGCACCTGACTCCACTGGAGAGCTGCTTCCTCCTCCTCCTTTCCTTCTCTGCAGCTCATCCCCTCCTCCCTCCTTCCCTTCCTCCTCCTGCGTTGGCCTTCTTCATTCCTCCAGCTGCTGTGGCCCCAGCCTTCAGGGCCTGCGAAGGGGCCCATCTAAGACCATCTAAATACCAACTAACACCTTCTCCTCTCAAACCGCCCTCTGAGTCCTTTCTCTGACCTTGGCTCTGACCCTGAGAAAGAACGCACGCATGGCTGATGACCAGAGTCACCACGCTAAGGGTCCAGCCAGTCAGCTCCCTTCCCAGCTCTCTGCTCTTGTCTGTGCCTGTCTCGAGCGTGTGGTAGCAGGCATGAGAAGCAGAATTGCAGGCCTGGGAGAGGCCGCCTCCCCTGCCGGGTCCCAGAGCAGAGGCCGTGTCTGTGTCCTCAGACGTCCAGGTACAGGGTCTGGCTCGTCTGGGGTTTCTTCCGTGTTCACTGAGTCAATGAAACCAGACGGAGTGATCATTTACAATTCAGTGGACGTACTGAATGCCTCCTGCCAGCAAAGGCTGGGAACTCTATAAAAGAGAGTGAGACTTAGTCCCCGACCCAAGGGAGTTAACAGCTTTGTGGTGGAGAGAAAGCAACCCATATCGATCCACCATGGGGTCAGCATGCTGGACACCAACGCTCCCCAGCCCTGAGCATCCCTGGAGCCTCGGTTGTCATTACCTCCTCTCCGGACTGCTGCGGTGCTCAGACGGGTCTCCTTGCTGTTGGCTTCTCTCCTGCCCAGTCCTGTAGCACAAATGCCCAGATGAGAGTCCTCCTGGATGAAGCGCAGGTTGTAGCATGCCCCCCTCCTCCAAGCTTCATGTTTCCCATTATTTGTGATAAACTGCAAGCTGCCCGCTTACGCTGGCGATTGAGGCCCTTCTTACTTGTCCAGCTTATCTTTCCAGTCCATCCTGCGGCCCTTCCTCGACACAGCCAAACAGGACTGTGCACTGATCTTGGACTTTCAAAGGCCCATCCCTGTCCTCAACATTTTGCTCAGCGTTTCTTCTGT
>NW_011495018.1:6696400-6696681 GCF_000754665.1 Bison bison bison | reverse complement strand
CGTTTCTTCTGTCGGGAGCATCATTGCCCTGTTCTCTCCACCACTTTTTAGGTTCTACTGCACATCTTACTCCTACTAGGAAAACTCCTGATGAAACCTGGGAAGTACCCCTTCTACTATAAACATTTTATAGTTCAGTTCAGTTCAGTTGCTTAGTCGTGTCCGACTCTTTGCGACCCCATGGACTGCAGCACGCCAGGCTTCCCTGTCCATCACCAACTCCCGGAGCTTGCTCAAACTCAAGTCCATTGAGTTGATAATGCCATCCAACCATTTCATCC
>NW_011495018.1:6692041-6696300 GCF_000754665.1 Bison bison bison | reverse complement strand
TCCCAGCATCAAGGTCTTTTCCAATGAGTCAGTTCTTCGCATCAGGTGGCCGAAGTATTGGAGTTTCAGCTTCAGCATCAGTCCTTCCAATGAATATTTAGGACTGATTTCCTTTAGGATGGACTGAGGAATTTAAAAAAAAAAAAAAAAAGCACTGCAAATTGGCCAGCAGACAGGAAGTAGATCATCTCTTCTCCATCCAGGGAGGGAACCTGAGTCTCCTGCATGGCAGGCAGATTCTTTACTGTCTTGGCTGCCAGGGAAGCCCTAGTACATTGCCAGTAGAGTTTAAATTGACACAATCATTCAGAAATCCAACTTGGCCTGTGTATCAGAGATTATAGAACTCTCTCCTTAAACCTAGTAAATCTACTTGTAAGAATCTGTATTATGGACGTTCCTTACAGAGGAACTTCTGTACTTCAGTATTATTTACATGTTCCCTATATTTACATGTTCCCTAGAATCTAGACTTCAAAAGCTCATGGAGAGAGTCATTGGCTCCACGTATTACAGCATGGTCACGTGATGAAATATGCACCATTTACAAGCTGTGTTTTCCAGTGGCACGGGAAACTGCTTGTGATATAATATCTGGATAATGTAGGCAATTTATAAAACATAAATATTTTATGTCTGTTCAAAGCTGGAAGGAGACAGGTCAGAAGGTATGGGGGGTGATTATTTCTAGTTGGTGGTTTATAGATTATTTAAAATTTCTTCTTTATGTTCTGTATTTTCCTAACTTTCTGTTTGTGTTGTTTTGATGATGGAAGATAAGCTCCTTTCTCTTCAAAAGAAAGTACAGAGCTTTGCATTTCTCTTAGGGAGGAATTCTCCTGCTGTGATTTATAATTTGGGGGCACTTGTCTTCAATTTCTTATTAGATAATGTACCCCCCAAAGGACATGGACTAGCTTGCCAGCTCACTTTTGCAGCCTCTGAAAGCTGAGTTGACATTCGGACATAGTAGGACATTGTTGAAAAGGATGGGACTCCCTTTGTTTGAAAACAGCCCTGGCGCCCTGGGGTCCCTGTGTCTCAGGAGGACATGGCGGGCTCCGTGTCTGGGAGGCACCGACAAAGCGCAGGTGCTGGGGGAAGGGCCAGCAGCCCTTGGTGGGAACTCAATTCTGGCCGTCCCATTTACTCGTCTGGAAACGGTTCCAACAATTGAGTAGATGATTGCTGTACAAAATCTTTTTGTTCTGTAAGAACTTACTCTTGTTTTTCTTAACCATCTATTTTTGTTTCTTGGTGGTTTTTTGGGTTCTATTTATAGACTCTGCTCTGGAGAGTAAACTTTCTTCCCCCATAAATCCCTCAGACTACATCCCTCTTCCGTTCTTCTCTCATGCGTATATTTTTGCTCACCTGATGGATCTCAGTTGTATCACTTCAGAATCTGGTGGAGTTGGAAAGGGTACACGCACAGGCAACCCTCAATTTATGGTTAAACATTTTAAATAAATTTGCTACAAAGAAAACAAGGATCCGCATGGACTTGAATGGTTCCCTGCCTTCTGCTCTCCTCCTGGGGCTCCGCTCATGAGAGTCATCACTTCTAGTTGCTGTTCTGGGTCCCAGGAGCAATGAAGTGTGTGTCTTTCTCTTGCACATTTTTTGAAACTCTGAAGGAAATGAACCCCTCCCTCCCTGCAAGACCACCGCTCCTTGGCAGCAGACCTTCCAGCTCAGGAATCTACAGAGCCCAAGAAAACACAGAGGTCATTGATTTCTGGATTCGTGGTCCTCCCTGCGGCGGGATAAGCAAGCCCCCCATGAGCAGTATGAAAAGGCAAAAAGATATGACACTGAAAGATGAACTACTCCGGTCGGTAGGTACCCAATATGCTACTGGAGATCAGTGGAGAAATAACACCAGAAAGAAAGAAGAGACGGAACCAAAGCAAAAACAACGCCCAATTGTGGATGTGACTGGTGATGGAAGTAAAGTCTGATGCTGTAATATACATATTGCATAGGAACCTGGAATGTTAGTTCCGTGAATCAAGGCAAATTGGAAGTGGTCAAACAGGAGATGGCAAAAATGAACATCGACATTTTAGGAATCAGTGAACTAAGATGGACTGGAATGGGAGAATTTAATTCAGATGACCATGATATCTACTCCTGTGGGCAAGAAACCCTTAGAAGAAATGCAGTAGCCATCAAAGTCAACAAAAGAGTCAGAAATGGAAAAAAAAAAAAAAAAGAGTCAGAAATGAAGTACTTGGGTGCAGTCTCAAAAACGACAGAATGATCTCTGTTCGTTTTCAAGGTAAACCATTCAATATCACAGTAATCCAAGAACTGAACTGAACTGAACTGATGCCCCAACCACTAATGCCGAAGAAGCTGAAGTTGAACGGTTCTTTGAAGACCTACAAGATCTTCTAGAACTAACACCCAAAAAAGATGTCCTTTTCATTATAGGGGACTGGAATAAAAAAGTAGGAAGTCGAGAAATACCTGGAGTAACAGGCAGATTTGACCTTGAAGTACAAAATGAAGCAGGTCAAAGGCTAACAGAGTTTTGCCAAGAGAATGCACTGGTCATAACAAACGCCCTCTTCCAACAACACAAGAGAAGACTCTACACATGGACATCACCAGATGGTCAACACTGAAATCAGATTGATTATATTATTTGCAGCCAAAGATGGAGAAGCTCTATGCAGTCAGCAAAAACAAGACCGGGAGTTGACTGGGGCTCAGATCATGAACTCCTTCTTGCCAAATTCAGACTTAAATTGAAGAAAGTAGGGAAAACCACTAGACCATTCAGGTATGACCTAAATCAAATCCCTTACGATTATACAGTGTAAATAACAAATAGATTCAAGGGATTAGATCTGACAGACAGAGTGTCTGAAGAACTTGGATGGAGGATTGTGACATTGTACTGGAGGCAGTGATCAAGACCATATCCAGGAAAAAGAAATGCAAAAAGGCAAAATGGCTGTCTGGGGAGGCCTTACAAATAGCTGAGAAGAGAAGCTAAAGGCAAAGGAGAAAAGGAAAGATACACCTGTCTGAATGAAGAGTTCCAAAGAATAGCAAGGAGAGATAAGAAAGCCTTTCTCAGTGATCAACACAAAGAAATAGAGGAAGACAACAGGATGGGGAAGACTAGAGATCTCTTCAAGAAAGCTAGTGATACCAAGGGAACATTTCATGCAAAGATGGGCTCAATGAAGGACAGAAATGGTATGGACCTAACAGAATCAGAAGATATTAAGAAGAGATGGCAAGAATACTCAGAAGAACTATACAAAAAAGATCTTACATGACCCAGATAACCACGATGATGTGATCACTCACCTAGAACAAGAATCCTCGAATGCAAAGTCAAGTGGGCCTTAGAAAGCATCACTATGAACAAAGCTAGTGGAGGTGATGGAATTCCAGTTGAGCTATTTCAAATCCTGAAAGATGATGCTGTGAAAGTGCTGCACTCAATATGCCAGCAAATATGTAAAACTAAGCAGTGGCCACAGGACTGGAAAAGGTCAGTTTTCATTCCAATCCCAAAGAAAAGCAATGCCAAAGAATGCTCAAACTATGGCACAATTGCACTCATCTCACACGCTAATAAAGTAATGGTCAAAATTCTCCAAGCCAGGCTTCAACAATACGTGAACCGAGAATTTCCAGATGTTCAAGCTGGATTTAGAAAAGGCAGAGGAACCAGACATCAAATTGTCAACATTCATTGGATCATCGAAAAAGCAAGAGAGTTCCAGAAAAAAACATCTACTTCTACTTTATTGACTACACAAAAGCTTTTGACTATGTGGATCACAACAAACTGGAGAATTCTTCAAGAGATGGGAATACCAGACCACCTGACCTGCCTCCTAAGAAATGTGTATGCAGGTCAAGAAGCAACAGTTAGAACTGGACATGGAATAACAGACTGGTTCCAAATAGGGAAAGGAATATGTCAAGGTTGTATATTGTCACCCTGCTTATTTAACTTATATGTAGAGTACATCATGCGAAACGCTGGGCTGGATGAATTGCAAGCTGGAATCAAGATTGCTGGGAGAAATATCAATAACTTCAGATATGCAGATGACACCACCCTTACGGCAGAAAGTGAAGAAGAACTAAAGAGCCTCTTGATGAAAGTGAAAGAGAAGAGTGAAAAAGTTGGCTTAAAGCTCAACATTCAGAAAAGTAAGATCATGGCATCCAGTCCCATCACTTCATGGCAAATAGATGGGGAAACAATGGAAACAGTGACAGACTTTATT
>NW_011495018.1:6668705-6691941 GCF_000754665.1 Bison bison bison | reverse complement strand
AGGGCTCCAAAATCACTGCAGATGGTGACTGCAGCCATGAAATTCAAAGATGCTTGCTCCTTGGAAGAAAAGTTATGACCAACCTAGACAGCATATTAAAAAGCAGAGATGTTACTTTGCCCACAAAGTTCCATCTAGTCAAAGCTATGGTTTTCCCAGTAGTCACGTACGGATGTAAGAGTTGGACTATAAAGAAAGCTGAGTGCCGAAGAATTGATGCTTTTGAACTGTGGTGTTGGAGAAGACTCTTGAGAATCCTTTGGACTGCAAGATCAAACCAGTCCATCCTAAAGGAAATCAGTCTTGAATATTCATTGGAAGGACTGATTCTGAAGTTGAAACTCCAATACTTTGGCCACCTGATGCAAAGAACAGACTCCTTGGAAAAGACCTGATGCTGGGAAGTTTGAAAGGAGAAGGGAATGACAGAGGACAAGATGGTTGGATGGCATTACCAACTCAATGGACATGAGTTTGAATAGGCTCTGGAAACTGGTGATGAACAGGGAAGCCTGGCATGCTGCAGTCCATGGGTTCGCAAAGAGTTGGACATGACTGAGCGACTGAACTGAACTGAGCTGACCCTGCCTTTGCAGGAAGGTGGAAGGAAGAGGCAGGCTCTGAGTGTCGAGCTGGCGACACTTGTGAGATTTCTGCTCCGTCTGTGAGTCAGGTGATAGGTGAGTCTCTGTT
The DNA here is from genome assembly GCF_000754665.1 of Bison bison bison. Taxonomy (NCBI): domain Eukaryota; kingdom Metazoa; phylum Chordata; class Mammalia; order Artiodactyla; family Bovidae; genus Bison; species Bison bison. Next base: position 6,691,248 of record NW_011495018.1, on the reverse strand, counting down.
CCTCTCTTTAACCACACCAGGGCAGTCAGGCAGACCATTCCTACCAGCACATATTCATTCATTCCATAAATGTTTGCTGAGCACTTACTTGCTGCCAGGTGCTGCCTGGGCTCTGGGAGGAAGTGGCACACGAAGGTTAACTGCCTTCTGGCCTCATGGAATGGGACACGGGGACAGGCATGGTCTCTCAGGGGTGGGGTCACTCATCACAAACCACACAAGGGATATTTTGGATGCTGGAAGCACTCCCACGGGATCGTGTGGACCCCAGGTCAAGGACCCAAGTTGCGAGTTCAGCTCTGGGAGTCAGCTCCTTGGTAAAATGGGGATGATGCCAGTAGCTTTCTAAGGCACACAGCCTGCTCCAAGGTTGGAGAAATGGACATACACCAGCAGAGGCATTTCCATAAGGTCTTTGGCCTTTCCAACCCCTCCCACCCCCCTTTGAAGACATCTGGCTTCCTGGACAGGATCCGTTTGCGTGGGCTACGGGAGGGCTGAGATGGGCCCGGGCTTGGAGCCCTGGCTCAGCGGGAGTGTGGCAGGGGACCTGTCTGGTGAAGGCAGAGCTCAGTCACCCTGAGACTAGCAGGCAGAGCCAGGAAGAACAGCCAGGCTGCGGGGACTGCCTGTGCCAGCGCCTCTGGAAGCCTCTGCATCTAGAGGGGCAGCCACCCAAGGCTCCCACATCCTCAGGCCTCTCGGTGGAAGGAGGCTCGGGGGCAGTCACCAACCTCAGGCCAGGGAAACAGAAAGGGAGGGAGACAGAGCATCCGTGTCCACAGTCACGGCAACACAGCGCTTGGAGCCAGATCTAAGATTAGAACGGGGAGGTCTCTGACTCCCAGACACACAGCCAAGCCCCAGACCCATGCTGGTTCTTGGCAAGGCCCCTTCCACATTCCCCTCGCTCAGATCCACCCTAGTTTGCTTCTGGAAATATTGTAGCTGTCATAGTCGTTGTTCTAATAAAACACTCATCTGACGACCTATTAGTAAGGCATGCTGTTGACAGGAAATGTGCATTTGCCGTATTTCCCATTATATTGTCTATTTCCTGCCTCATTTTTCTCGGGAGGGCAGGAGTCACGGGAGATAATAGCATATTGACAGAAAGAGAAAGCAAGGGAAAGAGATGGTTGAGAGAGGGGGAATTCAGCTCTAGTTGGCGGCGAAGGTTTCCAGCAGGAAATCTACACTCATTTCCTGTCGGCCTGCTCCAAACACCATCTGCCCCTTCTTCCTTCTCCCCTCAACAAATCATCCTCTGGTCCTGGGAGGCCGCGTCTGGCCCTCTGATGGAGGCCTGGCCTGTTGTTTCTGGGGGCCGAGGTTGAGCGAAGAGTCCAAGTGTCTGACCCTTTGCAACTCCAAGGACTGTAACTCCCAGACTCCTCTGTCCGCAGGATTCTCCAGGCAAGGATACTGGAGTGGGTTGCCATTCCCTCCTCCAGGGCATCTTCCCAACCCAGGGATCAAACCCATGTGTCTCCTGCTTTGGTAGGCAGGTTCTTTACCACCTGGGAGCCCAAAGAATCCAGAGGAGGGCGTGAAACGAACCCTTGGTCACCATCAATATGACTTTGTGGTGGCTGGTGGACCATGAAGGCAGAAAGAGCCTTGTTTTCTAGAATCTTCTTGCCCCAAACCTTTTCTCTTTCAGTATCATGTGGCAAATAGCGTATCACCAGGGAAGAACCACTTGCTCCTTGTGAAATCGCCAGGCCCGGAGACTGCAGTGAGGGGCTCTTTCTGGAGCCCCCACCCATGGGTAGGGATGATGCTGGTCTGCTGTTCCCTTCAGGGACCTGCCTTGTTTCCATCACACCCTGCACACACGTTCAAGGCTCTGGTTTGCAGGGTCCTGGACATTGCCAGTTGCGAGTCGCTGGGATGGAGTGAGCTCAGACCTGGCCACAGATTCAGTGTCTTCAGTGGCCGGGACGAGGGACGGAGGGCCTGACTCTGGCTTCCTCTCGGCCACTCCTGTTCCCACTGCTGCTGACCCAGGAATTCTGGGAATGGGGGGAGAGGGAGAGAAAGGAGTAAATCTAGTTTGCCTGGGTCTGTCTTGGTTTGAGCACCAAAACCCCTCAGTACCAGAAAAACCAGGAAGGCTGGTGACCTTACAAATGTGAGTGAGTGATAAAGAATCATTGTGATGCTTTCTACCTCCACGCTCCCAAGCTAGTTCCCAGGGGTGAAGAAACAGGATTGGAAGGGAAGAGACACAGATATTGATTGACATGTTATGGGGCTTCCCAGGTGGTGGTGTTGTGTCCAGTTGCTCAGTCATATCGGACTCTTTATGACCCCATGGACTGCAGCATGCCAGGCCTCCCTGTCCATCGCCAACTCCTGAAATTTACTCAGACTCATGTCCATTGAGTTGGTGATGCCATCCAACCCTCTCATCCTCTGTCATCCCCTTCTCCTTCTGCCTTCAATCTTTCCCAGCATCATGATCATCTCTAATGAGTCGGCTCTTTGCATCAGGTGGCCAAAGTATTGGAGCTTCAGCTTCAGCATCAGTCCTGAAGGTGGCTCAGTGGTAAAGAACCCTCCTGCCAATGCAGGAGATACAGGAGATGCGGGTTCAATTGCTGGTTTGGGAAGACCTCCTGAAGGAGGGAACCCACTTCAGTATTCCTGCCTAGAGAATCCCGTGGACAGAGAAGCCTGGTGGCTATGGCTGGAGCAACTTTGCTTGCATAGAAACTATTTTATAGTCTTCAGCAAAAGGGCAGGTTGGCTGGCTCAGGTAACCCAAAGCAGAGAGGGAGGGATTTTGCTTCTTTCAGACAGGGCTGGAAGGGTTGGCATAGACGGCTGCCCACAGCTCTGGGCTTGCATTCCTGTGAGGACAATGCCCCCAGTGGAAGGAGACCCTCCATATCCTCACGGGCCTGGCAAGGCTTCTGGAACCCAGGCTTGCTGCCTGACTGCCCAGGCCTGGGCCCCTCATCGGGGGAAGTGGTCAGCTCCAGTGGATGGGGGTTGGGCGGGGTTGGTGAGTCCCCAGGGGTGGCTGGGGTGCGCTTGCTGGAGGTGAGGGTGCTGGTGGCCCCAGATAACCCGGCTCATGCGTCAGGAACCCTGGCTTCCTCGGCCCCCACCGCAGTCTCCCCTCAGGCTGGGCTCTGTCCCCTCTTGGCATGCTGTTCCCCCTTGAGGTATGTTCCCGTGTGCATTTAACTGTTCCTGTGCTCTGTGAGCCCTTGAGAGAAGGGTGGATGGGCCTTTCACATCTCTCTCTTCCCAGGAGATTCTCAGCTCTGAATCAGGGGGGTTGTTTGCAGTGGATGCCACGTGTCTTTGTATATTTATGTGTTTATCTGGCTTTTCCTTCCAAAGCTCTACCTTGAAGATTTAAATCTTGCTTTTAGGGAATGTCACAAGCTGGAGAGCTCTGTGAGGCTGACAGAGAAGGAAATGGAGAGGAACACTTTAGGGTGCCTGCTGTCTCCATGGTGCTGGGCTGGGGCTGGGACACAGGGCTGAGACGGACACCTGGCCCCTCTGCCTCGGGACCTGTGTCACGTGTGCACTTGAACCCAAGCTGGGGGCCCTGGAGCTCGCGCGCCTGTGTGCGGGTGGCCGCACACTGAGGCTTCAGCGGGAGAGTCCGGGACCCAAGGCTGAGTTGGAAGCTTCCGGACCTCCCTGCTGCCTCCGTCCCAGCGTCACAGGCTGTGCTTGATGCACTGGCCGGGCCCTCCGCCCTCCCACCCGGCACGGTGAGGGCGGAGAAGCTCTGTGTGGTTCACCACTGCATCCCCAGAACTCAGCGTGGTGCCAGGCACATAGTAGGCACTTCTTGTATATGATAATTGCCACTTATCAGGAGCTTTAATTTTGCTGCTACACTCTGTGCTAAGCACTCTACATGCATTATTTGATTTAATATTCACTTGAACCCCATAACGTCAGGATTAAAAAAAAGAAAGTGGTAGAATATATAGACCATAAAAGTTACCATTTCAACCCTTTAGAGAACTCACTACCATCCATCTCAGAACCCTTTTCACTGTCTTAAATAGAGACGCTGTGCCTACTAAATATTAATAATAAGCCCCATTTCCCTTTCCCCACCCCCTGGCAACCACTATTCTCCTTTCTGTCTCTATGAACCTGAGGACTCTACGTACTTCATGGAAGTGGAATCACACAATATTAGTCCTTCTGCATCCGGCTTATTTCACTGAGCATAATGTCCTCAGGGCTCATCCATGGTGTAGCACGCTGCAGAATTTCATTCTTTTTTATGGGTGCATCATATTCTGTTGTAGGAATGCACTGCATCTTCTTTATCCACCATCTGCTGATGGACCCTCGGGAGCCTCCACTTTGTGGTTATTGTGAAAAAGGATCAGGATTAAACGACTTTTAAAATTTTTTAATGTTTTTAAAAAATTAATTTATTTTAATTGGAGGCTAATTACTTTACAATATTGTGGTGATTTTTGCCATACATCAACATGAATCAGCCACGGATGTACATGTTAATACATTAAGCAATACAAAAGGAAAATATAAAAGCAGAGACAGGGAACAATGTAACTAGATGAGAAAATGGGAAATAGGAAATAAAATGAACTGAAGAACAAAGAAGGATTGAGAACTATTGATACAGCCAGCAAAGGAGTTACAACCAGGGGACTAATAATAAAACAGGTGATAAAAAAGAATAAAATATTGTCATTTGCAGCATACTAAGTGAAGAAAGCCAGAAAGAGAAAGACAAATACTCTATGATATCATTTATATGTGGAATCTAAAATATCACTCTTGAACTTATCTATGAAACAGATTCTTAGACATAGAGAATAGATGTGTGGTTGCCAAGAGAGGGGGTGGGGAGATGGAGTGGGATTTGGGGTTAGCAGATGGAGACTACTGCGTATAGCAGGGATAAACAGCAAGGTCCCACTGTGTAGCGTAGGAAACTATATCCAATACGCAGTGACAAGCCGTAATGGAAAAAAAATGAAAAAGAATGTATGTATATGTATAAGTGAACTACTTTGTTGCACGGCAGAAATTAACATGACATTGTCAATCAACTATACTTCAATTAAAACAAAACAAAACAACAGGCTGAAATGGTATGAACGTGCCACCAATGTGTGATTTTTAGGAAGAGCTGATAGAAAAATAAAAACCACATAAATTAAAAAAAGGGATTATTGGGCTTCCCTGGTGGTGCAGTGGATAAGAAACCCACCTGCCAATGCAGGGGACGCAGGTTCGATCCCTGGTCTGGGAAGATTCCACACACAGCAGAGCAAGTAAGCTCGTGGGCCACGACTGCTGAGCCTGTGCTCTAGAGCCTGTGAGCCGCAACTGCTGAGCCCACGTGTGCAAACCACTGAAGCCCGTGCGCCCTAGAGCCTGTGGCCCACGAGGAGAGAAGTCACTGCAACGACAGGCACGTGCACGGCATCAGAGTCAGCCCCGCTCATCGCAGCTGTCAGACGTCTGCACGCAGCAACCAAGACCCAGTGCAACCAAAAATAATTCAGCAAAAATTTAAGAAAGGGATAACAAGTCAGCACTAACAGTTAAAAAGGTAGCAGGAGGTTTCAAAAGAAAGTGGATGTAATGTCTGGAAACTCTCACCTACTTCTTTCTTCCCAGGTTTTCCTCCTAGATGCCTTAGGCTGCCACCCTCAGAACACAGACCAATATTCCCCGACTCTGTTTCGTGAATTATGCCTTTTAAACTACAACCACGAATGCACACTCCTCCAAATTCTTTCCTCCCGAACAGCAAAACTCAGATGGTTGCCCTCACTTGGGGTCAGAGTTTTAAAAATCTTCAGTTTACAGTAAAGGACAAAGAAGTTGAGAGAAAGTAAGCAATTTTCCCAAGTTACCTCAAGTCACAAAACTGGTCAATGCCAAGAAAGTGAAAGAAAGTGAAGTCACTCAGTCGTGTCTGACTCTTTGCGACACCATGAACCGTAGCCCACCAGGCTTCTCCATCCATGGAATTTTCCAGGCATGAGTACTGGAGTGGGTTGCCATTTCCTTCTCCAGGGGATCTTCCCGACCCAGGGATTGAACCCGGGTCTCCCGCATTGCGGGCAGACACTTTACCATCTGAGCTATCAGGGAATCTCCCTGGTCAATGCCAAAGCAGGTCTTGACTCTAGGCCTATAGGAGGGGGCTGGACCCTATTTCCTGTTCATTAAGTGAATGATAGGTAACTGAATGAATTAGATCTTCAGAAAGGTAGTAAATTGCATTACTGAGGACCTCACTAGCTGCTGCAACAAACCAACCACTAAATTTCCATTGGCTTAGCAGTGAGATAGAACTTCACTTCTCACTTTATGTCAAGCATAGCGTGGGTGGTCCCGGGTTCCTCCCAGGTCCCTTAGGGTTCTTGGGTGCTGTAATTCCACCATTCCCAGAGGGCCTGTGACTCCTCTGCCTCCAGGCATCGGAAGGAGAGAGAGGTTGTGGAAGAAGCCCGGCTGCTTCTAAAAAAAAGCGTGGCCTGGAAGGGACCACAGTTCCATTCATATTTCCTTGACATAAAACACTCGGATGGTCATGCCTGAAGCAAGGGGGCTGAGAAATGCGGTCTCCAACCTGGCTGATGTTCCCGGCAACCTCTGCCTTCTGAAAGTAGTGGAGGGCAGTGAGGGTGGAGATGAATTTTTTGTTGTTGGATCACATGAATCTGTCACACCAAATGCTGTAAGATTCGAGTGGGTAATGCATAAGAAGTGTGAAAAACACTCGTGTGTTCAGGAGGTTAAGGCATGGGGGCGGGGAGCAGACACGTAATTGGGATGCTGCTCCGTCTCTGATGGTTCATCTCACTTTCCAGCTCCCCCAATGTCATGGGTTATCTGGAAGGTTATTTCACGTCCCCGCCTTGTGGAAGCACATTTCCATAGACAGCAGATAAAGATCTCTTAACCTTGTATTTTCCCTCGTATCGTCATAAATAGTTTCTGCAATGCCATTTCAGGGAGCCTGACAGTTTCTACAATGAGATCTGGGTGCAGCAGCATATCTTCTTGTTATATATAAGAAAGAGTGACAGCATTCATCGTTTACGGTGACATCAATGAAGTCTGCTTGCAGAAGTTCCCCATCCATCCATTCATAATACCTTTTATGACTTTAGGCTTTTAAACACGGCGCACTGGTCTATTTTTCAAATGCACTCCCATTATCAGCTCAGGGAGCCATTCTTCAATATTTCATTTTCCTAAGAATATCTAGAATATCTTAATTTTTATGAGGCTTCTCCATGGGGTAAGCTGTCAGGTATGACTTTATTGTGAAAAAGGGATTGGGGGCCTGCTACCGGATCACCCCTCCTCTGTGATGCCTGAGGACCTGTTTCCCATTTTTTTTCCTTCCTGGAATACTCCCCAAATAAAGGCCCCATAAGGAGATGTGGTTCCTGAGCACAGCTGTCCACTCTGAAAGGGGAATCTAGAAAGGTCAGAAAGAGGGCAATTAATAGATTGGGGGACTTCTCTGGTTGTCTAGTGGTTAGGACTCTGTGCCTCTACTGCAAGGGGATGGATTCGATCCCTGGTTGGGAAACTAAAAGAAAAAAAAAAAAGGAACACAGATTGGGTCTCATCGTGGGTCAGCCCTAACCTTGAGATATAGTAGCTCTTCAAAGCCCATGAGTTTGACACCAGAAGAACAGGGCCATCCAAGGCGAAGCAGAGTTCCTGTGCTAACAAGGGTTCAAGGCAATGACACTCCTTTCTGCTCCCTAAAAGACCCAGCTGTGATGAGAAGAGCCCTCTGGGCTCCCGAGGAAGAGACCTGTGGACATATCTGGGCTTGCTTTCCCACACTGCTTCCCCAATGTGGTGCCACCACGTCACCCTTGGCCACAGGGTCCTGGCTTCTTTCTTGCAGGTGAATCTTCTACTCGGGTTGGCAAGATCCATTTTAGACGTCATCCTAGTGGGTTGGGAACAATGGCCTCTCCATCTGTGGATCCCTCAGACAGGCTGGGAGCAGTGGAGACTCTTCCTAAGTGACACAGATAGGAAAAATAATGTTGGATATTGATTTATGGAAGGAAGGAGATGAACAGCCTGAGACCACCCACAGCCAGCGATCCGGGGCATGTTACAAACATGCCAGACACTCCAAGGATGAGAACGTTTGACCTAATTTAGCAACAACAAATCCGCTCCTGCACATGCACTTCTCTAATTACAAATGAGATCCTGATAGGCTCAGCAAGGGTAAATAAAATTGATTCTCTCCACATAGATTTGGAGATGATAAATGTGTTCAAGAAAGGGCTTCAAAGCCTGCTTGCTGATTAGGAAAGGCAAAATAATTGTGAGAGAGTGACTAATAGATGGAAAGCATCGCGGCAGAATCAGTCTCCTTGCAGAAATGTCACGGGTCTGATCTTTTTGAGATAATTACCATCAGATGTCTGTGTGTTTCATGTCTGCCCTTCGGTCGGTGGGAGCATGGCAAGGATCCCCGAATCGACTCTGCTCTGGGCCATTCTGGCCTGAAGCCCATTTGAAGCCTGTTGTGGAGCTCCTCGGGTTTCTTAGGAGGAATGACTGTACCCCCATTCATTTGTTCCCTGGTGCCCAGCACTGTTCTTGGCTCAGGGGAGGCATGCTGTGTGGAATAGTATATGTAACAAACAGGATAAAGTGTTCAGTTTGACCCACAGGAAGTTGCTGATATTTAGCTATTTTAAAAATTTGATAAATAGAAATTTCAAATGTTTCTACTCACTGTGTATTCATGATTTGTTATTGCACAATAAACTGCCCCGACGTTTAGCAACTGAGAACAACAACCATTCATTACCTCATAATTTCCATGAGTCAGGGATCCAGGTGCCTCTGCCTCAAGGTCTCCAACAAGACGTCAGTTAAACAGTTGCCAAGGGCTGCAGTTTCATCTGAAGGCTTGACTGACGGTGGGTGGGGATCCAAGGCTCAACTTGGGCACCAGCTACTCACGTAGCTCTCGGTAGGAGCTGAGGGAGTGAGGTCCCAGGTTCTTGCTGGTTGTTGGCTGGAGGCTCCCTCCAGTTCCCCACTGTGTTGACCTCTCCGTGGGGCTGCCTTGTAACATGGGACCTGGCTCCCCTCAGAGTAAGCAGTGGGAGACAGAGAGCCCAAGGCTGGAACACAGTCACTTTATAACCTAATCTTGGAAGTGACATTTCATCATCCCTGCCATGTTCTATTTGTTAGAAGCAAACTTTCCAGACTAGCCCACACACAGAGGGAGGGTATTATACAGGGTGTGAAAAACAGTCGTGGGGGCACTGGGGCCCATCTAAGGAGCTTCCTGTAACATGTGACACCCCATATAGAATCTGGCACACAGATCTCAAGAAACGGTAACTTTTTAAAGGGAAAGACGATTTAAAGGGAAAGACGAACAGCACAAAAATTGTTTCCATTTGCATCTTTTTTTTTTTCAGAAGTAATTTTATTTATTTATTTTTTACTATGCTGTGTCTTTGTTACTCCATGGGCTTTTCTCTGCTGTGGTGACCAGGGGCTACTCTTTGTGTGGTGTGTGGGCTTTTCATTGCCATAGATTCTCTTATTGTGGAGCATAGGCTCTAGGTGCTCAGGGCCCAGCAGTTTTGGCACATGGGCTCAGTAGTTGTGGCTCCAGGCTCCGGAGCACAGGCTCAGTAGCTATAGTGCACAGGGTAAGTTGCTCCGTGGCATGTGGGATCTTCCCGGATCAAGGATTGAACCTGTGTCTCCTGCATGGGCAGGTGGATTCTTTACCACTGAGCCACCAGGGAAGCCCCAATCTGCATCTTAATTCAGCTGGTATAAAACTCTTTTCTCTTGAGGAATCATGTGGATAGAATAATCTGGAATAAATGTCCAGCAGCAACAATCCTAGGGAATTCCTTTCCTACGGAATGCCTTTGGCCTGTTCTACCTTATAACTTTGGAATCTTGCTGTTGTCTTCAAATCTGAGCCCCTGGCTTCTGGGATGCTTGCTGCTGCTGCTGCTGCTGCTAAGTCGCTTCAGTTGTGTCCGACTCTGTGCGACCCCATAGACGGAAGCCCACCAGGCTCCCCCGTCCCTGGGATTCTCCAGGCAAGAACACTGGAGTGGGTTGCCATTGCCTTCCCCAATGCATGAAAGTGAAAAGTGAAAGTGAAGTCGTTCAGTCGTGTCTGACTCTTCACGACCCCATGGACTGCAGCCCACCAGGCTCCTCCGTCCATGGGATTTTCCAGGCAAGAGAACTGGAGTGGGTTGCCATTGCCTTCTCCATCTGGGATGCTTGAGGAGCCATGAATTTGGCTGCTTGGGGAGCCTTTCAATGCCTGGAGGCCAAAGCTTGAGTTGTGCGGGCTTCAAAGTGCAAATGAGGACAAGGATGGGGACTTCTAAAGAGATAAACAAGGGCTGATCTTGGAACGAGGGAAGGGGGGTGGCAGTGCTATCCCTACTCAGAAGTTGCAGCTGAGGGACAGGCCCCCGCCTGGGAGATGCTGGAGGATGGGGGGAAGAAAGAGAAGCAGGCTTGTCACCTCTGAGAGCACCTGCTTTGATTCTGGTTTATATCAAGGAAGAAGCCTCAGGGATGGAGCTGGTTGGAGTAAATGAGTTAGAAAAACTACTATGGTTGATGGTTTGGCACTTTTTAAAGCCAGTGTTTACTGAACACTTACTGTGTGGCAGGCTCTGTGCCAAGTTCTTTAGAGCAAGCTCTCTTTTATGTTCTCAACAGTGATAGGAAGTGAGAGTTGTTGTTTCCTCTTTGCAGGTAAGGCTCAGAGTAATGAAGTCAACAGCTCAAGGTCACTCACAGATGGCAAAGCCAAATTCATCTGAGAAGTCCCTGGGGCGGGGCGGGACAGACCTTCCCACGATTTCAGCAGGGGTGTCCATGAGGAAACCACTGGCCTGTCCTGTGGGTGCCTGGACTGTCCCTCCTGGAGGCATTATCTTCTCTGGCCACTTAAATTTGAGTTGTCTTGTTGCTGATACCTTCAATTACAACTGATGGCATTCCTACCCAAGTGCACATGCCAGGTGGAGCCAGGTAAAGTGTGGGGGTGTTAGGAGACATGAGAAGTCACAGAAGATCAGGGAAGGGGAGCCGGGCTGGTAACTGGAGGATCCAGGCTTGAAATGTGACTTCTTCTCCTGCCAACTGGGTGACCCGGGTAGGCTCCTAGCCTTTCTGAGATAGTATTTTCTCATTTTTTCTGATGGCTACGATCGTACCCATCCTAAAGGCTGATACCAATGGGTTTCATTGCCTGTGTAGACCCCTGTGTATGGAGGCAGTCTCCCGGAGTCTTGGGTTGGAAAGGACTGAGTGACTTCACTTTCACTTTTTACTTTCATGCATTGGAGAAGGAAATGGCAACCCATTCCAAGGCTCCACTGGAAGGAGTTCTGGCACTGAGTAGTCATATCTGCCACAGGTGAGGGGAGGGCGTGAGGGTGTGTACACTGGGCTTCTGTCAACATCGTTTGAGGACTTCCTGTGAGGTTTAAACGTGATGATGCTTGTGAAAGTTCCTCATACCTAGCTGATACTCAATACACCTCTGGTACATTTCTTCTGGTTCATTCAGGCACAATCAATGCTCAAGCTGGCATCTCAACTGGAAAATGCTGACTGGCTCATAGTAGATGCTCAGTAAGTATACCCAGAGTGGTGACAGGATCAGAGGCCCACCCAGCTCTTCCTGAGCTCACACTGACCCCCGTCGTGGCTCCCCAGACCCACAGAGCTGGTGAAGGTAACCAACCCAGGACTCCAGGGCTGCCCGAGCAAAGAGACGGAAAAGGCATCAAAACAGCAAAGGTATTAACTCAGTGTATTTACACCCCCAAGTGCTTCGCTGTCATCAGGAGCGGCCCCTTCATGAGATATAAGTAATTTGTGCAGGCTGATCCTGGTTTTCTCATTAATATGCAAATGAGGCATGCCAGTTGTTAGGTTAGAAGAAAGCTGTCATGTTTATTGTGACAGATTTAATGGATGTGTTTGGATTGTGCATTCAATGTGTTTTCAAGAGCATGTCTTATCTTTGTTTAGGCAGTAAATCAAAAATGTAAACAACAATTCATTAGCATCTGTCAGGAGCTCAAAGCCACATTGTTTCATTTGACAATCTTCCCAGAGGTGGAGGGACGAAAATCCTATATCTGACTTTCTCAAGATTCGTCAGGAATTGCACTGGCTTTTCCCCTTTTTGCTCAGCAATGTCGAAGCAGTAACTGAAGAATGTGGGCTCAGCTTGTCGGAGAGCTCTGGGGGTCAAGGGGACGCAAGCAGGGACAGACAGCTCCGTCCTCACACCTTGGCACCTTACAGAGACCTGGGAAAACTCCGGGCCTTGGGGCACTGTGGAGACCAGGGCGCTGCTGGAAACCAAATCACCTAGAGGCACGTTGCCTCATTCTGCAGGACGTCTGCTAGAAGAAGACAATGGAACATTAGGCAGAAATTTAAAGATAAAAAATTGAATTCCGAGATCAGAGAAAATGCAGGCAGAGGAGTGGAAAAAGGGTTAGGGGAGAAAATCATTCCAATCTTCCATATAGTTTTAAAATTTGGCCTGAAAGTTTAGCTCTGAACTTCCTGGGGGCCAAAGCAAAAAGAAGGACATTTTGAATTTTAAAATTTACTCTGTCTCAGGGAAGAAAAAAAAATAAAGGGAGGGCATATTATTTAGGAGAAGCACACTTTTTCATGAGACTTGTCTCTCTGGCTTCATGGCAGCTCTGCCGAGCCGAGTAGGCCAGGACCGAGCAGCGGTGCGTTGCTTTAACATCCTCTAGTCTAAGATGAAGAACCATCACATCCAGGTATGCAACTCACCCTTCACCTGGTCTCTTCTTTCTCTCCTGGCTTTTCACCAACCTTTGTACCTGACCTTCAACTTTCTTCTGTTTCACAAGCAAGCTTCCAGAAGGAGCTGTCTGTCCAGCGTGTCCTGAATCTGTCCTCACCTCCTCTGAAGACCTCTCCGACATGGTCCAGCCCCCCAGCCTCCTCAGTGTTGGCATAGGGGATGCCTCATCTGAGTTGGCAGGGCCTAAGCCTCCCTGCTCCTTCCTTTGATGACGGTCCCTTTCCCTGACATCACTTTGCTGGCTTTCCTTCATTCTCCTAGGGCTGCTCTGGGTCACAGCCCTGCTTCCCCAGCCCTCTTTCCCTGCCTGCACCTTGGCTGGGTCTTTCTCACCTGTTCTTTCTTCTGAGTTTTGACCCTGCCTGCCCATGAGGTCTCGGCACTTGAGCTGGAGCCTGGAGGCATCTGGTCTCCTCGCTCCTGGAGGTGCCCTCACCTGGCTCATGCACACCTTCTCTGTGGCTCCTCGGACCCTGCTCACCTGGATGGGGGCACAGCCTTTCCTGCCCCCTCTGTTTCTACTCTGCTCTGGAGCAAGCTCTTTCCAAGATGCCCCTCTGAGCAGCCCCGTTACAACAAGGGGGTGGTCCCTTTGGCCCTCAGGAGGCCCTGGGTCCCCGTACTGCTCCATAGCTCTGCAGAGCCAGTCATGAGCCCCCTGCATTCCAGCTGCGACCCCCAGTTTACTCTGCACCTGGATGCAAACTGTCCTTCTCCCGGTCCTCATTGACCTTGAACCTCTATCCAAGTCTCACCTCCTTCTAGAAGCCTTCCTGGATACCTCCTTGGGGTTGACTTCATCTGTTCCAGGTTTGCAACTTCACTACTTCTTCTTCCCCAGAAGGGCCAGGACTTTCCCACATCTTTAACCGTCCATGCTCTAAACCAGGGCCCCACTGCGAGCAGAGAAGGGTTTTTACAGATGAACATTTGCAATCAATACAATGATAGGGAACAACTATGAACCTCAATTAAGCAAAAAGCTGTCCTCCCAAAAAAGAATTCCTTTCTTTCAGCAGCAGATCTGCACTACAAAAATTCATCAATAACAAGTGTAGGTGTTTGCTTTTTCTCTTGTTATATTTGTCCCTGTATAATATACTTGACTTTGTCTCTTGGCCCATAAAGCCTAAATATTGACTAACCCGTCCTTCACAGAAAAAGTGTGCTGCCTCCTGGTCTAAGAGACACAGATGGTGTCACTTTGCATCTTAAAACCCTCAGCTGGTTCTAGTTCATGTCCATTGAGTTGGTGATGCTATCTAACCATCTCATCTTCTGACGCCTTCTTCTCCTTTTGCCTTCAATCTTTCCCAGCATCAGGGTCTTTTTCAAAGAGTCAGCTCTCTCTCTTTTTTAAAGAAAATATTTATTTATTTATTTGGCTGCATTGGGTCTTAGTTGATTGTAGCACGTGGGATCTTTCATTGTGGAGGATGGATTCTCTGTGGCATGGCAGCTCAGTAGTTGCTGCACACAGGCTTAGTTGCTCCATGGCATGTGGGATCTTAGTTCCCTGACTAAGGATCAAACCCTCGTCCCCTGCATTGCAAGGCAGATTCTTAGCCACTGGACCACCAGGGAAGTCCAATGAGTCAGCTCTCTACAGTCCTGTTTACCTGACTTTCATCCCCACCTGCACCCACTGTGGGTTCTGTGCAGGCAGCAACGGTGTCATTCCCCACCTGCTGCCCTCATGTAGATGAATATGACCAAAGATCTGAGTGAATGAATGAATGAAGGCAAAGTTCTGAGGCTGAGGATGGCTCAGGCCAGCCAGAGGATTGGAGACGTAGCCCATCTTTCAGGCAAACTGTAGGTCAAGTTGCCTGAGCTTCACTGGTAACCAGGCAGTTCAAGGGTCAGTTCTCCAGTAATGATCCCAGGTTGACCGCCCTTGGAAACAGACAGCTTGAGTTATTTCTGGACTTGAAGTACCACCAGCACCTAAAGGGAGAGGACCCCAATTCTAGCAGAAGCCCTTTTCACTTTCTGCAATTTGCTCAGGACATCATTATCCATCAGGGCACTTCATTCTTGTCACGTCTCTCAGGGTGGACATGTGAAGCCCAGCTTGCAGAAGAGGAAACTGAGGCTGGGAGGGTTGCAGCAGCCTAGCTGGCAGTGGGGGCAGAACCCACTTGTTATAAGTGGTGCTAGAGCCCTGCTCCCCTTGCACCCTCCTGCCCTGCTAAATGCTGCTGGAGAGAAAAATCTTCCCACAGTCACTAGAGTCAGAAATGGCACTTAAGGTGGTTTCTTGCTCATCCAGTTTACATTCCTCCTCTGTTTCGGGTTTTCCCATATGGCTCACATGGCTCCCCTGATGCTGCAACAGAGGTCCCGCTACCCGCTTCATAGTGGAAGTGAGGTCTGCAGGTAGGGACCCCTTTAATACTCAGCCACCTTTCTCTCTGTTGCCTTAAATGATCCTTAAAGAGTTTTCCCAAAACTGTCATCTACGGAACACTAGTCTCCAGCAACAGGTTACCAAATAAAAAGCAGCCTTAGTTCAACCAGTCTGGAAGCAGCTGCATACCCCCCAGCCTCTCCTAGACATAGACATGAGCTTTAGCCTGTGACAGGGACCCATCTCAGCGGGACTGCCTGCAAACCGATGTCCTAGCCCCAACTCCTCCCTGCCACCGTCTGAGGAAGAGTCCATTGGTCTAACCCCCTGCTCTGCTGTCAAGTCATGATGGGGTGAGAAAGGGAAAGAGTCAGAAAAAAGCTGGATGAGTAAGGTTAGGAGGGGCTCAGAGACTCATGAAGAAGAGAGCAGAGAGCCCACTGGGATGGAACATGGGGGAGTGAGTGCAGGGTGATAGAGGGGGAAAGAGGAAAAGAGGCTTCGGCCTGGGAGAGGACAAGAGGCTCTTTAGAGCTTTTGCCACAAATGCCTCTTCAAGACTTTCTAGAGAGTTACAGTCCCCCCTCCTCCCTCCCTTCTTGTTTCCCTCTATCCATCCATCCATCCAGCCATTATCCATCTCCCTCAAGCCCTCCCTCTTCCTCTCTCCCTCCCCTCCTCCCCTGCTTCCACCCATCCATCCATCCATTCACCCAACCATCCATCCACCCATCCATCCATCCATTCACCCATCCATCCATGTCCATTCATCAATCCATGTCCATCCATCCATCCACCCATCCACCCATCCATCCATCCACCCACCCATCCATGCATGTCCATTCATCCACTGGGATGGACCATGGGGGAGTGAGTGCAGGGTGATAGAGGGGGAAAGAGGAAAAGAGGCTTTTCATCCATTCATTACAGTCCCCCCCTCCTCCCTCCCCTCTTGTGTCCCTCTATCCATCCATCCATCCACCCATCCATCCATCCACCCATCCATCCATCCACCCATCCGTCCATGTCCATTCATCCATCCATCTCCATTCATCCATCCATCTATCTCCATCCATCCATCCATCCATCCATGTCCATCCATCCATCCATCCATCCATCCATTCATCCATCCATTCATCCATTCACCCATCCATCCAACTATTCACCCATCCATCCATCCACCCACCCATCCATCCATTTCCATTCACCCATCCATCCATCCATTCACCTATCCATCCATCCATTCATTCATCCATCCATGTCCATTCACCCATCCATCCATCCATTCATCTATCCATACATTTATCCATTCATCCATCCATCTCCATTCATCCATCCATCCATCCATTCATCCATCCATCCATCTCCATCCATCCATCCATCCATCTCCATTCATCCACCCATCCATCCATTCACCCATCCATCCATCCATTCACCTATCCATCCATCCATTCATCCATCCATCCATGTCCATTCACCCATCCATCCATCCATTCATCTATCCATACATTTATCCATTCATTCATCCATCCATCATTTATCCATCCACTCATCCATCCACCCATGTCCATTCATCCATCCACCCATCCATCCATCCATCCATTCATCCATCCATCCATCTCCATCCATCCATCCATGTCCATCCATCCATCCATCCATCCATCCATTCATCCATCCATCCATCTCCATCCATCCATCCATTCATCCATCCTTCCATCTCCATCCATCCATCCATCCATCCATCCATTCATCCATCCTTCCATCTCCATCCATCCATCCATCCATTCATCCATCCTTCCATCTCCATCCATCCATCTATTCATCCATCCATCCATCTCCATTCATCCATCCATTCATCCATTCACCAATCCATCCATCCATTCACCCATCCATCCATCCATTCACCTATCCATCCATCCATCAACCCATCCATCCATCCATCCACCCATCCATCCATCCGTCCACCCATCCATCCATGTCCATCCATCCATCCATCCATCCATTCATCCATCCATATATTTATCCATCTATTTATCCATCCATCCATTTATCCATCCACTCATCCATCCATCCATGTCCATTCATCCATCCATCCATCCATTTATCCATCCATCCATTTATCCATCTACCCATCCATTTATCCATCCATCCATTTATCCATCCATCCATCCATTTATCCACCCACCCATCCATCAATCTCCATTCATCCATCCTCCCATTCATCCACCCATCTACCCACCATCCATCCATCCATTCATCCATCCATTCCTCTCCATTCATCCATCCTCCCATCCATCCATCCATCCATCACCACTCATCCATCCATCTCCATTCATCCATCAATCCATCCATCCATTCATCCACCCATACATTTATCCATCCATTCATCCATCCATCCATGTCCATTCATCCATCCATCCATTTATCCATCCACCCACCCATCCATCCATCCATTTATCCATCCACCCATCCATCCATTCATCCATCCTCCCATTCATCCACTCATCCATCCATCCACCCACCCACCCATCCAGCCAGCCATCCATTCATCCATCCATCTATCCATCTATTATCCACCTCTCTCCCTCCCTCTTTCCCTCTCTCCCTCCCTTCCTTCCTTCAGCCTTCTCCCTGACTGTCCCTGAGTAAAGTCCTGCCCTCCCTGAGGGATTAGGGAGCCACACAGGCTTGGACCCTGGGCCTGGCGATGGGCTAAAGGAGAGGAAGGTTAAGAACCACCACCTCCTACCCTTGTCAAGATTTAAACCAAAGCTAAAAGCATGCATTAACCTTCCAGCACCACTTGAAATCCAGCTTCACATTTAGTGGGAATTAAAGTAATTGATGAACTTGTACTTGAGATATAGTTTCCCATAAATAAAAAGCTACAAGCTCTAAAAATAACGCTCAGGTTTTTTTTTTTTTAATAAGGTAAAGATCAACATGCAACACACCCCAGGAGGCTCCACGTCAAGCAATTAGGAAGCTGGAGAGGATGGATAAATGAAAATGTTTATTCAAAAATCAATATATTTACCCTAAAAGGAGTCAGAGAACCACATGAGTAAAATCTGGTCCCACTACAGTCCCAAGGGTCACTCTGGGGTAAGGTAGCTTCCAGGCAATAAAGGGTTAAGATATGGATTTTTTTTTTTTTTTTTTTTACTCCGAAGCTGAAGGAAGACCCCTGGGTGAGCTTTTCATTGTGTCGACTAAAAATGTTTTTAAAATCAATAAAACAGTGTATAAAAGGATCTTCTAAAGATCAAGTTAGTCCTATCCACAGCCAAGTGGGTTGTGGTGAGCGGCAGAAAAGACGGATGTATAAGCCTCCCTGGCTTTCTGTTAATGAGGCAGGAGTTTTTAGGTGATGCTTGACTCAAGTGGAAAAGCTGTTTCTAAAGAGTTCTAATTGCTTCTGCAGGAACAGATAGTAAAGACCCAGACCATCCCATCAGCTGAGACAGTAACTGAACACGTTCCCTGAACCCAAACAGTCCAACTTGTAAATTCTTGCAGTAAAATAGTAAGTGGAATAACAAAGATGCATTCAACAAACGTGCGTTGAGCTCATGATGTGACTCAAGGGCTAGGCTGTTCGCCACAGGGAGGCATATAAAGCTCACCTGGCATGATGGGGGTGCCCTCAGGGAGCTCTTTGTTGATACAGTGGCTTTCAAACTTTTTAACTGTGACCCATCAGAAGAGGATATATTACATTGTGATCATTCACGCGTACATTCATGTACTGTCTGGAAAAATAAATTCTTGAGACAGTGTTCATTTTTGCTTTGCATGATGCATTTCCCATTCTAGCTTATTTTACTGAAACAGAAAATGTGTTAGTTGCAACCCTCAAAACTGATCTCATGACACACTACTAACAGACGGTGACTGGAAGTTTGGAAATTTTGATTTAACAGAAGAGGTGAAAAGTGATTCGAGAGAAAGAAAGTGCCATGTGTGGCAGTAGAGATGAGAGCAGACCCTTCTGGCTGGGATTCAGGCAGGGCCTCATGGAGGAGGTGACATTTGAGCTGGGCTCTGAATGATGGAATGAAGCCTGCGATTCAGACAGGCTGAGTTGGGAAGAGTAATTATATTTGTGATAGTGTCTACATTATTATATTATTGCTATTAATGTAGTAAACAGTGTCTTTCTTTCCTATCAGTAGCTTTATTGGATCATCCCAGCAAAGTTGTGACAGAATTAGAGGAGGTCTTAGCTGTATTTTATCCATGGGGAAACTGAGGGGCAGAGGGGCAGAGGACTTTGTCCAAGGACATACCGCTCCTAGACTTGGGCAGAGCCCAGTTTGCCCTTGGGTCCGGCTAGCAGCAGCCCCCGTGGAGCTCCCACAGCAGGAAGGCACCAGGCTGAGATCTGCCTCGCTTCTGGTGACGGGAGGCTGGGGGTCACGTTTGAGAGTTATCGCTGGGCACCGACCCACACAGCTCTTCTCCTTAGCTCCTCTCTCAGTGGCTCTCCCTTCCCTTCCCCAGTGCTCCTGCTGGTGCCTTTCTAGCTGATGCCCCGGGTACCTCGGTGAGCATGAGGGGACTGTGTCCCCCTCCAAGAGACTGGGTTGGCTCTCCTGAGTCACAATCAGATGGCCCCTTTTCCAGGAGTCTCAGCTAGGAGAAATGAACTTGGTGACCTCAAGCACCCCACCTAGGCTCATGATTAACTGTCCCCACCCTCTCTCCTCCTAGCCCCTGACCCGAAGCATCCCTGGCTCTCTGTGAATCTAACCTCCAGTCCAGAGGCCGGGGCTAAAGCCACATCTTTCTGGTCTCCCAAGCACAGGGTCTGCTCTCTCCCAGCTAGCAGGCTGAATCCCCAGCTTCATCTATTTGACTTCCTTTCTCTCAAGGAACTTACAATTTAATCAGGAGTCCCTAATAGTACACGCATTCTAAATTGCAATCATTTATTGCATCTAGCCTGGGGCTTTTCTGTCTGTTAGAAATATCAGGGTTATTTCCTTCTTTTAAGAGTTTACATTAAAAAAAAACTTTACAAATAATGTTTGCTGTTTAATGTTCTCCCCTGAAATATCAATCTGCAAAAATAGAAATCCTTTTTTACAATTCATCTTAAGGATAGAGTTCCAGTTTCTTATAATGTAATGGATGTACTGCAGATAATGGTGCAATAGTGCAAATGAAAGGCGCATATAATCAAAATGATAATGGGGCGTATTGTACTGCTTGTATAATAAAATCCATACCAATATGGAAATCATATCTCAGGGCAACATTCCTCTCTTTGATTTTTGTAATAATTGTACATGTAAGAGCAGGGCAGCGAGAAGTGGGGAGAACAAAGGCCTTTATTGCTTCATTAGGCAGCTGGCGTTCTGATGGTCCGGCCTGTCAACAGCCGTCCCTTAATTTCCAAGGGAAGCTTCTCCCCTGCCCGCAGAAATGATTTACCGTTCACGTCAGCTCCCTCCTCAGCCCTTTCTCTGCGAAGATTCACAATTAGACTAAGTGAGCTGTGATGGCCATTTTGATTGGCACCTTCTGCCTCCTGAGCTTCCGGGGCTCGGGGTGTGGGTTAAGATGGGAGCCAGGCCCCCAGAAGCTTTGGCCGGAAGAGGGGAGAAGGCCATGGTGGAGCATTATAGAGCCTTGGAGCTGGGTACTTTTCTGCCCCACTCCCAAATTCTTGCAGAAGTCACCCTGCCTTGGTTTACCAAGCCTTTGGTAAGATGTTCCATGCGACAGGCCGAGTGTGAAGAAGTCCACAGGAAGGGACAGAGGTCCTGGCCATATGGCCTCAGCGTGTAGATGATGGGTTAGTGCAGGCCAACGAACTTGGTGGGAAGACCATCCTGGAGTCAGCCAAGGTGGGTCTTAGTTTATGCAATGACTTGAGTATGACTTTGGCCTTGGCCTTGACGTCTCCCAGGTCCTCCGTGGCCATGTCCACTGCTCTTTCTACTATACTCAGGGCTTTCTCTGTGCATGTGCAGTCTGGGAGGGGAGAGGTAGAGAGGAGGATCTGATGGAAGGCCTGCATGGCAGCCTACAGAAGCTACGCTCTGGCAGGGTCTCAGTGAGCGGTGGGCCCACCTCAGCATCTGTCCTGGTCCAACCTTGCCCCAGGCTCTCCTCACTAATCCTTCTTCTTTGGCTCCTGACCTCAGCCTACCCTGGTCCGACCGTCCAGGCTTTTATGTGACCTTTTGTTCATGCCTCTGCCCCCTCCAGACTTGGGACGTGGATGACATGGTAACCCTGCCCTACAGGACCTATATGGGTTGGTAACATCCGCTTCCTCCTGGGCCAGCGTGGGGTGAAGTTAATAGCAGTCACTGCCAATTGCGGGGCATGATTTGGCATCATCCTGGTGGATTCTTCAACAGCCATTTCAGTGGGGTGCTTTGTTATCCCTTTTTCACGAATGAAGCTGCCATAGACGTCATGTGCAGGCTTTTGTGTGGACATCAACCCCTTTACGTAAATATAAAAGAGCTTGATTGCTGGATCATGTGATAAGAAAATGTTAAGTTTTGTAAGAAACTGTGAAACTGTCTGCCATTGTGGCTGTGTCATTTTGCGTTCCCATCGGCAATCAGAGTTCTCACTACTCCATATGCTCGTCAGCATTTGATGGTGTCAAGATTCCAGATTTGGCCATTCTAATGGGTGTGTGGTGGTACCTCATTGCTGTTTTAATTTGTGTTCCCTGATGATTTGTGATGTGGAGCAACTCTTCACAAGCTTATTTGTCATCTGTATATCTTCTTCAGTGAGGTGTCTGTTAAGAGTTTTGGCTTGTTTTTAAATTAGGTTGTTTATTTTCTTATTGTTTAGTTTTAAGAACTCTTTGCATATTTTGGATAACTGTCCTTTATCACATGTGTCTTTTGCAAAAATTTTCTCCCAGTTCTGTGGCTTATCTTTTTATTCTCTTGACAGTGTTTTCACAGAGAAGAATTTTAAAATTTTGATGATGTGCCTCTTGTCAATTTTTTCTTTCATAGACTGTGCCTTTGGTGTCGTGTCTAAAAAGTCATTGCCAAACCTAAGGTTCTCTAGATTTTCTCCTATATTGATTGACTATATGTGGTTCTATTTCTCTCTCTATTCTATTCTATTGGTCTATTTGCTTATTCAAAGAAACTGACAGTGAAGAATTGATGCTTTTGAACTGTGGTGCTGGAGAAGACTCTTGCGAGTCCCTTGGACTGCATGGAGATCCAACCAGTCCATCCTAAAGGAGACCAATCCTGGGTGTTCATTGGAAGGACTGGTGCTGAAGCTGAAACTCCAATACTTTGGCCACCTCATGCAAAGAGTTGACTCATTGG
>NW_011495018.1:6666063-6668605 GCF_000754665.1 Bison bison bison | reverse complement strand
CTCATGCAAAGAGTTGACTCATTGGAAAAGACCCTGATGCTGGGAGGGATTGGGGGCAGGAGGAGAAGTGGATGACAGAGGATGAGATGGCTGGATGGCATCACTGACTCAATACACATGAGTTTGGGTGAACTCTGGGAGTTGGTGATGGACAGGGAGGCCTGGGGTGCTGCGATTCATGGTGTCGCAAAGAGTTGGGCACGACTGAGCGACTGAACTGAACTGACACTGTCTTGATTACTGTAGCTTTATATAGTAAGTCTTTTAAAAATATTTATCTATTTAATTGGCTGCAGCAGGTCTTGGTAATGGCATACAAGATCTTCAGTTGTGGCATGCAAACTCTTAGTTGAGGCACGTGGGACCTAGTTCCTTGATCAGGGATCAAACCTGGGTCCATCTGCATGGGGAGCTCAGAGTCCTAGCCACTGGACCACCAGGGAAGTTCCCTATAGTAAGTCTTGAAGTCAATAGTGTCAGTCCTCTGACTTTTTAAGAAAGTTTTATTGATTTTTAATTGGAGGATAATTGCTTTACAGTATTGTGTTGGATCTGACTTCAATACTATGTTAGTTATTCTGGGTATTATGTTTCTCTATACAAATTTTAGAATCAGTTTGTCAAGACCCACAAAATATCTTGCTGGGATTTTGACTGAGATTGCACTGAAATTTCTAGATGAAGTTGGGGAGAACTGATATCTTGATAATATTGGGTCTTCCTATCCATGAGCATGGACTATCTCTCTGTTTATTTAGTTCTTTGATTTTGTTCATTGGAGCTTTATAATTTTCCTCTTATAAAAATTACACATATTTTGTTAAATATAAAACTAAGTGTTTCATTTTGGGGGAGCTAATATAAATAGTGGGCTTCCCTGGTGGCTCAGAGGTTAAAGCATCTGCCTGGAATGCGGGAGACCGGGGTTCGATCCCTGGGTCGGGAAGATCCCCTGGAGAAGGAAATGACAACCCACTCCAGTACTCTTGCCTGGAGAATCCCATGGAGGGAGGAGCCTGTATTGTGCTTTTAATTCCAAAGTCCAGTTATTCACTGCTGTTAAAAAGGAAAGCAATCGATTTCTGTGTGTTGACCTTGTATCTGCAGACTATAACTGCTTATTAGTTTCAGAAGATTTTGTTTTTGTTGAGTTTTTGCATTTTCTACATAGATAATCAAGTCATCTGAAAATACAGTTTTATTTCTTCCTCCCCAATAAATATACCTTTGGTTTCCTTGTCTTATTGCATTAGTTATGACTTACAATATGATGTTGAAAAGAGTGATGAGAGGTGATATCTTTGCCTTGTTCTTAATCTTAGTGGAAAATCTTCAAATTTCTTGTTACTAAGAATGAAGTTAGCTGTAGGTTTTTGTAGCTGTTCTTCATCAAGTTGAGAAAATTTCCTTATATTCCTAGTTTACTAAGTTTTTAACATGAATGGGTATTGGGTTTTGTCAAATGCTTTTTATGCAGTTTTGACATAATCATGTTATTTGTCCACTTTAGCCTACTGATATGATGGACTGCATGGACTGACTTTTGGATGTTGGAGCAGCCTGGCATACCTGGGATAAACACCACTTGCTTATGGTGTGTAATTCTTTTCATTTATTGTTTGATTCAATTTACTGATTTTTTTTGAGAATCTATGTTCATGAGAAATATTGATCTGTAGTTTTCTTTTCATGTAATGTCTTTGTTTTGGTATTGGGGTAATGCAGATTTCATAAAATGAGTTACAAAGTGTACCTTCTGCTTATTTCTTCTGAAAGAGGTTGTAGAAAATTAATATATCCCTAAATGTTCAATAAGTTCACAGTGAACATAACTGTGTCTGGTGCTTTCTGTTTTTGAAGTTTATTATTTATTGCTTTAATGTCTTTCATAGATATAGGACTATTCAGATTGCCTATTCCTTTTTCTTGTGTGAGTTCTGGCAGATTGTGTCTTTAAAGGTTTCAGTCCTTGCATTTAGGTTATCAAATTTCTAGGCACAGTGTTGTTCATAATATTTCTTTTATTATCTTTTTAATATCTATGGGATCTGTAGTGATGTCCCCTCTTTTATTTCTGATGTTAGTAATTTGGGTCCTCTCATTCTCTCTTTTTTTTCTTCCTGGCTAAAAGCTTGTTGATTACATTGATCTTTTCAGAGAATTAGCTTTTGTTTCCCTTGATTTTCTCTATTGATTTCTTGTTTTCCATTTCATTGACTTCTGGTCTAATTTTTATTATTTCTTTTCTTCTGCTTTTTTCTAGCTCTTCCTTTTCTAGTTTCCCAAGGTGAAAACTTAGATAACTGATATTAAATCTTTCTTCTTGTCTAGGGATATACATCCATTTGCCAACAAAGGTTCGTCTAGTCAAGGCTATGGTTTTTCCTGTGGTCATGTGTGGATGTGAGAGTTGGACTGTGAAGAAGGCTGAACACCAAAGAATCGATGCTTTTGAACTGTGGTGTTGGAGAAGACTCCTGAGAGTCCTTTGGACTGCAAGCAGATCCAACGAGTCCATTCTGAAGGAGATCAGCCCTGGGAT
>NW_011495018.1:6663611-6665914 GCF_000754665.1 Bison bison bison | reverse complement strand
ACTGATGCTGGGAGGGATTGGGGGCAAGAGGAGAAGGGGATGACAGAGGATGAGATGGATGGATGGCATCACTGACTCGATGGACATGAGTCTCAGTGAACTCCGGGAGTTGGTGATAGACAGGGAGGCCTGGCGTGCTGCGATTCATGGGGTTGCAAAGAGTCGGACACGACTGAGCGACTGAACTGAACTGAGGGATATACATCTGATGCTATAAATTTCCCTCTAAACACTAGTTACCTATATCTCACAAATTTTGACCAGCTGTGTTTTCATTTCCATCTAGTTCAAAATACTTTTTGTTTCTCTAGAGATTTCTTTGACCCATGTGTTCTTTCTTTCTTGACTAATATGCTGTTTAATCTCCACATATGTTGAGATTTTCCAGTTATATTTCTTTTTATTGCTTTCTAGTTTAACTCATTTGTGGTCTGAGAGCAGATATTATGTGATGCCAATTTATTTAAATTTTTTAAGGTGCTTCATGGTCCAGAATGTGGTCTATCTTGATAAACAATCCATGTGAACTTGAGAAGAATGTGGATGAAGTAGTCAATAGATGTCCATTATATCCAGTTAATTGATGGTGTTCAAGTATGTCCTTGCTAATTTCCTGCCTGCTGAATTTGCTCATTTCTGACAAATGGGTACTGAAGTCTCCAGCTATTCATATACTAGTGGATTCGTCTGTTTCTTCTTGCAGTTCTATCAGTTCTTGCTGCACATATTTTGATTCTGTATTGTTAGGAGCATACACATTAAGGATTGGTATGTCCTCTTGGAGAACTGACTCCTTTTCTTTATGTAATGTCCTCTTTAACCCTGATAACTTGCATTGCTTTAAAGTCTTCTTTGTTTGAAATTACTATAGCTACTCTGGCTTTCTTTTAAGTTGTATTAACATAGTATATCTTTCTCTATCCACTTACTTTCAATCTATATGTGTTTTTATTAAATGGGTTTCTTATAGATGAAATGTACTTGGGTCTTCTTTTTTGATTAACTCTGATAATCTCTTTTATTTGATGCATTTAGACCACTGACATTCAACGTGTTTATTCATGTAGCTGAATTAATATCTACCATATGTACTACTTTTTCTATTTTTTGCCTTTGTTCTTTGTTCCTATTTTTATCTTTCACTATTTTTTATGCCTTTTGTGGTTGAGCATTTTATATTATTTCATTTTCCCTCCTTTCTTACTGTATTGGTTACAATTTGGGAATGGCCTTTTTTTTAATGGTTACATCAGTTTGCGATATACATTTATTTACCACTAATCCCAACCCACTTTCCTATAGCATTATATTGCTTTATGGGTAGTGTGGATACTTAATAATAACAAAATAATTCTAATTCAAATATATGTTTTAATTAGGATGATAAAGTAAAAGTGAAAGTTGCTCAATCGTGTCTGACTCTTTGCAACCCCATGGACTATACAGTCCATGGAATTTTCCAGGCCAGAATACTGGAGTGGGTAGCTGTTCCCTTCTCCAGGGGATCTTCTCAACCCAGGGATCAAACCCAGGTCTCCCAAATTGCAGGTGGATTCTTTACCAGGCAAGCCACCAGGGAAGCCCCCAAATTAGGATGAGAGCTGTCATAATTCTACTCATGATGGGGATATAGTAGTTTTATACTCTAGTCCTCATCATTTAAAAAAATTGAGGTATAAGTGACATATTATATTAGTTTCAAGTAATATAGTTAGTCTCAGGTAATACAACATAATGATTTGATATATGCATACAGTTTACCCCTGAAAAACATAGGTTTGAACTGCATGGGTCCACTTATACAGAGATTTTTTTTTGCAACATATACTATCATATAAATATGTTTACAATCAGTGGTTGGTTGGATCTGCATTTGCAGAACCTGTGGTTGCAGGGTGCTAACTATAAGACTTGAGCATAAATGGATTTTGGTATCTGTGGCGGGTCCTAGATCCAGTTCCTGTGGACACTGAAAGATGACTGTATACTGTGCGATGATCACACAATAAATCTAAGTCAACATCTGTCACTATAGATAGTTACAAAAAGGTTTTTTTTTTTTTTCTTTTTGGTATGTGTGATAAGGACTTTTAAGATC
This sequence comes from Bison bison bison, assembly GCF_000754665.1. Taxonomy (NCBI): domain Eukaryota; kingdom Metazoa; phylum Chordata; class Mammalia; order Artiodactyla; family Bovidae; genus Bison; species Bison bison. The sequence goes on along the minus strand of NW_011495018.1, from coordinate 6,663,816 downwards.
TAGTCTCTTCAGTTCAGTTCAGTCACTCAGTTATGTCTGACTCTTTGTGACCCCATGGACTGCAGCATGCCAGGCCTGCCTGTCTCTCACCAACTCCCAGAGTTTAATCAAACTCATGTCCATTGAGTCAGTAATGCCATCCATCCATCTCATCCTCTGTCATCCCCTTCTCCTCTTGCCCCCAATCCCTCCCAGCATCAGTGTC
>NW_011495018.1:6643879-6663505 GCF_000754665.1 Bison bison bison | reverse complement strand
CCTTGACTAGATGGACCTTTGTTGGCAAAGTAATGTCTCTGCTTTTCAATATGCTGTCTAGGTTGCTCATAACTTTCCTTCCAAGGAGTAAGTGTTTTAATTTCATGGCTATAGTCACCATCTGCAGTGATTTTGGAGCCCAGAAAAACAAAGTCTGACACTGTTTCCCCATCTATTTGCCATGAAATGATGGGACCGGATGCCATGATCTTAGTTTTTTGAATGTTGAGCTTTAAGCCAACTTTTTCACTCTCCTCTTTCACTTTCATCAAGAGGCTTTTTAGTTCTTCACTTTCTGCCATAAGGGTGGTGTCATCTGCATATCTGAGGTTATTGATATTTCTCCCGGCAATCTTGATTCCAGCTTGTGCTTCCTCCAGCCAAGCGTTTCTCATGATGTACTCTGCATATAAGTTAAATAAGCAGAGTGACAATATACAGCCTTGATGTACTCCTTTTCCTATTTGGAAGCAGTCTGTTGTTCCACGTCCAGTTCTAACTGTTGCTTCCTGACCTGCATACAGATTTCTCAGGAGGAAGGTCAGGTGGTCTGTTATTCCCATCTCTTGAAGAATTTCCCACAGTTTATTGTGGTCCACACAGTCAAAGGCTTTGGCATAGTCAATAAAACAGAAGTAAATGTTTTTCTGGAACTCTCTTGCTTTTTCAATGATCCAACAGATGCTGGCAATTTGATCTCTGGTTCCTCTGCCTTACTAAAACCAGCATGAAGATCTGGAAGTTCACAGTTTGTGTACTGTTGAAACCTGGCTTGGAGAATTTTGAGCATTACTCTATTAGCGTGTGAGATGAGTGCAACTGAGTGGTAGTTTGAGCATTCTTTGGCATTGCCTTTCTTTGGGATTGGAATGAAAACCGACCTTTTCCAGTCCTGTTGCCACTGCTGAGTTTTCCAAATTTCCTGGCCTATTGAGTGCAGCACTTTCACAGCATCATCTTTCAGGATTTGAAATCACTCAACTGGAGTTTCATCACTTCCACTAGCTTTGTTCATAGTGATGCTTCCTAAGGCCCACTTGACTTCACATTCCAGGATGTCTTGCCCTAGGTGAGTGAGCATACCATTGTGATTATCTGGGTCATGAAGATCTTTTTTGTATAGTTCTTCTGTGTATTCTTGCCACCTCTTCTTAATATCTTCTGCTTCTGTTAGGTCCATACCATTTCTGTCCTTTATTGAGCTCATCTTTGCATGAAATGTTCTCCTGGTATCTCTAATTTTCTTGAAGAAATCTCTAGTCTTTCCCATTCCATTGTTTTCATCTATTTCTTTGCCCTGATCACTGAGGAAGGCTTTCTTATCTCTCCTTGCTCTTCTTTGGAACTCTGCATTCAGATTGGTATATCTTTCCTTTTCTCCTTTGCCTTTTGCTTCTCTTCTTTTTCACAGCTATTTGTAAGACTTCCTCAGACAACCATTTTGTCTTTTTGCATTTCTTTTTCTTGGGGATACTCTTGATCACTGCCTCCAGCACAATGTCATGAACCTCCGTCCGTAGTTCTTCAGGCACTCTGTCTATCAGATCTAACCCCTTGAATCTATTTGTCACTTCCACTGTATAATTGTAAGGGATTTTGATTTAGGTCATACCTGAATGGTCTAGTGATTTTCTCTATTTTCTTCAATTTAAGTCTGAATTTTGCAATAAGGAGTTCATGATCTGAGTCACAGTCAGCTCCCAGTCTTGTTTTTGCTGACTGTATAGAGCTTCTGTATCTTTGGCTGCAAAGAATATAATCAATCTGATTTCAGTATTGACCATGTGTAGAATCTTCTCTTGTGTTGTTGGAAGAGGGTGTTTGGTATGACCAGTGCGTTCTCTTGGCAAAACTATATTAGCCTTGGCCTGCTTCATTCCATACTCCAAGGGCAAATTTACTTGTTACTCCAGGTATTTCTCGACTTCCTACTTTTGCATTCCTGTCCACTATAATGAAAAGGACATCTGTTTTATGTGTTAGTGCTAGAACGTCTTGTAGGTCTTCATAGAACTATTCACCAGCTTCTTCAGCGTTAGTGGCTGGGGCATAGACTTGGATTAGTGTGATATTGAATGGTTTGCCTTGGAAATGAACAGAGATCATTCTGTCATTTTTGAGACTGCCCCCAAGTACTGCATTTCAGACTCTCTTGTTGACTATGAGGGCTATTTCATTTCTTCTAAGGGATTCTTGCCCACAATAGTAGATATAATGGTCATCTGAGTTAAATTCACCAACTCTAGTCCATTTTAGTTCACTGATTCCTTGAATGTCGATGGTCACTCTTGCCATCTCCTGCTTGACCACTTCCAATTTGCCTTGATTCATCGACCTAACATTCCAGGTTCCTATGCAATATTGCTCTTTACAGCATCAGGCTTTACTTCTATCACCTGTCACATCCACAGATGGGTGTTGTTTTTGCTTTGGCTCCATCTCTTCATTCTTTCTGGAGTTATTTCTCCACTGATCTCCAGTATCATGTTGGGCACCTACCGTCCTGGGGAGTTCATCTTTCAGCGTCCTATCTTTTTGCCTTTTCATACTGTTCATGGGGTTCTCAAGGGAAGAATACTGAAGTGGTTTGCCATTCCCTCCTCCAGTGGACCACGTTTTGTCAGAAACTCTTGAAAAGTGTGACTGTCTCTAAAAATATTTTTTGTTCAGGATGTTTATATCTGGGCTTCCCTGGTGACTCAGATGATAAAGAATCCACCTGCAATGCAGGAGATCCAGGTTCAACCCCTGGGTTGGGAAGATCCCCTGGAGAAGGAAATGGCAACACCCTCCAGTGTTCTAGCCTGGAAATCCCATGAACAGAGGAACTTGACGGGCTATAGTCCAGGGGGTCACAAAAGAGTCAAACACGACTTCGCAACTGAACAAACAACAACAGCAAGCATAGTCTTATTCTGTTCTTTTTTTCCCAATCATTTCTTCTCTTTGATTTTCAGTTTCGGAAGTTTCTGTTATCATATCCTCAAGCTCAGGGATTCTTTCCTCAAGCTGTGTCCAGTCTATTAATAAGCCTATCTGAGGCATTCTTCATTTCTGTTACAGTGTTCTTGATTGAATGCATTTCATTTGGTTCTTTCTCTGGATCTCCATCTCTCTGGTTACATTGCCCATCTGTTCCTGCATGCTCTCTTCTTTATCCATGAAAGCCCTTAGCATATTAATCATAGTTGATTTATTAAATTAAAAACATTTTATTTATTTAGCTGTGAAGGTCTTGTTTGCAGCACACGGGATCTTTCATTTAGTTCCCTGGCAGCATGTGGGATCTTAGTTCCCTGATCAGTGATCAAACCCATGTTCCCTGCATCGCAAGGCAGATTGTTAACCACAGGACCACCAGGGAAATCCCTATTAACTTTTAAAAATTTATTTCTAAGATTTATTTTATCCAAGTATATTTGACTTATGTTTTCATTTCTGCTGTATAGCAAAGTGATTCAGTTATACATACATATATATATATTTTCATATACCTTTGGTTTACCCCGGGATAGTGACTTTCGTTCTCTGTGCTATGTAGTAGGGCCTTGTTGTTTGTAATCAGAGCTGTTTTAAATTCTCCGTCTGATAACGTCAGACTGCTATGTCTGGTTTGGATACTTGCTTTGTCTCTTCACACTGTGCTTTTTGTCTTTTAGTATGCCTCATAGTTTTTTAGTTGCTATTTGGACATGAGGTACTGGGTCAAAGGAACTGCTGCAAATAGGCCTTTAGTGAAGTTCTGGTGGGTGCAGGGAGTGTCTTGTAGGGAGCCTGTGCCTGTGAACCTCACAAGTGTTTCTCAGTTTGCTTGTTCCTCCTTCTTCAGGTGGGACAGGATGGCTCAAGTGGACTGAACTGGACTATTTCCCTTCCTACAGGTCAGTTAGGTTCTGATCGGCCCCAACAGGTTAGATTCTGGTTAACTAGTTTCTCCTCGGAGAAGGCAATGGCACCCCACTCCAGTACTCTTGCCTGGAAAATCCCATGGACAGAGGAGCCTGGAAGGCTGCAGTCCATGGGGTCGCTAAGAGTCGGACACGACTGAGCGACTTCACTTTCACTTTTCTCTTTCCCTGCATTGGAGAAGGAAATGGCAACCCACTCCAGTGTTCTTGCCTGGAGAATCCCAGGGACAGGGGAGCCTGATGGGCTGCCGTCTATGGGGTCGCACAGCGTCGGACACGACTGAAGCGACTTAGCAGCAGCAGCAGCAGCAGTTTCTCCTGAGGGCAGACTTTGTTAAGAGGGATAGAACGCTATGGTATATTTTATAAAAGCTCATTTTCCCCTCCCCAGAGTGAAAGCATGAAATTTTTCTGATATTTACTGGGAGCATCTAGAGGAGCACCTGGAGCTAAAACTTATGAAGACTGGGGCTCCGTCCTGAATTGGGTCTCCCCCAAGTGTTCAATGCTCTGACTTGCCCTCTTGGAGCTTCCAGCAATTTGTTCAGGTTTTTCTAGCCTGGCAGCGGTTCCCGTGGAGGTTTCTGCTCCATAAGCTGCGATTGTCTGTGTCTGTCCATCTCTCCATCTCTCCAGTTCCAGGGGCAGCAGCTTGCCCCGTGACCCCACTTCACTTACAGATCTCAGAAGAGCTGGTGGCTCAGTTCATTCGGTTTTTGCTTGTTAGGATGGAGTGGGGACTTCCAAGCTCCTTACCTGTGGAACTGGAAATCTTTTTAGGGATTTAAAAAAATCTAGCATTTGTGCCTTTTTATTGTGGTAAAATATATGTAGTGAAAAAATGCCGTTTAGAAAAGTCAGTTCAGGGACTTCCCTGGTGGTCCAGCGGCTAAGACTGTGCGTGCTCCCAATGCAGGTGGGGTGGTGGGGCCCAGGTTCAACCTCTGGTCAGGGAGCTAGATCCCCACGTGCTACCACGATGAGCTGGGTGCAGCCAAACAAATACATAAAAATAAAATAAAATACAGAAGTCAGTTCAGCCGTACTAAGTACACTCACATGGTTGTGTAACCGTGGCAGCCTGGGGTCTGCCACCTGCAGGGGGGCTGGGGCCAGCGGCAGGAGTGGGGTGTCTCCTCCCTGGGCTGTCCTAGTGGTGGCTGGACAGCATTTCTGAGCTCCAGGTCTCTGGGACCCCCCCTACCAGCCACGCTGCCTGGGCCAGTGCCATGTGACACACATGACCAGCCACCCCTCACCCCCTGCCCATGGCTTCTTTTCTATCCTTTGCACCGAAGGGAACAGCTGAGAAGACTGTCTAGATTCTGCTCCTGGGCTGTCTCTCTGGACCATGGGACTGTCTGCCAGGCAGCGATTCCCCAAGCCTCAGTTTCCTCTTCTGTAAAATGGGGCAATGCTATCTACCCATGAGGCTGCAGGGAACCCACACCAGCCGCTTTATGTGAAAACACTTTGCACACTGGGAAGGGACATGCATGCTGCTTACTAATCAAGAGTTCATGTTGTAAAACATAATTGCCTTCTTGTTTTTAACGCTGGGGTATTTACACAGAAGCCCTCTCCCTTGCATGATCGTTTTAGTGGCTTATTTATTTGCCTTGCTGTGTGAAGAACAAAAGAAAATCATAGGCCCCAGTGGAACCACCTGCACTCTTCACAGGTCTGAAAGTTGGTTTCCTTTGTCATCCTTACCTTTCCCAAGGGTTAGCACAGTCATCCAGGATCAGGACGGCAGCTTTGAGTTAAGAGTTAATTATTCTTCTTTATTGCATCAAGAACACAGTTTTTAAAAAAGTGATTTACTCTTCTTTGTAATTACAGACGTGGTGATTAGGATGTCTTGTATATCACATTGCAGATTTTTTATATCTGATTTATCCCCAGCCCTGGTTTAAAACTCTTCGTTTACAAGTTTTTATTCCTATTTCTGAGACAGTGTTTAGGGACTACGGCTGGACCCAGTGCCTCTGTGGGGGCTATTAGAGTCACTGTGTACATATATAATTAAGGAATTTCAAAACACAAATTACCGCCTTTGGGGCCCTAGCCCGTGCAGTTACCATCTATCATGTCAGCTCTCAAGACGACTCTGTGTGTGTTTGGTAAAGTAAATTAAGGTACAACAACTTTGCTTAAAATAATGCTCAAATTTAAGATGTAGCAAGAAGCAGGAAAAACAAACAACTGAGGGATCCAGGGAGAGCCCAATCACATATTTAAATGAGGAGGAAGCTCTCGCCAGGCACCTTTCATCACCTGTAGATTATGCGCAAAGCTGTCTAAATACTGAGTCCCTCTTCACCTGCTCCTATTTTCTGGCCAAACTTCTGTTGGATCTGAATCATCTCTGAGCAGACCTTGGGTTTCCCTGGTGGCTCAGATGGTAAAGAATCTGCCTGAAAATGCAGGAGACTTGGGTTCCAACTCTGGGTCAGGAAGATTCCCTTGAAGAAGGGCCAGTATTCTTGCCTGGAGAACTTAATGGACAGAGGAGCCTGGTGGGCTATTGTCCAGGGGGTCGCAGAAAGTCACAGCTGAGTGACTAACACACACACTGGGCAGATCTTGGGCCTTTGGAGCCTCATCCATGTCATGGATTTTAGCCTTTGGAAATGTGTTATTATGGTTATTTTGAAATATTTATTTATTTTTGGCTGTGTGAGGTCTTAGTTGTGGCTTGCAAGTTTTCCTGGCTGTGTCGCTGTGGTGGGTAGGCTTCTCTCTAGCTACAGTTGTGGGCATAGTTGCTCTGATTCATGTGGGATCTTAGTTCCCCCACTGGGGACAGAACCTGTGTTCCCTGCATTGGAAGGTGGATTCTTAACCACTGGACCACCAGGGAAGTCCCTGGAAATGTATTGTTGAAGAGACAATGGAACAGCATTTCAGAGTTTGGAAAACAGGAAGGAAAACACCCGTCTGTCAGTTGAGCAGCTGAGGATGAGCTGTCTCAAATACCAGCCTGATGGGAGGCCTGACTTTGAATTTTTAGGTCCACACTGGGAGTGCCGGCCTCAAAAACCTGCTTCTGGTTTTGAAAGTTGGTCCTTTCCCAATATTTTAGTATTAAAATTTTTTTTTGCTACCAATAAAACCATGTTCAGGACTAATATTAATGCTTTAAAACCTACAATGGTTCTTTGGAGCCCAGTTAACAGAAGCAGATTCCTGAAAACAGATGTGTTTGTGGTCTGATGTTGATGTGGACGAGGCTCTAGCCATTCGGATGGGTGACATGTTTCCTCATCTCCTAAGAAGGGAATGAAATGATGGCTCTTCACACATGAAAACCAGAAACCAACCACCATTATCCTGCCTAGTAGTAACCATTGGTAATATTTTGGTGGTGTCCTTTTAGATCTGCTTGATGCACACCTTATACACCAAGTTCAATCTTTTAAAAACAACTTGACTTAATACTTTCCACTCTTTTTTTTCTTGCTTATTCTACTTTGACCACTTTCATAAGTCAGCAAATATTGAGCACATGATTTTTAGAGGCTGCAAACAGTTCTATCACTCAGCTGAGACCACTGTTTCTGTAGTCTTTTCACAACTAATGAATTTAGGGTTTTCATTTTTTTGCTATCAAGTATGATGCCTCACTCCAGTACTCTTGCCTGGAAAATCCCATGGACGGAGGAGCCTGGAAGGCTGCAGTCCATGGGGGTTGCTGAAGGTCGGACACGACTGAGAAACTTCACTTTCACTTTCCACTTTCATGCATTGGAGAAGGAAATGGCAACCCACTCCAGTGTTCTTGCCTAGAGAATCCCAGGGACGGGGAAGCCTGGTGGGCTGCCGTCTATGGGGTCGCACAGAATCGGACACGACTGAAGTGACTTAGCAGCAGCAGCAGCATGATGCTTCATTGAATATACTCTTATGTACATCTTTGTGTATGTCTACTATAATTCCTTTAAGATGATTTCTTAGAAATGGGATACTGTGTCAAATGTTATGCACATGGATGTTACCATTTATTCCTCTTAAAGACAGCATTTTCCTTGGTAAAAGGAGCAAACTGCTTTAAGACAGATCTACTGCTGTGGTAGTATTCATGTAGAACATCTTGGCAAAAAGGCTGAAGGTGTGTGCTGGCCAGACGCTATACCAGAGCAGAGACAGAAAATGCTGAAAGAGACACAGAGACTGCTACCCCCTCCCCAAACCACAGGGAACCCCTCAGTGGGGAGGAGGGAAAGCCAAGATTCTTCATCTGTTGAAGATGATTCAGTCAAGATAGGGTAACAGGATTTGGAGTTTTGTAAAAAGAATGGCTGTTGCATAGAACTGGACAGTACCTTTGTGGCAGGACTCATGATCACAGAAGGTTCTAGAAGCTTTATTCTGTCTGTCAGGTTACAGAAAGTCAGGTTTACACTGGGTGGAATTCTCTGGATTATCAGCACTAGAAGGTGAGCGGTACGTTGGCTACAAAACTGTTTCTTTTCAATTTATTAGAGACCAGCTGAGTCTCCAGGAAAAATCCACAAACTGATTTTGACAATATATTGTATTTCCTTATGTCCCTCACCATTGCTAAAGAAAGCTGAGCACTGAAGAACTGATGTTTTTGAACTGTGGTGTTGGAGAAGACTCTTGAGAGTCCCTTGGACTGCAAGGAGATCCAACCAGTCCATCCTAAAGGAAATCAGTCCTGAATATTTATTGAAAGGACTGATGCTGAAGCTGAAACTCCAATACTTTGGCCACCTGGTGCAAAGAACTGACTCCTTGGAAAAGACCCTGATGCTGGGAAAGATTGAAGATGGGAGGAGAAGGGGATGAGATGGTTGAGTGGCATCACATACTTGATGGACATGAGTTTGAGAAAGCTTCGGGAGTTGGTGATGGACAGGGAGGCCTGGTGTGCTGCGATTCATGGGGTCGCAAAGAGTCGGACCCGACTGAGCGACTGAACTGAACCGAACAAACTGGACAACCTAGAAGAAATGGATAAATTCTTAGAATCATACAATCTTTCAGGGTTGAATCATGAAAAAAAAAATAGTAAATCAGAATAGACCGATCACTGGTAAGGAGCTTGAAACTGTAATCAAAAACCTTCCCCGAGATTACCTCTTTGTGAGCTGAACAAAGGCACATTAGTTTAATAATCAGGCAGAGGGGCGGGGTTTTCTGAAGCAGGCCATTAGGTATGATTATAAAAACAATAGCAACTAAAAGCAAGTTGAAGAAACAGTTCCAACATGGAGTCAGAACTGGTTCTTCTCTGCAGCATTACTGCCCATAGTTTGAGTATCACCTCAGATCAGACTCTTTTCATGCTTGACATGAAACATTTAACAATAAAATTTTTAAAATATAATAAAGCTGAGGAGCCTGGCTTCTGCTTTGAAGTCACAGGTGTGCTCTTGAACTTGTGGGTGTCTAGCTAAGGGCTCCAGATTGCCTTTTGCAAGTATTCATTCCACAATCAAAACATCTTGCCAAAAAATAACGGTGTTCGGGGACTGGTAAGGCTGCTCTGACCTTGAGGTCCTGAAATCTAGGGAAGAAAAGAGGAAATGAAAGAGAAGGCCAGAATGAAATGGCAGAATGGTGGCAAATGGAGCTATTAGTAGTTCAGATGGTAAAGAATTTCTCTGCAATGCAGAGACACAGGTTCGATCCCTGGATCAGGAAGATCCCCTGGAGAAGGGAATGGCAACCCACTCCAGTATACTTGCCTGGAGAATCCCATGGACAGAGGAGCCTGGTGGGCTACAGTCTATTGGATCTCAAAGAGTTGGACATGACCGAGCAACCAACACAGAACAGGAGAACTTCTGTGTAGGGGGGAACAGTGCAAGCACTTGGCTTCCATTAGAGACACTGTGTTTCTAGAGCTTTCTTAGACCAGGCTGGCTCCTTCCCAGTGCTGGTCACAGTTCCTGAGCCTGAGTGCCTGGTGGGGATGGGTGGCCGCTCTGAAAAAAAAAAAAAAAAAACCTTCCCCATAACATGTGTCCAGGACCAGATGGATTAACTAGTGATTTCTACCAAACTCTAAGATAATTTAATACCTATTCTTCTGAAACTCTTCCAAAAAAAATCAAAGGAGTGGGAATAGTTTCTAGCTCATTTTACAAGGCTGATATTACCCTAATACCAAAACCAGACAAGGAGAACACAAAAAGAAAATTAAGAGTCAATGTCCGTGATGAACGCAGATGTAAAAATCCTCAACAAAATATTAGCAAATCTAATACAACAATACATTTAAAGTGTCATATACCATGATCAAGTGGGATTTATTTCAGGGATAAAAGGGTGATTCAGCACTCACAAATCAATCTGCATGATGCATCATGTTAACAAAATAAGGATAAAAATACTATGATCACCTCAATAGATGCAGAAAAAGCATTTGACAAAATATAGCATTAATTTATGATTAAAAACTCTCAATAAAATGGGTGTGGAAGGAACATACCTCAACATAATATATTAATGGGTATTGGCACAAGGATAAACAAATAGCCCAATGGAAGAGAATAGAGTCCAGAAGTAGACCCATATGGATAAGGTTAGTTGAGTGATACTGAAATTGAGTGCAGTGCACTGAACTAAGGGAAGAGCAGCCTTTTCAACAAGTAAGTGGTACTGGCTCAACTAGCTATCCATATGGAACAAAATGAAACCTGAATCCTATCTTACACCACTCATAAGAAACAATTCCAGGTGAATCATAGATGTACCTGTGAAAAATAAATCAATAAATCTTCTGGAAGAGTCTGTAGAGAATATTTTCCCGATCTTTGGGCTAGGCAAAGATTTCTACAACAGGACACCAAAAGCACTCATTATAAAGGATGAGGTTTATAAGTTGGACATACATATGTATATGTATCCACATGTATATACACATTATTTGACTATTATAATTAAGATTATATATACATATATATATATGTATACTGATGTATGTAATGTCTGTATACAAATACATGACTATATTATAATTAAGATTTTTTAACCAAAAGACACCAATAAGGGAATAAAAAGAGTGACTTATGTTTCCAATAAATATATTTGACTAACGACTCTACTAGAATTATCAAGAAAGAAAACCCACAAACGAATAAGAAAAAGACAAACAACCCAATAGAAAAATGGGCAAAAAACTTGAATAAATGTTTTACAAAAGAGCCATAAATAGCCAAATGATGAATAAATATCTGAAAAGATGCTCAAGCTCATTAATCACAAGGCAAGGGCATATTAAAGCCACGGTTAAATAGCCATTTGAATGGTTAAGATGAAAAAAAAGATTCATACTACCACACATTGAAGAGGACGTGAAACAGACATCTTATTTACCATTGGTGGAAATGTAAATTGGGACATACGTGTTGGAAAACATTTAGGCATTATCTGCTAAATTTGAACAAAAATACATACCTTGTGACTCCGTACTCCAACTGCTAAGTATATACTCAAAATAGTTAAATACATTTATTCATCGAAAAGATATTTATGAGACAGACTTCCCTGGTGGTCCAGTGATTAAGAATCTGCTTGCCAACCCAGAGGACATAGACTTGATCCCTGGTCCAGGAAGAGGCCACCAGCTGTGGAGCAACTAAGCCCTGTGCACCACTACTTCTGAGCCCACGTCCTGGAGTCTGTGCTCCACAGAAAGAGAAGCCGCCCTAAAGAGAAGCCCGCATCCTGCAACTAGAGAGCAGCTCCTGCTCGCTGCAACCAGAGGAAGCCCTTGTGCAGCAACAAAGACCCAGCCAAGCCAAAAATAAATAAATAAAATACTAAAGAGGAAAAAAAGACATTTATGAGAAAGTTCATAGCAGCACTGTTTGCAGTAACCTCCAACTGAAATAACCCAGATGTCCATCAACAATAGGATAGACCATTAAATTGTGATCTGTTCATGCCATGGAATACTCTACAGTGGTGAAGAAGAGCAACTTATGCTGCAGTTATATATAATGATACAGATGAATCTCCTGAACATAATTTTGAGTGAAAGAATCCAGATACAAAGGGGTGTGTACTCTTTGCTTCCGCTTATATAAAATTAAAAAATAAGCAAGACAAATGAAGGTGCTAGAGGTCTTTGTGGCTGGGGGTGACTGGCAGGGGCATAAGGGAGGATGATCTGAGTGTGTTACGTGTTGATTTGGTTGGTGTGCCCCTTTGCAAATATTTATTGAACGGTGTTCATTTCATTGTGTGTATTATTCTTCACGGAAAAACATAATGAATGACCCCATGTATGATCATAAAAGAAATCAACCCTGAATATTCATTGGAAGGACTGATGCTGAAGCTGCAGCTCCAATACTTGGGCCACCTGATGCAAGAACCAACTGGTTGGAAAAGACCCTGATGCTGGGAAAGATTGAGGGCAGGAGGAGAAGGAGGCGACAGAGGATGAGATGGCTGGATGGCATCACGGCTCAATGAACATGAATTTCAGCAAACTCCGGGAGATCGTGAAGGACAGGGAAGCCTGGCGTTCTGTAGTCCATGGGGTTGCAAAGAGTTGGACACAACTTAGCGACTGAACAACAGCAGCAAGATGCATGATCATGGGAAAGGCGAGCCTCATTCAGTGTGAGGGCAGCACGAGCGGGTTGCCATCAAGAGGGACCATGGGAAGAATGGGGCGGGGCATGGAGCAGATTTCCTTGTACTGACCAAGAGATGCAGGACCTGAATTTTTGCCTTATTTCTGCCCTTGGCTGTAGGATCTGGGTCAGCTGTAATGGTTTTCTGGGCTGCTCTGGGACTGGGTCGTGGATTCTCCTCTGTGGACTTCATGGATGGGCTTTGTAGGTCGGCAAACTCCTTGACATGGTGAGTCTGTGTGTATGTGCACTTTCTTGGAGAGAGAGCCACAGCTGTTTATCTATACGGGTTGAGATTCACCAAAGTGATTATCTCCAAGGCTCCTGCGGCTTGATCCGCCATGGTGTTCTGGGCCAAGGCAATCTGGCAGAGGGCACATTTTATACTGGATGGCACCAGGTTTAAGTCATCGGGCTTAGAGCAGCTGGTGGCACAGAGACAGTGGGTGGTTAGGGGGCCTTGGAGGGAAAGCTGAGAGCACTCTTCAGTCCACAATCACAGGGTTATGTCATATCAGAGAATGTGCACCGGGAGGAGGGTGAAGGCCTTCTGTGTCAGAGATGAGGCAGTCTCTTTGTTAAAATTATGATTTCCTTTTTCCTGACAGCATCTATGAAACCCTTTGCAGTAAGTATTCCAGGTTTCTGTAATGTATCGCTTTGGGGGCACTGAGGGGTTGTCACAATGGATCACATCACTCGTGAGTACCAGGAACAATAGGGCCTATAAGACTCCATCCCAAAAGGGCATCTTTTCTCTTAGGAAACAGGTCACAGTCACCATTAACATCAGGAAGAATTAGAAACAAGTTTCTGAGGCCAGAATGTAGCCTGAGGATCAACTGAACCCTTTTCCTTTGCTTGAGACATGAAGTGATGTGATTTTTGGGGGGAGGAGGGCGGGGGTATCTTGTAAGTAATGGATAAACACATTTGATTAATATTGATTTAGGGTACCATTTTAGAACCTTTAGAAGGTTTCACATTTGCATATTTAGCGTGGTAATGTCTAAATGGGAACAGGTCCATGGAGGGGCCTGGGGGGAGGTCCAGCCCACTTTGTGTAGTGAATTGGGGAGGGGGTCCACACTGCCCGTGGAGGTGCCAGGCTCCGTGGAGGTGTGGCATGGTGACCCTCCTCCTCTGGGAACTTTCAGATGCTTCTCTCTCTCTCAGTACTGCCAAGGGCTTTCCATTAGCTTTTTTTTTTAATTAATTTTTGTTGGAGTATAGTTACTTCACAATGTTGAGTTAGCTTCTACTGTACTCCACTGGGTTTTATGAGAAGGAAAATTTCCCAGGTGTTTGAACCCACAGCTCACTAAGCCCTCTTAATAACTGTGTGGACTTGAGCACATCACTCAAGTTCTCTGAATCTGGACTTCCCTATCAAATGACATGTATGATTCGGCAGCTCAGAGCTGTCATGATAACACCTGCGCTTGGCCACTGAAGTACTCAGCAAGCAATGGTTGTTCCCATCTTCATACAAAGCAGGATGAAACCAGGGCTTCAGTGGCAAGGACCGTGTGAGCCTAGGAAGGAGTGAGGCATTCTACAAGGGAGTGGGCGAAGACTTCAGGGACAAGACATTTTGAAGCAGGGGGTAGATACCCTTAGGCCCCAGGGTAAAGTGATAGGAGATCCATTCCCTGCGAACTGGAATCCCAAGATGAGAATAGTGGGACAATTAAGAGGAGTTGGACCCTGCCATGCCTGTTATTCTCAAAGTCAGGACACCTCCCTGACCACATGTCTTCAGAAAGGCTCTTTGGATGTCAAAGGCAGAGTGATGCCAAGTGATGCTCTACCCATAGTCCTCTTCAGCAGAATCCATTTTGGCTAAGAGATGCGTGCGCACACATGGGAGAATCCTAAGATATACCACATATGGGCTGTGATACCAGGCACACCAAAATGATTGGCCAAGGGAAACCCAGAGAAATGCCCCATAAAAGTGATTTAAACTGCCATGAGGTGTGACTCAAGGACTCACCCCAGAGTCTGCTGTGTGCCTATCCGCATGTACTGTACCCTTTCCCCTCTTAACAAGTACTTTACTTCCTTCACTGTTTTCCGTCTTTGTGGGAATTCTTTTCCACAAAGCTGAATGGCCAGGGCCTTGTCACTGACCACTGGTCTAGTGGCTAGGATCTGGTGCTCTCACCGCCGTGACCCAGACACAATCTCTGGCCAGGGAACCGAAGCCCTGCTTCAAGCCGCTGCAGGCCGAGACCACCAAGATCAATTTGAGATGAACTTTGAAGGGTAAATAGAATTTTGATGGAAGACAGGGAGAAGGAAACTGGGCAAAAGGGAAATGTCTCAAGAAGAGATGTGGAAATGGGAGGATAATGTTGGATATTCTGGGGAAAAGGAACTGCCTGGTGTGGCTGGATGCCATGAGAGGTGAGAAGGTCAAGGTCAGCTCACAGGAGGCCTTGATTTGTTGGATTAGGCCAACATTTCCGATGAGGACCCAAATTCTCTAGTCACTCTCCACGATGGTCCCATCTTTTTAAGGTGCCTGCAGTACCTGGAAATGAGGAAGTTTGACTCCCGGGGCTCCTCTGAGAGGACACAGCATCACCCTTCTGCTTCACTGGCCAATTTTATCCTAATGCTAAAGCAAAGGCTAAATTAGACTGTGAAGGTAAATATACATAGAGAAAGCCACAAAATTAAAACTATAAGGGAGGGATTGAGTTGTTAATCATATTGCAGCATTTCACAAAGAATAGGCTGAGTTTCCCAACGAAGCGATGACTCCAGCATATAAATTAATCTTTTGTATGGGAAGAAATGAAAGTCATTAAATGTCATTGTCTTATTTTAAAAGCAGCAATATCCTGCCTGATTGCAAGCGCTTAGAGGAGGATGATTAAACAGAAACCTTATCTTCACTGTTCCAAGGAGAAAATTGGAGAAAAGTTATCCAATTACGAATGATAAAGCAGAGAAAAGAACCCGAGAAGAGGCTAACGTGGGTCGGTAGGTTATAAAGAACATGTTCCCGCCTTGGTACTGTGATCTCCTCACGGTCAATACCAGAAGCTCTATTGCATTGCTTTAACGTGCTGTCAGGCATCAGAAGTATTTGTAAATTCTTTCTTTAACTCATTTCTGCTGCTGCTAAGTCACTTCAGTCGTGTCCGACTCTGTGTGACCCCATAGACGGCAGCCCACCAGGCTCCCCCGTCCCTGGGATTCTCCAGATAAGAACACTGGAGGGGGTTGCCATTTCCTTCTCCAATGCATGAAAGTGAAAAGTGAAAGGGAAGTCGTTCAGTCGTGTCCGACTCTTAGCAACCCCATGGACTGCAGCCCACCAGGCTTCTCCGTCCATGGGATTTTCCAGGCAAGATTACTGGAGTGGGGTGCCATTGCCTTCTCCGAACTCATTTCTAGGTCCCTGCTATTGGTAAATGATTGTTAGTTACCTATCCCCTATAGAGGAAACTAAGGGTTTTTAATCTTGCCTTGGGGATGTGGGCAATTTATTTGTTGTCCCTGAAACTCAGTCTTCCGATCTGTAGGTTGGGTCTATTGGGTATCATTGGTGGGGCTGAGTGGGAGCAAGTAGACTGGGTTTCTCACCATCACACTATTGACATCCAGGGCTGGACCTTTCCTTGTGGTGGGGTGGGGCTGCCCTGTGGGTTGTAGACAGTTCAGCAGCCTCCCTGACCTTGACCCAGTAGCACTGTCTCTACTCTTGACCCTGCAGTTGTGACATCCAAAAATGTCTCTGGACATCACCAAATATACCCTGGGGACAAAGTCACCCCAGGTCGTGAACCACTTACATAGGTAGAGCATCTGGCTTTACACTTTGCAGAGTCCACACTCAATTCATAGTAGCTATTAATATTACTGATACTCAGTCGAGACTGGCTTACTTTTGTTATTGCTCAAACAATTTTCTAACAGTTGCTTCAAGTCTAATATTGTTGCTAAATACACCCAATGCATGATGACTTAGAAATTATCCCCAGATTTCTTTCCTTTTTATTTTTTGCCAAATCAAAGTATTTAATTTCTAACTTGGAAATCATGGGTGGTAACATAAGATTGTTTTACTCCAAAGGAATAAATATTCCCCCTCAGTTTTAAATTAAAATTCTAGATTCTCTCTTTTCCTGGTAAATAAGGTGAATTCACATCTTTGAACTGAGTATCACCTAAACCAGACCTGGGAAAATAAAGAATTATTGAGAAATTATCATGTAAAAGATACCGTGTGGTGTGCAGCTACTCTATAAGAATATGTTTTATTAGATACAATAATATGCATGCACACTTCAGATAATTACATGGATATGAACGTGGGACCAAGGCTACACAGGAACATCCGACAAAGTTAGGACAGAAACCACTTTCCCCAAATGTTTACATTTGTCTAGCTAATAGGGATTTTATTTCCTGCAGGAAGAAGGAATTTAATCACAATTAGCATTTTATTTGGATCATTTCCATTCCCTTTAGACAGGTATTTTATCACCAAAGGAGTCTTTTGAGGAGGAGGAGGAAAGAGGGTTTTTTCGTTTTGGGTCAACTAAGAAAAAGTATCTATATTAGTTTTCTAAGGGTTGCAGCAATCAATACCACAAACTGGGCGGCTTAAAACAACAGAAATCTATTCTTTCGCATTTGTGGCGGCTCAAAGTCTGGAATCGTAGTGTTTGCGGAGATGCACCCTTTCTAAAAAGGAGGCATCCTTCCTTGCCTCTTCCAGCTTCTGGAGGCTCAGGCTTCTCTGGGCTTGTGGCCGCATCACTCCGATCTCTGCCTCCGTTTCCACAGGGTCTTCTTCCTCGTGTCTCTGTGTCTTCTTCTGTTTGTTTTTGTTTTGTTTTCCACTTATTGGCCACACTGTGTGGCATGTGGGGTCTTAGTTCCCTGGTCAGAGACCAAACCCAAGCCCCATGCAGTGGAAGCGCAAGGTCTTAACCGCTTGACCACCAGGAACGTCCCCCTGTGTCTTTTTTTCTCTCTCTTATAAGGACACTTGTCATTGGATTTAGGACCACTCTCATCCCGGATGATCTCATCTTGAGAGACTTACCTTAATTATATCTGCGTGCATGGTAAATGGCTTCAGTCACGTCAGTTTCTATGTGACCCTATGGACCATAGCCCACCAGGCTCCTCCATCCATGGGATTCTCCAGGCAAGAATACTGCAACAAGTTGCCATGCTCTCCTCCAGGGGATCTTCCCAAGCCTGGTGTCGAACCTGCATCTCTTATGTGTCCTGCATTGGCAGGCGGGTTCTTTACCGCTAGCACCACCTGGGAAGCCCAATTGTATCCGCAAATATCCCAGGTATAGTCACATTTCAGGTTCTGGTGGACACACTTTGTGGGGCCACACTTCAGGCCACTAAAGCATCTTTTTTGCATGTGGAGCTTTTGAAGGTTAAACTGGATGGCTGATCACCATTAAAACTTTATTAACACCACTCTTGCCAGATGGAGGTCTTCCTTCCCTCTTGCAGCCTTCAGATTTCCTTTTAAAACTGAGGGGCAGAGACTTTCCTGGTGGTCCAGTGATTGAGAGTTCATCTTGCAATGCAGAGGACACGGGCTCGATCCTTGGCCAGGGAGTGGGGCTCCCACACGCTGCAGGACAACTGGGCCCGCCTGCCGTGACTACTGAGCCCACACCACAGCGAGACAGAGTCCATGTGCGGTAACAAAAGATCCCGATCGCTGCAACTAAGACCCGATGCAACCCACCAAGTAAATAAATTGCAAAACACCCTGAGGGGTGATGGGCAAAATGACCAGAGAACATTCAAGCATCGTAGGTCCTGGCTTTGGCTCACCTCTTCATGGAGCTTACATGTGAACAAGGAACTCTTGGCTGTTGGTTATGGCTCCACTAGAAATGTCAACAGGACAGACTCCCAAGGCCTTGCTATGCCATCATAGGCTGGAGAGAGAAGATGCTGTTTTTGAAATTCAAGCACTTCTAAATTTATTGATGGTGGTCAATGAACTCATGAAGATGGAACTTTGAAAATAAACAGTTAACCTTGAAACTGGGAATATAAACAGAACTTGTAGTTTGTTTTTCCTGCTTTGAATATCAATTGATGTTTTTATCTGTGGCCATGGAGCACTCTCTGTAAGCCCTTCTCTCTTTGTGGGTGGTTCTTTACTGGAAATTCTCTACTACATGAAGCTCTCAGTATTTTCATGTGTAGAAATGGAGGGATTTGAGTTGCCTGAATTTTGAGCTCCTTTTCAGCTACCAGTTAAACTAGAACCCTTCCCCTTTAGTCAAAGCTTTCAATTTCTCTTCAGTTCTAACTTGGCTATCACTAGTTCACCTACACGTCTTCTCCCTTCAATCCATCCACCTATTCATCCATCCATCTGCCCACTCATCCATCCATCCATCCATCCACCTCCCACTCACCCACCCATCAGTCCATCCAACTGTTCAGCCATGTTTTCTCCTTCCGTCCTTCCCTTTCTCCTTCTTACACTGTTTCTCTCCTTCCCTTCATCCAACTCTACATTTATCCATCCATTATCTGTCGCCCCTCTATCCTTCCCTCCCTCCATCCAACCATGCATTCATCTATGTTTTCCCCCTTCCTCCCTTCCTCTCCCCAACTCTCTACCCATTCATATATCCTTCTTTCTATTCACTCGCCTCTCTACTCTGTGGAATTAAGTCTCATGCTATGTGTCAGGCCCAGTGCAAGTAGCCTTTGGGGACACAGTGATGAACAAGGCAGTTGAGCTGGGGTGGCCCAGCTTTATGTGATCTGAAGCTTATCCAATTTGGGGGGCCCTCTTCGAAAGAATACAAGCTCCCAAATACAAGATTGCTAGAGTGGTCCCACTGCCTCAGCCGGGGCCATGCAAGCGAGGAGCCCCGAGGTTTGGGATTTGTTGGCTTCCTGGTGCTCCGTTTCTGCTGTCCCCCTATGAGGGATGGGCTTCTCTGCCAGCAGGGATTTAGGTAAACCTGGCGTGAACCGCTCAGACCATGCCTGGGAGCTCTGAGAAAGCAGGGACCAACTCCGCAAGGGAGGGTTTGCTAGAAAAGGGGATTTCTGGTTAGGGTTCCCCTCAGTTTCCCCATCCATAC
>NW_011495018.1:6635520-6643779 GCF_000754665.1 Bison bison bison | reverse complement strand
CAAATGGGAACAACTCAGATGAAGCTCATGGGGTCCACGGAGAGCAGCCTTGAGAGCAACAAAAGGCTTCTTGATTCAGATGCTTCTCACGCCTTGGAGTCCAGGCAACGAGCGCTCCTGGATGGCCCGAGGCTCTGTGAGTCCCCAGAGTCCTGCAGATTTCCAGCCGTCAAGCTCAGAAGGGTCTGATTCATCTGCACTGCATTTTGCTGGTGTTTTGTTTTGTCTTTGCTATTGTGCTGGAATCTTCCAGCAGCGCTGGGGCAGGACTCCGTTCTTTGTTTAAGGCTCACCATCACCCACAGGGCTGTGGAGCATGGTCTGTGCGGTGTTCTAGCCATAGCAGCTACAGAAACTTTGCTCCAGAGCAGCTCTTTTCATCTTCAAAGCATTTTGAAGATGCTAACTAATTAATAAACAAGACAGAATGCCATAGTTAATAAGTATCTTTTGAGCAAAGCAGCTCCAGCACTTCAGAGTGGGAGTCCTGGGTGGAATTGCTGTCGCTTATGCTGGCTCTGGTCTTTGGGGGTCAGAGGGGAGGTTGCCTTGCCCACCCCTGGGCACATGCAGTGATTCTCTCCACTCTACCCCAGACAGGACTCCAACACCTGTGTGCCCTGACACTGCGAGGGCATATTTTTTCCAATCTCCTGCAGCACAAGTTTGGAGGTCCCAAATGGGGCCAAATGACCGGCTCCGGACTGCTCCCAAAGCATACAACTTCCAGCCTGAAACTCACAGATGGTGCGGCATAACCTGACCAGGCCCCCAGGAGGGCTCAGCTGAGAGCTGAGCGCAGACCTGTTTCTTTCCAACTCTATTTACCTGGTATCTGGTCCCATTTCCTTTCTGACATGCTCTCTGGATCAGGCTCAGATATCTTCCAGTTGCCTGGAAGATATTAGCAAGAGACATAGGCGTGGCTTTAAAGACTGCCGGGAGGGCCACTGTGACCATCTCTGCCACCAGGCGGGGGGCGGACACCTGATGGTCCCGCAGCTATGATGTGGGGGAAGAGGCTCCAGCCTCCTCTTGATGACCTGGTCTAGGGCTCCTACTTTCACAACGAACTGATGATTCTTAGAATCAATCCTGTCCCCACCCTATTTGGCTTATAAAGAATGCACATAATTTGATTACAAAATAAATCAACACCCACCAAAACAGCACCCTCAACTCCCCAATTTTACTGTGGATGCTAATTTCCAAGAGTTTTCTGTGCTACCATACTCAAGTCAAGCAATGAAAGCAACCATTAGACTATTTAGAAACACTCAACGTCGGCATCTGTATAATCTGACGTTATAGCAACCCCTCAGAAAGCCACAACCTGCGTTTGTAGGGGGTGTTTTCTCTACACGAACCTTATCAGCTGTACGCAAATCTGTGCAGTCTTGTACTGAAGCTGCTGATTGATGCTGAGCTGCACAGCTGTCTCTCCAGATGTGTTTTTGGCCCTGGCACACACTCCACTGCCGTGAAACGAAATTCGAAACGCTAGGGCTTCTGTCTGGACTGTCCCTATGTAAGGTCCCGGCCTTCCCGCAGCACCCAACTGAAGAGCCACATCCCTGAACCTGCAGACCTCACAGCTCCCTCGACTCCCCCCTCGCCCTTTCTGCTCCACCCCTGTCTTGGCACTGGCCACGCCCCCTCGAGTGAGGGTGATTCGCACTCACTACAGTGGCTCTTTCTGGACCAGGAGCCTCCTGAGGGCTGAGCCCCAGCCTCCTTCTCAGTTACCTCGGTGCCAGCGTCTCACGCAGGGGCCCAGGAAGGAGGCGTCCTGGTGGGGACTGTGGGTACCATCATCCCTGCCCAGTTTCTGCCTCTCCTTGTCCTCACCCACCCAGCTGGTCGCTCAGATGCCTGGGGCCATGTTGTCTCACGGGTCCAGAGGGTGAGCTCCTGTTTCCATGACAACCCCTTCACACGTGGATATTCGAGGTCATGCCTGCCTGAAGGATGGAGCAAGCCCAAAACACCAACATGCATGTCTCTGGCACCTGTAACATCACCCAGTTTTGTTGCCATAACATCGAAAAGTGGATCAGCTGGTACCTCAGCTGAAGCACCTTCAGCTGTCTTCTGACCTCTGAATGCAGTTTTACAGGGTCTATTTATACCAATTTCTTACCTCTCCCTTTCTAGAAAAAATGGAAGCATCGTCCTTTAAGTATCTCTTACTTTTTACGATTTTAAAAAAAGGAATCAGAAAAGTGAAAACAGGATGACGCCCCCCTGCCTTAGTGATATGGATAATGGGAATAGAAGTCTACCTTCTAGACAAGGTTTCTGGGTTTTCCCCGTGAGTATCTGTCACCATGAGATGCTATGAAGAAGCAGGGCTCCGTGCTGTTGTGGAATGAAGAAGACTTAGCTTCCCTTTTATCTCATGGCAACCCTGCCCCCCACCACCCTACCCCCACCAGCTTCACATCTACTTGCGAATGGTATCTTCTCACTCTTTCGTCTTTGCCAATTTGCTTGTCAAAAAAAAAAAAAAGTTAAAAAGATAATCTGTATAGCTTTAAAAGTGTATCTATGTAAAACGAGCACTGTCTTAAATTGTGGTTCCAGTGATCAGCTCTGAAAAGTTCCTTCTCAAGCCAGTGCGTGATGTTCCTCCTTCTCCTTGACTGTGCGTTATGGGCTAGCAATTTCTGCCTACTGGTTTTCTTCAAAAGAGGAAAATTCATGGCTGTACTTATAAATGTAGACAGCAGTTTTCCAAAGGAAATAAATTATGCAAACCTCCTAAAAGTCCTCTAATCTGAAAGTCAACTTCGCTTCTTACACATTACTCACCTCCTATCTCATCGTGGTCCCTGCTCCTGCAGCCCCAGTTACCCTTCCCTCTTTGAACATGCAGGCTCCTTTCCATCTTAGGGGCTCTTTCTACCCTCTCAGTTTTCAGAACAGGGATTGTCATTGAGTAGATACATGGAACCTTTTGCTCAGTGGTGGAGTGAAAGTCACTCAATTGTGTCCGACTCTGCAGCCCCATGGACTGCAGCCTGACAGGCCCCTCTGTCCAAGGGATTCTCCAGGCAAAAATACTGGAGTGGGTTGCCATTCCCTTCTCCAGGGGATCCTCCTGACCCAGGGATAGAACCCAGGTCTGCTGCATTGCAGGCAGATTCTTTATTATCTGAGCCACCAGGGAAACCCAGAGAGAAATTTGTTTCTGCCTGGTTTTGAACTGGGGACCTTTCATGTGTGAGGCAAGCATGGGAACCACTACACTACAGAAACAGGACTTTTGTGCAGGGATGGGTGGATTTCATAGATTCTAGAGAAGCATATGGAACATAGGCAAGCGAATGTGCTCAGCTGTCTAAGACCTGGGTTCTTGAACCCAGGCTCTTCCCTGCGAAGTACTTGGGTAAATCACTCAACATCAAGGATCATCCACTTTCTCCATCTGAAAAAAATCGTGCCAGGTCTAATGTGAAGCCTTACAGAACCAATGGCAAAATTTCCTGCCAAGGGGAGGCCTTGATTACTTGCAGATAACTGAATCCTAAGCCAAGAGTCATAGTTAAGGTCTTTGGGGAAAATGATGAGTTATTGCCTGGCAGATTATATTTCATCTTAGATGTTTTAATGGAAGTACATTTTGGGGTCAGTGACAGAATGAGAAGTGCCAGTCTTTGGTCTTAGCTGTCTAGCAAAGTGGGCTGGTTGAAGACGAGAAGGGTTTGTTGTGCTCTCCAAGGGTGGGTGTGGGTGGTGTACCCCTGGGAGGGGCAGGGGCAGGGCCCCCGGGGGCAGCTCTGTGTGGCCTGGTAAGCCCGGGGCAGCCTGGCTCCATCCAGACTCCACTGAATGCACTCACTTTGTGCCGGGCACTGCTGGGAACAGAGGTCAGCCCAACCTGGGCCTGGCTGGGCTTCTGGGGCAGACACAGAAGCAGGGCTGGCATGTAGCCAGTCCACCTCTAAATGGCATGTCTCCAGCATTAGTCCCATTTGTCCAGGCGGGTGCCATATGGGTTGTTAAAGATGTTGACTATCACCCTGTGTGTAGGTAATGCCCATGTTCTAAAAGCGTAGGGTGCCCAGTTGATAAGGGTGTGTGTGTGCTGGACCCAGAGGGACAGGAGGAGTGGGCTGAGTAGGGTGGGAGGGGCCTCCAAGGACAGTGTAGTGAAAGGGATAGAAGCGTCTGCACCACTGCCTGTCAGTCAAGGAGAAGATGGGAAGCATCCTAACAGAAATGCCAAGTACTGTGCCTTCATCCAGCCACCTGTCTGTCTTCATCCATTCATCTGTCTATCCTGCAAACAAGGCCTGAGTGTCTACTGCATGCCAAGCATTACGGCCAATGTTGACACCAAAAAATAAAGACCCCATCCTCAACCTTGACACCTCACAACTCAGTGGACAGAGGCAGTCACCTCTGTGATGTCATCAATGAAAATGACATCAGAGCTCAAAGTCAAGGGGAGCCTGTTTGTTGGCAAGGGTGGGAAGTGGGAAGCAGAGAAGGATTTGGGGGAGTCCAGGAGGAAGGCCTGGAGAGATGAGGGTGGGCAGGATTCAGGTTGGTGAAAAATGAAGGAAGGGAGGACAGTCCAGAAGGAAGGCAAAAGGTGCAGGAAGCAAAGGCAGGAAGGTGGCACCCCATGGGCATGTCTGGTGGCTGGAGGGGAGTTAGGCTTCTGTACAGAAAGGGTACAAGGGTTCCTAAAAAGGAGGAATGGGACATAATGGCTAACCCCCAAGTGGGGCATCCCATGTGCTAAGCCCTTGTATCCATTACCTCATATAAGTCTTGCTCCAGCCCTATGAGGGGGAGCCATTTATCCCCTTTCCCCCCACTTTACAATGAGAACCCAAGGCAAATAGCTGGTGAGACCCTAGTGCCTGAGATTTAAACACAGGTGCTATGGACTGAACTGTCTCTCCCAAAGCCCTAACACCCAGCATGTTGGTATTTGGAGATGGGGCTTTTAGGAGGTACTTAGGATTAGATGAGTTCATGAGGGTGGGGCCCCCATGAAGGGATTAGTGGCTTTATAGGGAGAGGAAGAACAGAGATTGTTCTCTCCTGCATATGGGGATACTGTGCGAAGGCAAGCCAGGAAGAGGGCTCTCTTTTGGCACCTAACTGGCTACACCTTGCTCTTGGACTTTCCAGCCTCTGGAACTGGGAGGAACAAATGTGTGTTGTTTAAGCCCTCCAGTCTGATCTTTTGTTATGGAAGTCCAAGCTGACTGATCCACCAGGTTAGTCTGGGCCTTTGGACTCCTCTTCACCCATCTGGGGCCACCCCAGGTGCAGGCCCTCAACATGTGTTCCCCCAGCTCCTTCACTGATGCCCACCAGAGAAAGAGCCATTCATCCTCTTCCTTGGGAAGCACTTGGCTTCGGGATTTCTCTGAGCTCTTGGCCCAACCCCAGATGAAGCTGAGTACTTCCTCATGGCAGAACCCAGGCTGCAAAAGCTCAGCCCCTCCCCTGGGCTCCTCTCCTCCCAGAGAACACACCACTTCTTTGAAAAAGGATCCTTTCTCCTTGTTACCTTCACGCCAAGGTTATCTACCCAAGTATGTACCGAGTAAATGAGGTTGTTTGGCTTATGGATACAAATAGATACTGCTTTTTTGACTTGCAAAATGAATTCCACCGTGACTGGCTCAAACTTAAGTATGCTAATGCTCAATGAACCAGTTGTCTATTTCTGTTTATGCCTGCAGACCCATTAGCAACTTTTTCTTGTTTTCTTTTAGAATATTAAACGGTTCCAACATATTCTAAAAATTAGTTGATTAGCTTGTTAGGGCACATTTTAACTGCTAGCTCTGCCGAACCAAAGGAGAAAATGAAGGTAATTTTGTTTGCAAGGAATGTATGATTCGGAGCTGACTGTTGAAAGATGTGCCACGTCAACGTAATGAGGGAGTGTAATATCTTAGTTTGCATCAATATGGAAATAACCACGAGCTTTGACAGACCTGATGCTAAAGGCATCACCCGCCTGCTCATTACGCATTCCGGCTCTGATTATGAAAAATAGTGTGTTTTCTTTTAAAGAGGAGTCTGCATTATCAATCAAACCACACCAATTATTTCAGAAAGGGATCACGCTGAAACAGACATTGGGGCTTTTCAGCTAGGACAGCGCCTGATCGGCAGGCTGATCTTAAAGGGTGTGATATTTTTATTCCATGACAGTTGTTAGTATTAATTAGGAACACTAACGAACTATTTTGTGCCGTGGCACCCAGACAACCTGCTTTCCCTGCTATCATCTGGATCTTTATTATTTTGTTTTAATGAGCCCTGTCTTAAATAGTATCAATGCACTTCTAATGATAGCTCTCATCCAGCCTGATTTTCCGACGCTCTTCAGGCAGGGTTGTCATATCAAGGAAATAAAGAGAGGAAAGGAGAAAGGAAAAAAAGACAACAGGAAAACCCTAGCCTGTGACGAGCAAAACCAAAACAGAGGTGTGAAAACATTGCTCATTGCAACAGGGTATGTTTCCTTGTGTGGCATGCATCTGTGTGGCGTTTGATGATTACCCACTTATTATTTTTATTCTAACCTTGCAGATAGGTTAGAGGAAAAGTCCAGGGCCAGAACAATGGCTCATGGGCCATCCTTAGGATGTGGTCACTATTGTTTGCACTGATCCCCACTGGACTGCTGGTTGCGTGGGGGTGGGGACAGGACTTACTCACGTCAGGAGGTGTTCTCAGCAGGTTATTGCTGAGATCTGATGCAAAGTTGGCATCAGGAACTGTTTGCTAATTGAATGCCTGAAAGGAAGGAGCTTTCTCCTTCTAGTTTGACACTTCCGTCTAGATATACTCGGAGAGCTTATAGGAGGCCATGATTTACTTGAACAAAACGCAATGAAAAACCATGAAGAGGCCTGGGGGACACTGATTAAATGTGCGGGAATCAGACAGACCTGGACGCACTGAAGGTGTGATGTTGGGCATGTTGCATCAGTTTCCTATGGAGCAGGCGGGGGTGTGAGTCAGCGATAGAACAGGGGAGGTGTTGGCAGAGGATGGCATTCCATCCCCAGTGGGTCACTGCTCAGCAAACACTTGTTGGATGAATAGGTTGGGAAAGAACAGCCCTGCTAGATGCTCTTGCCCTTGGATTCTCAGCACAGGGGCGATCCTGATGGCTGTACTGTTCCAGCGGTGGGACTGCTGGGTGGTCTGGGTGTGGGTGTGGATTTGCACAGACCTGTGTGTGCATTCCGTCAGCGCTCCAGGACGGCACAGAAGGAGCCCAGGGAGACACGTACCCTCATTGAGCCTTCTCCGGTCGTAGGCATGGAACCCCAGCCTGGCTCCCACTCACGCTGCTTCCCTGAGTCAGACCTGTGCTGGCCATTACAGAGGAGCTGGAGAAGGCGGCTGAACAGTGGGTCCCTGCAGTTTTGGGTGCCGCAGAGGCTGTGGAGTCTCTGGCAGTGGGTGCTAAGCGGGAACAACTCCTGAGCACTGGTGTTTGGGGGATTCCTGAGACCAGTTCCTGGAGAAAGCCTTCATTATGCACAGTGATACCCCTTCCATCCTCCTCCAGAAAGTACCACAGTGGTTCCAATGAACCAAACTGATCTTTGCTTATTGCTGGTTCCCTCTCTGCTCCATCTTGTACTGAAACCTGCTTAAAGTCAGCTGTGGGGTGACAAAGTTAGTAGTAGACCAGGCCAACACGTGCCCTGGGAATCCCACGGACAGGGGAGCCTGGGGGCGACAGTCCATGGGATTGCAAAAGAGTCGGATATGACTGAGCGACTAACACAGCCATCCCCAAAATGCCAGGGTAGTAGATCGCATGAAGTCGAGGTTGTGCATGTTCACTCTGATTTTCACAGCAACCCTCTGGCTGTAATTATACCCATTTTGCACATGAAGAAACTAAAGGAGAAATGTTTTTTCTCTCTTCCCTTGGGGATTGTTATCTGGTGGGAGGCACTGACACGTGCCAGTTCCTATAAATGGGAGCAAGCTGGTGAGCCCAGCAGAGGGCTACAAAGGCACGGGGTAAAAGCAGGGGGTATCCTCTTAGACTAGGGGTGGTGGGAAGGTTTCTTGGCAGTGGTGGGTTTTAACAGGGGGCTGTGAGAGACCAAAAGAATGTTGCCAGGTGGAGAGAGAAGAGGGTGGTTTGGACGGAGTGGAAGCAGTGGCCGAGGGCAAGAGATTGAGGGCACGTGGGAGGAGCAGCATCCTGCTGGAGTGCAGCTGGATGCCGGCTGTGTGTGTGTGCATGAGTGCGTGTAT
>NW_011495018.1:6607675-6635420 GCF_000754665.1 Bison bison bison | reverse complement strand
ACTCTGCAGGAAGCGGTCCTATCTCCCAGGTGCAGACTGAACTTGAACCCCATTTCAACTCTCTATTATCGAATCTGTCCATCTTTTTAATAAGATGTTTTTAATGGCAGTGAAAGCCTACCCTTTCTGATCGAGAGGGACCATTGGACTTAACATTTAATGGAAAACAGAGACCAGGTCTGCAAGAAACAGTGAGCAAGACAAGCAAATGTTCTTACAGGAAAGGATCCTGTGATGAGGGCAGGCAGGCCTGGCTTCTGCTTCAGGGACTTTGTTGGTGCATGGCTGAATCTATCTATACATAAGGCCAGATCGCTGCACACCAGCCACCCTGGCAGGCAGCAGGACAAGGCGGGGAGGTCGCAGCTTCTCCGGCAGTCCACTGACACATCACTCCTGTCAGGAAATTTAAGGGACTTTTGCAAATGTGGCTGTAACAGAAGGCCAAGTGTGCTAAGTACCCTGAAAGGGGTGTGGGGAGTGCTGGGGAGCAGGGGGCACTGTTGTTTCCTTCTGGGGTCCAAGCAAACAGCGCTGTGGGGCAGGTGGTCCCACAGCATGGGAGTGGTCATTCTACCAATGGAAGCAGCCTGAGTAAGGCTGGCTGGCCAAACAGAGTGGCCGTCAGCCAGCAGAGATCATGGGTGCTGATGGGATGGGGAGGGGGAAACAAGGTTGGAAAGATTGGAGGGGGGTCCTGAGGAGGGGTGCTCATCGAGGGAATGCCATTCTGATGCAGGAGAAAAAGGTTTCATCATGGCCGTTCCCAGGTTCAGGATTTCTCAGCTGCCTCTGAGGACCCCAGGAGAAAAGGGGAGGAACAAATGAGTTGGCTGGGGTGCTCAGGCTATAGGCAACAGAAACTGACTCTGGACCTAAGCTAAAGGGAACTTATTGTAAAAGTATTTGGAATCAATGGGAAGACTAGAGACCTGGTGCAGAAATAGGCAGAAACCAAGGAAGCTTGATGGGGCTGGCGAGGGAGGAGGGAAATGGAACAATAAGAAGAACTTGGAACAATAAGAAGAACTTTGTGGTGGGAAGGCTGGGGTTGCCATCATTTCTGGACAGCTGGTCTACCTGCTCAAGACTTGCACTCAGCGAGGGCCCAGTCTCAGCCTTGTATGAGCCACAGGTCTGCCCCTTGGGTTGGGGAGGGACTTGTTTACAGTCCCACTGATGACATGAGCTCCCACGAGGAGACAGCAATGCTGTTAGAAAGGGGAGGTAATGGGGGGTCCAGAGCTGAACACTTGGTGGACAAGGCCATGGTCCTCACTTAGCCCCTGGGGTATTGTCAACAAGGACAGGTTGTCCTTTTGACCCCCAAAGTATCCACGTGCCTCACATGGGCTGGTGGCCTGGGCCAGGGTGTTCCAGTGCCCCTACCCTGCAGATCGCTTACCTCCCAGCTGCAGTAGACCCATGTCAAACAGGAGACAACCATTCCCAAGCCTTTGCAGGAATAAAGGCAGGACAACATTTCAGTAGCTTTTTTTAAAAAAAAATTCTTCTAGCATAAGCTATTACTCTACCAGGATTACTGCAATAAAAGCTGGGAAAATATGACATGTTCTGATAGACTGAGCCATGCAAAAGTGACAAGCCATGTGACGAGATGGTATTTTGGGGTTGGGGATAGAGTTAGAAATAATTACAGTATAACCGAGCACAGCTTTCCCACCCCTCTCGCTGTGCTGCTGGGGTCTTGTATGTGTAGAATGAAGAGAAAAGGGAATCATTTGACTCTAATTTCAAGCCTTGTTCCTCTAATGGTTCCTTGTGGAATGATGTTAAATAATGATAATTATTACAGAGCCCTGTGCTGTGATCTACTCTTGTCAACGGCAGCTGTGGCCTGTGGGGTTTGCCATTTCTCTCCGAAATTGGTTGATAGGGCCAGTCTACAGAGGTTTGCAAATGATTTCCTCTTAAACTTGGTCATTATAATTTGGGTAGTATCACCTGATGAACACAAATATCTTGAGCTTCGCATTATATGTCCAACAGTTTGGACTTTTCATAGTCATTGAAAACTAGGAGAGCACAGATTAGCACACAACCAAGCCCCTAGTGACAGTCCATGAACATATTATTCATTCCTCCACTCCATCCCCTCAGCTCTGCTCCTTCCAAACACGTCTGAGGGCCCTTTGTGAAGTTCAGCTTTGCACCTGGCACCCAATCTGGGGCTGAGGATGTAATGCAAATGGGACAATGCTTCTCCCTCCAGAAGTTCGTAGAAAATCAAACCATCGGTTATAATAGTGTGGGAGGCTTTCTAATACAGACGTGCACATGGGGCTTAGGAATTAGAGAATAGACTCCCAAGCCAGTGTGGGGCGGACAGGAATCCAAGAGAGGGTGATGCTAGTGCTGGGCACTGAGGGCTATGTAGGAGTTTGCCAGAAAAGGAGTCTGCTTCCAGCAGGGGCTTCATGAGTCATGGCATGGAGGCATGCAAGCAAATTGCAAGTTTAGGGAGAAATGACAAGCTAACTGGAACAAGGCAAGACCCTCTTTTTAATTTTAAAGTAATTATGCTTTTCCGATTGTTATAATAAATGAATAAAATAGCTAAAAATTATCTAAATTTCTGGTGTTCCTGCACAATCTCCTTCTCCACATTCCCCTTCTCTCGCCCTCCTCCTCCTCCTAGTCATTTCTCTCTACCCCTCTTGCTCCAAAATTGGGATGAAATTGAACATATAGTTTTATACCCTTTTATCCCTTACTGAATGTGCCATGAACATGTCCCTTGTCATTAAATATTCTTCATACATATTATTTTTAATGATGTTTAATATTTCCTCATATGGATGTACCATCATTTTCAAAACCATTTCTCTATGGTGGAGTATTTTGGTTGTTTTCAGTTTTTTGCTTTATAAATAACACTGCAATGAACATTGAGATGAAAACTTTTGCCCATATTTCTGGTGATTTCTTTAGGATAAATTCCTAGAAGTCTAGATGTGGAATTATAGGGTATGAATCTTTCTAAACTTAAATCTATATCATTAATTGCATTCTTAAAAAAAAAATGTACACCAACTTCTAGGTAAAGATGGCAGATTGAAGACACTAATTTTGCCCCCTCTCCCCAACCACAGAAAGGGGACTTTTTTAAAAAGGCAAAAACTCACAAGAACATGAAAGGAGAACAGCAGTACCATCTGGGAATCTGGGAAACAGATGGACGAGTGGTAACTGCTTTAGCAGATTTGAGAAGACTGCCTCCCCAGCCGGTTGTGGAAAAAACAGAAAACCAACTTGATGTACGCAGCCAAGTCCTCAAAACACACAGGAGCCAGGGCATCACTGAGCCTCTGGGAAGCTGCAAGTTGTTCCAGAAGCTGTCAGATCCCTAGATTTACCCCCTTACTCTGTTGGCTGGGTGCACAGTGAATCCCCTCACCTCTCTACCTTGCATAAGTTTGGACATTAGTCTCTGCAAAAGGTAAAACCGAGCAACTCTGCGTTGGGCCATCAGACACAGTAAGGATGGGGATGCTTATGACACTGGATGGGCTATGTGAACCTATGAGGGGTGGCTCCTGGGACCCCCAGATCTCACCTCCCTTGACCCCTGGAACACTGACAGCTAGGCTGGGATCTCCAGGATGAAGACTGAAGGAATCTTCTTTAGGGAGTTTGTCCAGCACAAAAGGAAAGACTGTAAAGATACTAACGCATGGATATCCTAGATGAACCTGTAGGGAAGTTCATGTTTGACATTCCCTACCAGTGTGGGAATGCCTGTGGCTCAGTAACACAGTGGTGTCTGACTCTTTGCGACCCCATGGACTGTAGCCCACCAGGCTCCTCTGTCCATGGGATTTTCAGGCAAGAATATTGGAATGGGTTGCCATGCTCTTCTCCAGGGGATCTTCCCTACCTAGGGATCAAATCCAAGTCGCCTGCATCTCCTGCATTTGCAGATAGATTCTTTTACCACTGAACCACTTGGAAAGGCCCTAAGGACTACCTAAAGTAAAGACATCTAAAGAAACAGGCCAAAGCAAACTATCAGACACATTAACCCCTACCTCACACCACACACAGAAAACCAAACTGGGATGAACTGTAGATCCAAATGCAAAAGGTACAACGTTAAAACTTCCCAAACAAAACAGGAGAATATTGTCAGGACCTTGAGGTAGGCAAAAGCTTCTTAAAAAGGATACAAAAAAGCACTAATCATAAAATGAAAAATTAATTGGAGTTCATTAAAATTTAAAATTTCTGCTCTTCGAAAGATACCAATTAGAGAATGAAAAGGTAAGTCACAGAGTGAGACTAGATATTTGCAATTCATACATTAGACAAAGGACTTCAATCCAGATTATACAAAGAGCTTCCATAAATCAACGCTATGCTATGCTATGCTAAGTCACTTCAGTCGTGTCTGACTCTGTGTGACCCCATAGACGGCAGCCACCAGGCTCCCTGGTCCCATAATTAAAAGCTAATCAATAAAAAATATTGCTTGGAGATTAAAAACCTTCTGAAAATAAATAAGGACTGGAAGATAAAGTTGAGGAATCTTACAAAAATAAAGCAAAAAGACTAACGGTTGAAAAATTAAACAGAGGATGAGTAGACCAGTTCAGAGAGACGGAAGACAGAAAATAGGAGAAAATAACAAGTGAACTAATTCAAGAAAAATTTGCCAAACAAAAGGACATAGGTTTCAGATGGAAAGAACTCCTGAAATTACTGTGAATCGAAAGAGAACCACTTCTCAAAATTTCAAGGAATTGAGGACAAACAAGGCTGTATATTGTCACCCTGCTTATTTAACTTATAGGCAGAGTACATCATGAGAAACGCTGGACTGGAAGAAACACAAGCTGGAATCAAGATTGCTGGGAGAAATATCAATAACCTCAGATATGCAGATGACACCACCCTTATGGCAGAAAGTGAAGAGGAACTAAAAAGCCTCTTGATGAAAGTGAAAGAGGAGAGTGAAAAAGTTGGCTTAAAACTCAACGTTCAGAAAAAAAGATCATGGCATCTGGCCCCATCACTTCATGGGAAATAGATGGGGAAATAGTGGAAACAGTGTCAGACTTTATTTTTTGGGGCTCCAAAATCACTGCAGATGGTGATTGTAGCAATGAAATTAAAAGACGCTTACTCCTTGGAAGGAAAGTTATGACCAACCTAGACAGCATATTGAAAAGCAGAGACATTACTTTGCCAACAAAGGCCCATCTAGTCAAGGCTATGGTTTTTCCAGTGGTCATGTATGGATGTGAGAGTTGGACTGTGAAGAAAGCTGAGCGCTGAAGAATTGATGCTTTTGGACTGTGGTGTTGGAGAAGACTCTTGAGAGTCCCTTGGACTGCAAGGAGATCCAACCAGTCCATTCTGAAGGAGATCAGCCCTGGGATTTCTTTGGAAGGAATGATGCTGAAGCTGAAACTCCAGTACTTTGGCTACCTCATGTGAAGAGTTGACTCATTGGAAAAGACTCTGATGCTGGGAGGGATTGGGGGCAGGAGGAGAAGGGGACGACAGAGGATGAGATGGCTGGATGACATCACTGACTCGATGGATATGAGTCTGAGTGAACTCTGGGAGTTGGTGATGGACAGGGAGGCCTGGCGTGCTGTGATTCATGGGGTTGTGAAGAGTCAGACACGACTGAATGACTGAACTGAACTGAACTGAACTGAAGCTATGAGCTGTCACAGAGAGAAGAAATAAAATAAACCCACTACAAGAAAACAAATCACATTCACAGGGACAGGTGTCAAACTGGCTTTAGACTTCTCAGCCTGAAAGCAATCTGGAAGCTAAAATATAATGAGCAAAGCCTTCAAAAGAGATGGCAAGAAAATGATTTCCAACCCCCACTCCTACTCAGCCTATCAATCAAATCTGAGAGTAGAGTAAACATTCTGAGAGTTGCAAAATCTTAAAAACTTTATACCCCATATACCCCCTTTTCAGGAAGCTGTTGCAGTTTATATTGTACCAAGATGACAACGTTGACATAGGGAAGATTGGGAGGCAAGAAACCAGAGAAGCACCAAGGCGCAAGGCAGAAGGGCCCCCCAGTGATGGAGAGGATGAGCTCTGGCTCCAGCTGAGGACCAGATGTGGAGGCACCAGAGCAAAGCAGTGTGAGGTGAGACGAAGGCGCAGCACTGCCCCACAGGATGCCTTCTACCCTCTCACTATCTTTTTATTTTTTGCACTAAAACTATTTAAAAAATTGTGGCAAATTTTATATCACATAAAATTTGTCATTTTAACCATTTTAAAGCATACAATTCAGTGACATTGATTATATGCAGAATGTGGTGCAACCCTCACTTTATTATCTGCTTCCAAAATTTGTCATCACTCCAGACAGAAAATCTGTACCCTTTAAACAATTCTCTTCTTTCTCACGCTTGTGCTCAGTTGTGTCTCCATGGACAGCAGCCCACTAGGCTCCTCTGTCCATGGGATGTTTCAGGCAAGAATACTAGAGTGGGTAGCTGTGCCCTTCACCAGGGGGGATCGTCCCAACCCAGAAATCAAATCCACATCTCCTGTGTCTTCTGCATTGCAGGCAGATTCTTTACTGCTGAGCCACCAGGGAAGCCCTCATTAAGCAATTACCCCCCGCCACCAGTTCTCTCCTCCCCCTAGTCCCTAGCAGCCGCCATTCTACTTTCTATGAATTTGACTATTCTAGGTACGTCATATAAGTGGGTTCATACAACATTTGTCCTTCTGTGTCTGGCTTGTTTCATTTAGCATATTGTTAGAAGTTTCACCACGTCACGGTATATGGACTTCACTCTTTTCTTATGGCTGAATAATACTCCGTCGTATGGATAGCCTATATTTGTTGGTTCCCATCCTTGCAAATCTGCTGATGCCTGATGGACCTTTCCTGTGTTTAGTGTCTGGGGCCATCTCTGCTTCTTGTATCAGCTCAGAATATTCATTGCATTTCACAGAAGAGTCCTGCTTCGACCTCTTCTTGATGATAGGGGTGAGTCATGATGAGCTCAGGGGCAGAAAAATAGAGCAGCCTACTCCCCCAGACACGTTCCTGCTGGGTCCCCAATATGTGTCCACACCCACACCCTTCCTGATACGCTGGCGGAGGGGTCTCAGCTTCTCATGGGCTCTCTCACTGACATCCCCAAAGGGGCTCTTAATAACTCTCAGGGAAGCTGTAGACAGATAATGACCCAGAGACTTGTTCATCTTATTATTTCTTGGGAGCCTTCCCATAGCAGTGAGAATATTGCCCTTCTAGTACATGGTGAGCTCTATGACTGCCATTCAGTTTTTGTATTAATTGCTGTTGGATTAATTTATATCTACATAGTTGTTGATAAAGCAGTAAAAATACTTGAGAAAAAAGAAAGGTTAAACTAGCCTACATCCAGTCTAAGATGGATCACCACACCATCACCATACAATATACATTTTTAGTATTTGCTAATTTGATGTGAGACATAAAGACATTACTGTTTTATTTTCCTTTGTTTTGATTGTTGGTGAGACTGGCCATTTTTTCTCATGTCTGTAGCCGCTTACATTCTTCAGTCCATGCAATTAAAAATTTTTCACATTGAGAACAACGCTGAGTGGGTAGGGACAACTTTTCAGAACAATTCCCACTTCCTTATGTATTCAGCAACAGCAGCACACTTGAAGAGGAGATAGAGGTTATAAAACGGGGTTAGGCACCTGGACCCCATGATCACCATCAAAAGTACAATGCTAGTTATCCAGAAAATCAAAGTTGCCAAAGAAATTAAGAAGCAAAATGTGGAATTGCTACAAAAGCAGATGGAGTGTCTGATTGTCCTATGATTGCACCCACAGCACGGACAGGGGTTCATGAAAACCCAGCCCCAGTGTGTGGAGACAGGGACGCTCCTGGGACCCCAGGTGGGAGTCCCCGACGGATACGCGTACCTGCTGGCTTGCAGCCCTGGGCCCTGTGATTTTGTCAAGATCCTGCTGGAAGACTCTCAAGATCGCACCCACTGGGTGGTTGGTGGATGACACGTTTGTCCCCTCACTTGACTATTTGCCAAGGAGGTCAGCATCTCTAAATGTGCCCTTTCTTCAAACTAAATTCCTCAGTTATCATCATATATGTTTAAAGTAAAGCATTTGGAACTGACACGCACACACTGCTATATTTAAAATGGATAACCAGTGGATAAAATGGATATCTATGTGGTTAAGTGGATAATCAAAATGGATAAGGATCTGCTGTACAGCACAGAGAACGCTGCACAATATTCTGTAACAAACTTACTGGGGAAAGAATTTGAAAAAAAGAATAGATACATGTATATTCATGACTGAGTCACTTTGTTATACACCTGAAACTAACACTACATTGTTAATCAACTATAATACAAAATAAAAAGTTAGAAAAGAGAATACATACGGACAAGTGCCAACGTTTGTGCCATGTGGTTGTTAATAATCTTGAACGTAGCTAAGGTATCCGACAGGGAAAGGGCAAGCCGTCTCATTTACTTGAAGGAATATTACACATTTGTTAAAACTGGCTTACTAGGAGTTTGTAATAAGATAGAAAAGCACTTATAAAATGTTGGTAAATAAAAAGAAAACAGGACACACTGCCACACTACTGTAGTATCACAACCATATAAAAGAAAGAATCCATCCCAGAAAAAAAAATCCTGGAAGGAAATGCTCTGAAATGTTCCCTGGTTGTCCCTGGAAGGGAAACTCTAGGTAAATACCCACATTTCAATTCTTTCCATGTCCACATTTTCCTTAATGTGAAAATGACTACTTTTATGATGACGATCATTTATCACAAACAAGAGATGGGAGTAGGCTGACTATCCCACATTCTCCCAGGAGCTGCCTCCACTCCCTGGGCTTTGGTTTGCCTTCACACACCAGTTATGCAGACATATTTGAGACCATCGCAACTTGTTTCTATGTTTGTTTTTAAAACCAGGGCAGGTGAGTGTGCCGGACATGTGGATTCCGTTACTCTGCCAGGAGGCATGTGAATTAGCACAACCTTTCTAGAGGACAATCTGGCAACACTCAAGAAAACCCTTGTGATTCTGCATAGTCTTTGATGGAGCAATTCTACAAGTAAGGATTTCTTCTAAGGAAATAATCCTGGCTGTTTATAAAAATAGAGTTGTAAGGTTGTCCATCACAGCAGAGCTTATAATAATGAACAATTGGAAACAACAAAAGGAGGCCGGCTAAATAAATTATGCTACATTCATGTAATGGCATCTTATGTTTTTGAAGGCTATTGAATAAAGTAGAAATTATTCAAAATATATGAAATAAGCTGATTATAAAGCGGTATATCACCGAGTGGTCCATTTTGTACTGAAATACACATGTGCTAATTAAAAGTAATGGGAAAGTATAACAAAATGAGCAACTGTGGCTCTGTTTCTGGATGGCAGAAATGAGGTGATTATTTACATTTTGCTGGATAGGTTTCATGGTTCATCCAACAGGTACATCTTAACCCGTCCTCCTCCACGCGGTAGCTTTTGTCAGCAGGGTGTGTCCTGGGCGAGGCACTTGCCGAGTGAGGTCTGTTGGGCTGGCTGTTGTGCTTGTCGGGCGAGGTCACTGCTGTGCTTGGTGCACAGGGCCCCAGCCATGCTGAGAATCCTTCAGAATCAAGGAGACCAGCATAAGTCCTGGGAAAGCAACACAGTAGATGGGTCAGTGCCAAGGGGTCTTTGAGGTGGCCCACTGCTTACTTTACGGGGGTTGTGGAAAAGAAAAAAGCCCTTGTTCTGGCCTCCTTGAAAACTGTGCATCCTGAGGAGTCTTTCAAATCACCCCCAACCATCTATCCATCCATCAACCCACCCATCCAACCACCCATCCATTTACCTTACCCGTCTCTCCATCTATCTATCCGCCCATAAATCCAACCACTCATTTATCCACTTACCCACCATCCAGTCATCTAGCCAGCCATCCATCCATCTATCTCACCATCTGTCTACTCATCCACCCAAACACCCATTCACTCATCCACTCACTCACCCATCTATCCATCCACACGAACAGTTATCCATCCATCCAGCCATCTACCCACCTAGCCATCTATTCACCCACTCATGCATCTATCCAGCTGTCCTTCTTGTGGCTTCATTCACTTTAAAAACACTGACTGGGCATCTACAACTTGCCAGACCCTGTGTTTGGTTGGTGCCAACGTAAAGGACACGGGCCCTACCCACAGGGAGTTCACAGTGGAGGCTGTCTCCATCATTCACACAAAGGATTGTTGGCAGCCTTGCTGTGGCCTAGTGACCAGCTGGTGACCTTGGGGTCCACACCCAGACTTGGCTGAGAGGATGTGTGGGGGCAGGGGAAGCAAACTTCCTGGGGGTGGAAGCATTTGGGAGTTTCCTCTGACATTAGGACAGGGAAAAGGGCTTTGTCCTGGGACCTGGACTCCATTCCTTTAGACTTGCTGGGCGGTGGCTGGTCCTCAGGGTGGGTGGGAGTGTGGGGTGCTGGGGAGGCTACACTGAGCCCTTTGCATCTAAGCTCTGTTTTTCTGGGCCCACCAGCTGCACTGTGAAGAGCAACCTGATCTGGAGACCAGATTGTTCTTCCAGAAATGTTCTGATGATGCTAAATCTCTAGGACCTTGCTGATGCTACAAAGGGGGTCAGAACCCTCCAAAATGACTGAAATTGAATTACCAGCTAACTTAGTCCATGGGTTTCTGACAAGGTTCAATTTAACTCAGAAGAGTAAAGGTGATGACACTTATTGGGTTTTTGTTGCTATGGACTGAAATTCTACCACTTATGCCTGGTTTTCAGGCATCCTTCTTGATCTCAAGGAGTGATTCATAGAGAAACCTGGGTCAAAATCCTTTGATGTTTGAAATTTTAGCAGATCTGTGAGATTCTTCTCCAAAGAGGTAACAGTTCACACTCTCACCAGCTTCCCTGTACCCTTGTCGGCCCTGGATGTGACCAACAGTTTTAAGTTTTGACACTCTGATGGGTGAAGAATATTATTCTGACATGAATTTCTCTGACCATTGATGAGACTGGACATTTTTTCATGTTTATTGATTATTTGCACCTTTTCTTCTGTGACTGCTGCTGCTGCTGCTAAGTCATTTCAGTCGTGTCTGACTCTGTGTGACCCCATAGACGGCAACCCACCAGGCTCCCCCGTCCCTGGGATTCTCTAGGCAAGAACACTGGAGTGGGTTGCCATTTCCTTCTCCAATGCATGAAAGTGAAAAGTGAAAGTGAAGTCGCTCAGTTGTGTCCGACTCTTCGCAGCCCCATGGACTGCAGCCCACCAGGCTCCTCCGTCCATGGGATTTTCCAGGCAAGGGTACTGGCATGGGGTGCCAATGCCTTCTCCATCTTATGTGACTAGCTGGTTATAATTGCAGGTGATTTGCCCAGATACTCTTTGCATTTATGGTAAGTCCCTGAGAGATCGTTCTCAGTTATCACATCTGGAATTAGAGGTACCCTTTGGTACCTGCAGTTAGCTTGGGCCTTCACTATAACATCCAGCTTGTTTGATTTTGTGTGTGGGAAGTTCATGAATCTGTTTACTTCCTGCTTCCTTTCTCAAATGACTGGAGTCTGTATCATAGAAAGTGTTTGTCTGTCTGTGTTTTGTGCCAGCCTGAACTCCTCGATGGCAGAGATTGAGACCTATTTAACTTTGTGGTTATCCCTTCCACTATTTAGCAGAAAACTCTGAATTGAGGTCTCAGAGCTTTTCCCCACACATTGTTTATAAATTATAATAAAAAAAAGTGTAATTTCATTTTTCCCTTCCCTTTAAAAGGGGAAGGGAATGTTTATTTACTTACTTGGCTCCACCAGGTCTTAGTTGTAGCACGTGGGGTCTATTTCCCTGACCAGGAATTGAACCTGGGTGCCCTGCATTGGGACCATGGAGTCTTAGCCACTAGACCACTGGGGAAGCCCATCAATTATAATTTTTTGTTAAAAAAAGAGTACCGTTACAGTGGAGAAATATGGCAGATAGTGCCCTACCTAAGTGGGGGTTCCCGGGTGTCTCAGTGGTAAAGAATCCGCCTGCCAGTGCAGGAGACATAGGAGACACTGGTTCGATCCCTGGGTAGGGAAGATTCCCTGGAGGAGGAAAGGGCAACCCACTCCAGTATCCTTGCTTGGGAAATCCCAAAGACAGAGGAGCCTGGCGGGCTACAGTCCATAGCGTTGCAAAAGAGTCGGACATGACTGAGCGACTGAGCACGCACCCAGGCGTGCTCCACCCAAGTGGTCAGTGTCAACATCACCAACAGAGGGCTGGACTGATGCGGGCGCTTAGGACCCATTGTCTCGTGTGTGGCGCTTCTGCCCGGTATGCACGGCCCAAATTTAATGGCTAAACACACTGCAAAACAAGTGGCCTGTTCTCTCCAAAGCTGTAGAGTCACAGGAGGCAGACTGGCAACAGATTTGCTCCGTGTTAGTTAATGGAAACCAGAGCCACGCAGTTCACGCAACATGCACCTGTGGGGTTGAATCCTGAGTCAGAAAAACGCTGCTTCAAAAGACAGTCTTGGAGCAAATGAGAATTTGGGTCTGGGCTCTATGAGAGTAACTTTGTGTCAAGGTTAAATTTCTCAAATTTGATAGTAAGTTTGTGGTTACACGAGAGATTGTTTTGTTCTTACAAATCTATGCTGACTTATGTAAAGGCAATAGGTCATGGTTCTGTAATTTCTAAACTAGTTCAGCAAAAAAAAAGATTCATTACATATGAGGGGGGAGGGGGAAAAGGGAGGGGGGAGGGGGAAAAGGGAGGAAGGAGGAAACAAGAACAGACAAATGTGGCTAAATATTAATAACGGATCAACACAGTAGAGTAGTTGAAACATATATGAGCACTTAGCACTGCAGTACAGTAACTGTTTTAAGAAAACAGCTTTGGCATTTTCCAAAATAAAAGATTATTTCTTTTGCTGGGCGAGGACATCAACCCCCTCTCAAGCTGTACTGAAATCGAGTATCTTTGGACCTAGAGTCTGTCATACAGAGTGAAGTAAGTCAGAAAGAGAAAAACAAATATTATACACGAACACATGTATGGGGGATCTGAAAAAATTGGTACAGATGATCTTATTTACAAAGCGGAAATAGAGACACAGATGTAGAGAACCAATGTGTGGATACCGAGGGGGAAAGTGGGTGAGTGGGATGAATTGGGAGATTGAGATTGACCTGTACACACTATTGATTCTATGCATAAAATAGGTAACTAGTGAAAACCTGCCGTATAGCACAGGGAGCTCTGTTCGATGCACCCTGGTGACCTAAGTGAAACTGAAAGTCGCTCAGTCGTGTCTGACTCTTTGTGACCCCCATGGACTATACAGGCCATGGAATTCTCCAGGCCAGAATACTGGAGTGGGTAGCCTTTCCCTTCACCAGGGGATCTTCCCAACCCAGGGATCGAACCTAAAGGCAAAGGAAATCCGAAAAAGACAGGATATATGTATACGGGTAGCTGATTCACTTTGCTTTACAGTAGAAACTGGCATGACATTGTAAAGCAACTATACACCAATAAAAATTAAAAGAAAAGAAAGGAATCAAGCGGCTTTGGGGGGAGGTCCAGGGTTGGGGCTGGGCTCTAGCACCTGCCGGAACACATTGTCTGTAACATGAAAGCAGGTTCGTAGCAATGTCTCTGTATGAACTTCCACGAACTTCAGAGGGAAGGCGGGTTTCAATGTTT
Source organism: Bison bison bison (assembly GCF_000754665.1). Classification (NCBI taxonomy): domain Eukaryota; kingdom Metazoa; phylum Chordata; class Mammalia; order Artiodactyla; family Bovidae; genus Bison; species Bison bison. The sequence continues at coordinate 6,621,674 of NW_011495018.1, read as the reverse complement.
CTAATACTTCTTTCATCTTATCTCATACTCTATCAACCCAGCATTGGTTTATCCCAAAGCCAAACTCAAACACAAGGCGATTGTTTAAAGAGAAGCAGACCCTTGGCCATTTTCCAGGGCATCTGATCAGCTCAGGTGGTCATTCCAGAAGAGACCCTGCCCCAACGGGAAGATTTGAGTCACGTACTGACTCTGTTTTCAGTTGCTCTCAGGAGAGGTCTATGTTGAGCAAGTCAACTGAATAATCTCTCTCCCTTTTATCCTGAGTTCTGCAGATATGATCCATAGAGAGGCTTTTGCTTGCCAGACGCGAAATGGAATTAAGATTTGTGAAAGAAGTGTGACTGACAGGGGCCCCAGGGTGGCGGGCAGCTGACAGGTGACAGGTGTAAGATGGAGATCAGTAAGCCCGGAATTCATGTGCCTCTCACCTTGATGTGAATCGGATCCTTACTGGGAACACATGGCACATTCAGGGCAACCTTTGCTTGGGCCATTGCTGTTCAGTCACCCAGTCCTGTCCGACTCTTTGCAACACCATGGACTGCAGCCTGCCAGGCCTCCCTGTCCCTCACCATCTCCCGAAGTTTGCCCAAGTTCATGTCCTTGCATCGGTGATGCCATCCAGCCATCTCATCCTCGTGCTTGGGTTAGCAGGGCTGTTTCTTTCTAGAACCGAGAGACTGTGCCTGCACCTTGAGCGCTTTCAAGGACATGGTTGGAGAGCAGAGTCACATTTCAGAGGCCTTCTCCTTAGAAGCTAAGAAGGCTGGGGATATCGAAGGGAGAGAGGAGCAGATGGATGGGGCATGGGTTGGGGGCCTGGCTGTTCAGGCAGTGCCGAGGAGGAAGTGTTTTACGAGGCAGGGTTGGCATGAGGCACAGGAGGAGCTAGAGGTGATGGTGTGGGCAATGGAGGGGCATTTTACTGGCCAGCCTGGTGCCTGGGGCAGCACTACCCCAGGGCACCTGCACTGGCTGAGTTCAGTGGGCATCCCAGCTCCCCTAGGAGCAAGGGATGGCCCTGGAGCGAGGGCTGGAAAATAACCTGAGTTCACGGTCCCGGGCATGACATTAGTCTGGAGAAGAGGTGAGCGTAGGTTTGGTCAGATAGGTCAGTGCGTGAGCTGAGCCTGTTTAGATGCGGATAACACAGGTGGTCATTTCAGAGTCCCTGCCATCAGGGGACAGAGGGACCCAGATGACATTTTTCCTGCATGGACGGTAGGCTCTGTTAGCAGGTCCAGGCATGTGGATTTCACAGTCTAGCTTGATCAGGAACACAAGATCCTGGGCACTGAACTTGAGTCATCAGCTCTTCCTTTCTTTGAGTCAGGAAGACATCTAAAAACCACCTTCTCCACTTAGCATCACTTTCGGAAACCGAGGACTTCCCACCATTATGAGGGAGGAAGGAACAGCGCCCAGAGGCAAGGCCAGTGCTTTACTTTTAGTAAGAACACATGTCTTCTTTACTTTTCTCATTTTGCTTCAAACCAACGCAAACTCCGTGGAGCGGCAGCTGCCCAGAGCCTGTGGCTTCAAGGCGGCAATTAACCCGAGGCCCGGCAATGCTCACCTGTTGGCCGTGTGGCCGCCCTCCCGAGGGCCCTGGCCTTCTAATTAACGGGGACATAGATGCCTTTGTGGCTCCCTCACAGAGGGGCTGAGGTGATTGGAGGCAGGTGACTGCTGGACTTAACACAGTGATTTGATGTGTGACCTTTACTCCTCATTTTAAGCAGAAGAATGAACAGCTATAATTGTGTACTGTGTTATTTTCTCTGTATTTAACCTTCGACATTACCTCCGGGCAAATACCTGCTCTTCCCTGGGCTGTAGGAGAGGGCTTTCTTGTTTACTCATTTAATTCTCAGTGCAACACCCTCCCCTGCCCAGCACCCCATCTCCCTGGGTTGACATTTTCAGCTGAAATGGGAGAAGGGAGAAAAGGATAGGTGGTAAGCCTCTATATATCTTGATTCTGAGCTGAAGACTTTCTCTCCTGTTTCAGAGGACCTGAGTGATCTGGCCCGTATCCTTTAGTCAGATGCTAGGCGTGCCCTGGGTTGACTCCCCCGTGCCCGCTGCACCCTCTCACAGGGCACAGCAGCAAATAGTGTTGGGAACTGGCTTAGTCTGAGGCGAGATGGACCTGGGTGGGCTGTGCCTCTTGTTGGTGACTGGGGACTCAGTTCTGGCCAACGAGACTTGAGGTTTTTTTTTTTTCCAGCAGCTTCTGTGAAAGTTCTTCCCTACTTGTGAGACAGCCAGGGTTTCTTTTTGTCTCTGAAGGTGAGCAAAGAGTGCTTGGAATGTCACAGTTTCGGCTGTCCCAGAACCGGGAGCGAAGCTTGGGGGAGGATGATGAAGATGGCAGACTCCCAACTTGGGTGATGCAGTAGGGCTGCCCGGTCAACACTTCCTGGTGTCCCATCGACCCTGAGTTTGGTGTCCTGTGAGCCTGTGACTTACAGTGTGTGCAGGAGTTTTGTTTCTTGCAACCCAAAGCCTCTGAACAGATGCGTCCCTACTGCTTTCCTCGGGGTTGACTTGAGTAGACGCTCTCCTGCTTCTCATGAATTCCCCCACCATTCTTTCTTGCATTCTTCGGGGACTTGGGTGTGTGTCCAGAACTGATGGAAAAAACTGTTGAATGAATCGTCCCTCCTCCTTCCTGGGTCTCCCGATTTCTTCCTTGCCTACATTTGGGTATTCTGAACTCCACGTCCTCCAAGATCCAGTTCCAGCGTCATCTTCCTGACTCCCAGGAAGATGCCTGCATGGTGCAGTGGTTAGGCGGGGACCAGTTAGGCAGCTTCTAAGGGATCAGCATTGTTAGGAATGGTTCGAGCTTGTACTGGTATTACAAGGATCTAATACCAGTGGCTTAATGGAGACAAGTGTCTATTTCTCACTTATGTGAAAGTCTGAGCAGGAATGTGGTTCTGCTCCATGAAGTCATCAGAGTACCAGCTCCTCCTCCCTTGTGGTTCCACAATCCCTCATGTATTGTCCTTGTCTGCTTCATCCAAGAGGGTTGACCGTCATGTCCTCACTGTGACCAGCAGGAGTGGCCAGAGGGCAAGAGGAGAGCTTGTCCCTTCCTTTTAAGATGCGCCATTTCTCTGGGTCACATCCTACTGGTTTGCTGTTGCTGTTTAGTTACTAAGTCGTGTCCTACTCTGCAACCCCATGGACTATATAGCACGCTAGGCTCCCCGGTCCTTCTCCCAGAGTTTGCTCATATTCATATCCACTGAGTCAGTGGTGCTGTGTAACCATCTCATCTCTGCGGTCCCCTTCTTTTCCTGCCCTCAGTCTTTCCCAGCATCAGGGTCTTTTCCAATGAGTTGCTTTCTCGAATCAGGTGGCCACAGTATTGGAGCTTCAATTTCAGCATCAGTCCATCCAATGAAAATTCAGGGTTGATTTCCTTTAAGATCGACCGGTTTGATCTCCTTGCAGTCCAAGGGACTCTCAAGAGTCTTCTCCAACACCACAGTTCAAAAGCATCAATTCTTTGACACTCAGCCTTCTTGATGGTCGAGCTCTCACATTGGTACATAACTACTGGGAAAACCATAGCTTTGACTATGTGGACCTTTGTTGGCAAAGTGATGTCTCTGCTATTTAACATGCTGTCTAGGTAGGTCATAGCTTTCCTTCCAAGGAGCAGGCATCTTTTAATTTCATGGCTTTTGGTTAAAACTGAATTAAATAACCTTAGCCAGCTGTAAAGGAGTCTGGGAAAGGTAGTCTTTATATTCTCGGTGGCTCTGAGTCTAGCTTAAAGTTTGATTACAGTGAAGGCAGGCAGGATTAGGCACAGGGCAACATGACCTTTCCGCAGGACATTACTGCCTCCATCACAGATGGGTGCCTAGTAACGCACGTTTCCACATATGACTCTACACGACACGTGAAATGTAGCTTGGTCCCATTCCCACTAAAGGAGAAAGAAACCCAGTGAGTGATCATGCAGCTGGCCCAGCAAGGCACAGAGCAACCTCAAGCCACACTCTCTAGTTTAAATATAACCCCATCCTCCCAATAATACTCGCTTGGTTTGGTAAATCTCAGAACATACAAAACATACCCCACAGCAACATAAGAAACGTCCCCTGCGCCTGCCCAGCACAGCCTAGACGAGAACTCTCAAATTGGCTTCCAACTCCGTGCAGGACACCTCTACCCTGAGTGCCTGATGCTTTCCAGCCTGGGGGGCTCAGAGACTAGCTGAAGGAGAGGCCGTGCCAGATGAGCTGTAACTTTATGTTCAGTACATACAATAAACTGCTTATTTCAACCATAGACATCTAAGCTATTCTTATTGATATAAAAAGAACTTCTTCTACCCCTCCAATCGTTACACAAATATTTTTAAATGTGCTGCCTTCAAGGAGGGCCTGAATAATCAGCCTGCTCCCAGGTAAGCCACATCCTTATTGGATCCTGATAGATTCTGGATTTGCATTCTTTCTTTCTTTCTTTTTTTTGAGTTTCAAAATTAGATTTCATTTATTATTTTTTAAATTTACTTATTTTTTAGTTGGAGGATAATTGCTTTACAGAATTTTGTTGTTTTCTGTCAAACATCAACATGAATCAGCCATAAGTATACATGAAGTGTTCCTCCCCCATCCTGGTCTCTAAGTCTTGAGGACAAGGCTGTGCCTGAAGTATCGGCATCCTCAGATACTGGAGGAACCTTGAGAAGGCAGACCACTGGCCCAGGCTCATCAATGTTAGGATCTGGAAGAAGGTTTCTGTGGTTGAGTCAGCTGGACCATCACTTTCATAGCCCACATTGGACTCCCAGAGGCCCTGAGAAGGGTTGCTATAAATAACTCAGTTTAACTGTGTTCACTCCAGTCTGTCTCAAACTTACTTAACCATCCTTTTTAGGGTTATAGTTTTGTTTCTTTAAAAATTATGACTGTGATTTTGAGCATATGGGAAGTTGAGAGACTAGAGTAAGTACCCTGGTGCTTTTATTATTATTTTTTTTTGGCCACTGTGCTCCATGTGGGATCTTAGTTCCCTGACCTTGTATAGAACCTGTGCCCCTTGCAATTTATGGAAACACGGAGTCTTAACCATGGGACTGCCAGGGAAGTACCCTGGTGCCTGACACCCTCTACATTCAGTGTTAACATTTTATCAAGTTGTTTCAACTTCAAAAAAATTCAGCACCTTTTCCACATAACACTATGGCGATCATAAGCAGCCCACAATGGGGATACTCGCCTACTAGGTAGGTTCCCCCATGAGACTTGGCCTCCACATTCATGTTCCGCACCAATACTGATCAGCCCTCTGGAAGCGCTTAAAAAATTAAAAAGAGGCTGGAGTTTGGGAATCCTGGCCTGGGGATGATGGCTCCTGTCAAGGCAGCATCAAGAGGAGAAGTGACTGGGGAGGATCTGGAGGTGCCCGGAGAAGCAGAATGTCCAGAGGAGTAGAAGAGGAGCCAGAGGTCCACGGCCCCAGGAGCTGGGGAGGGAGGTGGGAGCGTGGAGCGCGAGGCCAGCCGCGCTCAGCGGGGCAGAGCTGCTGAAGAAGCAGACGCTGCCCGAAAGGTCACTCGGCTTAATTATCCAGCGTCTTTACTGCGTTCCTGAGATGTGCTGGCTTTGTGCAGGTTAGGAGATTTCAGCTCTGTTAGAGGAAGTAGCTTAGCGGAGTGCTGGGGAGGGAAGCCAGGTTTCAGTACTTCGGTTTGGGATGAGAGCGCCAGGTGCAGAGGGAACCGGAGACGGAAGGTGGGTTTGGATGAGCCTCTGGGTCAATGTCCGTGTTAAGATGGTGGATGGACAGAATTATTGGAGATGGAGGAGAAAAGATCTCAAAAAGAAAAGAGAGTGAGGGAGCTAGAGCGGGAAGGGTTGATTCAGAGCTGGGGGAGGAGGCGCGAATGAGAAGCAACCAAGGCATTCGGAACCCCACTCACATGGAGCCGATGGACTCCCCTTGAGGGTTGCAATTAATATTTTGGATGAGGTCAGTAGCTGGCAACCGCAGCTTCACTGATTCCTGACTACGGAGGAGGTGGCCCTGAAGGATGTGTTGAACATCAGACACTCTCAACTGCGTGCGGCTCCTTCTCAATTACTGTCTGCCAATCCTACAGTTCTCTCCCTATGCTATCCAACTCAAGGGGCACCTCACAACTCCTAACCATTTCCATCAGATCCCTGGGGCCCAAATCAAGCCCAAAGGCTTGAAGAATGTCATGATAGCGCTGATGCCTCTCGGCCACCATTCTGCTGGCCAAGGAGTATTAGCATATGCGACTCCGTTCTGTCCAAAACTAATTCGGTTCTTCAGAACGCAAGCACTTTCCAAAGACCATCTGTTTACTCTTCTGCTTAAGGAACTCCGTTCTCCTGCAGCCTCCTAGGACTGGATTCAATAAATTCTGACACAGAGGGGTATTTGTTTGGCGGGCCTAGACATTGAATGTATTCCAAATGGTACATTATTGATATTAAAACCGATTTGTGCATCACCAGCCATCAAAGAAATGTACTAAATAATATCTCTAGGAATGAAAAGGGTTTTGAAGAGCCTATCTGCACACATTTATCAGCAGAAACACTAGGCTCAACCATAAAACTCAGCAAGAGAGAAATCTATGGATCCAGACATACAAACAAAGCCTCCTTACATATATTCAGAATTATTGTTGCTGTTTAGTTGCTAAGTTGTGTCCAACTCTTTTGCAACCCCATGGACTGTAGACCACCAGTCGCCTCTGTCATCCATGGGATTTCCCAGGCAACAGCACTGGAGTGGGTTGCCATTTCCTTCTCCAGGGGATCCTTCCAACCCACAGAGGAAACTGGGGTCTCCTGCTTGGCAGGCAGATTCTTTACTATCTGAGACAATGGGGAAACCCATATTCAGACCTAACCCCACCTCAAAACAGCCAACAAAAAGCAAGCTGTCCCAGGCAGCCCAGCTTCACTCCCTTCTCCCAGCTGTTGGCCGCTGTGTACAAAGGGAAGATTTATGATGAGAGAGACTTGGATATGGTTCCCAGTCCCCACCTCACTGCACACAGGAGCTGTGTTTGATTTTGAAGAAGTTATTTCAACTCACCAAAGCCTCAGTTTCCTCATAAAATGTCCTCCTCATAAGATCAGGTAGATCAGTCCAGTTCAGTCACTCAGTTGTGTCTGACTCTTTGCAACCCCATGGACTGCAGCACGCCAGGCCTCCCTGTCCATCATTAACTCCCAGAGCTTCCTCAAACTCATGTCTATCGAGTCAGTGATGCCATCCAACCATCTCATCCTCTGTCGTCCCCTTTCTCCTCCTGACTTCAGTCTTCCCAGTATCAGGGTCTTTTCCAATGAGACAGATCTTCCTATCAGGTGGCCAAAGTATTGGAGCTTCAGCTTCAGCACCAGTCCTTCCAATGAATATTCAGGACTGATTTCCTGATGACAAATAGCACACAGTAGGTCAATATATCTTACTTTATCTCCTTCCCTGTCTACAGCTCTGTCCTCAGCTTGCACGTGGACACGGAAAAGTAAGTCAGATTATCCTGCCTTCACTGGGATGGGTTTGCTCGCTGGCTGTTTGCTGTCTCCAAGAATGTAATTTCCTAACACACAACACTAAACAGAGTAGTGGATATTTAATCAACGTTTTGTTGAATGCGCAAGGATCCTGTACAATATAATTCAGTGAGTAACTTAAGTAAAGCAACGGCATAAATATTTAAAGTCTCATTGAGGATGCAGCTGTAAATCTGTATTGATTGCTGCTGCATGTTTTATAGAACGTTATGAATTTCCGTACATCACCACAATGAAGAAGGACAGGTCTCCCCATGACTGAAGGCAGGCTCGGTTTTTATTGGTCATGGAGAGTGGAATCTATAGTCTGCTTTGTCATCATTAGGGGTTTCCAGGCAAGTCAAGGGGCTTCTAAGGGTGATTGCAGCAGATTTCTTCTGAATTTTATAAAATTATTTAAATATTAGGACTATAGTTTTCAAACAGAATCACCAGTGGTACATGAAATAATTGACTTAAATATTACTTTTGGAATACTTTAGTGACAAGTCTTTGAGGACTATAATTTTAAAAAATCATGTCTTTTCAAATGTGTTAGAGTCCAATTTTAACCAGGTGGGGCTACCAGTCTAGTCACATGTACTGACCCTGGTGTGGCTGTGAAGGAGATTGTGGCTCTACCCTGGCCTTTTTCTGACTTAAGCGTGTATACACTTAATCATAGGGCTTCCCTGATAACTTAGCTGGTAAAGAATCCACCTGCAATGCAGGAGACCCTGGTTTGATTCCTGGGTTGGGAAGATCCCCTGGAGAAGGGATAGGCTACCTACTCCAGTATTCCTCCAGCTTCCCTTGTGGCTCAGCTGGTAAAGAATCCACCGGCAATGCGAGAGACCTGAGTTCGATCCCTGGGTTGGAAAGATCCCCTGGAGAAGGGAAAGGCTGCCCACTCCAGTATTCTGGCCTGGAGAATTCCATGGACTGTATAGTCCATGGGGTTGCAAAGAGTCAGACATGAATTAGTGACTTTAACTTCACACTTAATCATAGAACCCATATGTTATGCCCAGTTAAAGGCCAGGTAAAATCAAATGCATCTTCTTGTCACATGTTCCCATAATACACAATCTGTCATGTGGACAGTTACCTTTGTGCTGTGATAATGCTGTCTTATGGTGGTTTTAGAACTTGTGCAATTAAAACTTGCTCATCAAAATACACTGTTAAGGAGTGAAAAGGCATATCAAAGACCTAAGAAGATATCTGCTACACATATGTCTAACAAAGGACTTGTATTCAAATTATATAAAGAGCTCCTACAAGTCAATAAAAAAAAAAAAATGACCCAATAAAAATGGGAAAAGACTCGAACAGGTGTTTCACAAAAAAAGGGTATTCAAATGGCAAATATGAATATAAAAAGCATTAGATATTATTCATCAGGAAATGCAAATGTATTTATTTATTTTATTCTTGGCTGCATTAGGTCTTCCTTGCTGCATGTGGGCATTCTCTTGTGCAGAGAGCGGGGCTGCTCTCTGGTTGAAGGGTGCGGGTTTCCCATTGCAGTGTTTTCTCTTGTTGCAGAGCCCATGCTCTCAGCCCTTGGGCCTCAGTAATTGCAGTACATAGGCTCCCATGCTCTAGAGCATGGGCCCAATATTTGTTGCACATGGGCTTAGCTGCTCTGGTGTGGCATGTGGGATCTTCCTGGAGCAAGGATCAAACCTGTGTCTGCTACACTGGTAGATTATTTACTACTGAGCCACCAGGGAAGCCCCAGGAAATGCAAATTTACATCATAATAAGACATCACTGTGCAATCTCCAGAATGGCTAAAGCTGAGAAGATTGTGAATACTATGTGTTGGTGACGATTTGTGGAGCTATTAGAGCTCTCATCCATTGCTAGTGGGAGAGTTAATTTCTATGATCTCTTTGGAAACCCGTTTGACAGAATCTAGTACAGTTGTGCAAGCATATATCCTATAACTTAGAAATCGGAGTCTTAGATACATACACAGGAGATGTGAAGTGCATATATCCCCCCAAGGAATGTACAGAAGTGTTCATTCCAGCTTTATTTTAAAACTGAAAACAACTCAATGTTCATCAAGAGTAGACATACAACAGACTACTACGCAGAAATGAAAAAGAACAAACTACTGCTATAGGCAACAGCATGATGGACGCTCACAGATGTAATGAAAAAAGGCCAGACCCAAAAGAGTATACACAATGTAACCGTTTGTGTTTCCGACTCTTTGTGACCCCATGGACTGTACAGTCCATGGAATTCTCCAGGCCAGAATACTGGAGTGGGTAGCCTATCCCACCAGGGGATCTTCCCAACCCAGGGATCAAACCCAGGTCTCCCGCATTGCAGGCAGATTCTTTACCAACTGAGCTATCAGGGAAGCCCCTTATAAGATGTTTAAGAACAGGCAAAATAAATGTGCAAGAGAAGAGGTCAAAATAGAGATTCTGTGAGTGTGTGTTGTTTGTACAGTGTGACTGGTAAAGAAGAATGTGGGAGTATTCCGCGGTGTCATAACCATTCTATTTCTTGATCAGGGTTGATGATTACTGGGGTGCAGAAATACATAAAACACTAGACTAGAAATCAGGGTGGAAATTTTTCTCCACAGAGGGTTGGTTGTTAAGTATTTGCCAGCACACCACTAGATCCCATTTATTTTCCATCTTTATTGTAACGTTACATATATATATAGTAAGAGAGGATGCAAATCTTAAGTTTTCTCTCAGTGGACTTTTTTTACGTATTTTTTGAGACTCAGGAATTGCAGATACCTGTAAGAATCATGTGCATCTGCTTTTAGAATTGGTGAGTGTTAAAGGCAGAAGACAGGGAATATTTTAGGTAACTATAATGCATGATAATGAAAATTTGTTCTTGTTGGGCTTATTTGCAAAAAGCACCTGCATGGTTAAAATGTTAAAGTTTTTTAAATTCACTTTATATATGTCTTAACATAAGCATCTTATAACACACTCAGTCTCTGTTAGTTTATTTAAAAAATCCTTCTCCTTCTTATAATTGCCTTGCTTAATATACCGTATATTTTAATTATCCAACTTAGAGGGTTTGGGAAGACCTAAAAAATTGTCATGCATCAGAACATTAACAACCTATTTAGCAGTATTTTTTAAAACCAAAGGCCTAGAGGACAAATTTATCAAGTGTATATTACACATATGATTTCTTTAAGTGTTTGTTTCTGCTTCATTTCAAACATCCTCATTGTCTAAGCTGATGGATTTTTATTTTAATTAGTTTTAAATTCCAGGAGAGCGATCTTAATGTTTTAAGATGTTGGCAGTTGACCAATGATAAACCATGAGCCCAGTTCCGTCAGTGTGAAGCTGACAGCCACACAATGGTCTCTGGGGACCTAGCCTCAGTCTCCGATGTGTACCAGATCGAGGCCAATATAAAAAAGTTCTTGCTTTGGCAAGAAATGGGAAGAGCCTGGCACTTTCTTCAAAAGTGGCTTTTTTTAAAAAAGGAGGCAAGTAAAAAGAAAAAAAAAACCCAAAAAACACTTGCCGTGGATGTCAAAATCGCAGCAAGTTATTTGTGACTGGCAGCAAACTGATGGTAGATTTTACATGGAGACAAGAGATCCAGAGCAGCTGATGCAAGACTGACGATGTAGAACATTGGAAGATACCACCTGACTTCAAGACTTCTTATAAAGCCACAGACAGTGCGGTACTGGTGAGGGAACAGACACGTAGACCAACGGAGGAGAGGAAGAGATAGAGAAGTAGACCCATGAAAATAGAGCCAACTGGTCTTTGACAAAGGGCAAAGACAACAAAACAATGGAGAAAAGAGCCTTTTCAACAAACGGGCAGCTGAACATCCATATGAAAAAAAAAAAGAATTTACAGACATTTGCAGTGGATGCAACAAGCTTATTAGTTGCTGGGAGTCAGAAATGTTGGATGATGTGCTGGAGCAGGGCTACCAAGGGGAGTGAGGACTTCTTTCCTGAAAACTCTAATAGGAAGAAATCCTGCCTAATTAGGAAGGTCAGCGCCGCCTGTGAAGGTTGCTGGGATTCTGCATTTTTCACCCACTGACTAGGCTGCCTCTTTATCGTGCCCAGGGGTGACGAAGAGCGATCAAAATGTGTGGAGGCTTATTACACCCAACCAGGGCTTCCGCTTCAAGCAAACAGGAGAAGAGAATAAACACTCATTGGCTTTTTCCTGGCTTATCTAAATAGGCTTGTTAATGGTTGCTTCCAAAAAAATATATTTTGCCTCTTTGAGTAGGAGAAAATCAATAATAATACTAGGTTTATGTGAAGGCCAGTCGGTCAGCACTTAGCGTCTCTTATCCTCAGATTTTAAAGGGAGTGATGAAGGAACATTATTTCTGACAATCCTGCATGGGAAATGTCTTGACTGAGATTCTTGGACTTAATAAAAGATTTATGGTGGAAATTCTGCAAGTAATATCTTGTTAAAATAACTTCTGTGCTAACCTCAAGTGACAAATGATTGCTCAAACTTGTTCCTACGGCTCCTGGGCCTTCTCTTTAATCTTTTATTAGCTCTGTTCTCCAAACTTGAAATACAAGGGCCGACAATTGTTTTGGTCCATTATCTTTGATTTGAGTATCTCTTTGCTATATTTGGAGATGTGTTTTCTTTTTCTGAATTACAAATGAAGTAAATGTCACCATTTGATGGTAATGGACGGCATTTAAATACACTCTGAATGTCATCTTGCTTAAAAGTCAAGACCCCTGTAAGCAGTGTTAAGTGATAGGCAGAATGTGTTTTCTGGGATAGCGCAGACGGTGGAATGAGTTCACAGTTCTGGGTGAAAACCAGAAGCACTGGCTGCCCTTGGCTTTCCAGGAAATCTGTTGTACTAAGAGCTTTATTGTTATAAAATTTACAGTAAAGTTAAAATAAGGCACAGCACAAGTTCTGGATATTTCAGAGAGGAAGAGAAGCCAGAATCAGTCTGTTGAGTGTGGGAAGGTGTTCCTACTTGTCTATATTATGGACTGCATTGTTTGCCCAGAAATTCACATGTTGAAGTTCTAACCCTCAATATTATTACATTTGGAGATGGGCCTTTAAGGAAGTCATTTAGGTTAAATGAGGTCAAAAGGGTGGGCTTTCACCCAGTATGATTCGTGACCTTGTGAGAAGAGGACGAGACACCAGGACTGCGCACAGAGCAAAGGCTGCGTGAAAACACAGAGGAGGTGACCATCTGAGCCTGGGAGATTCCTCATTGAAACCAGTCCGCTGGCACCTTACCTGGCCTTTCCAGCTCCCAGAACCGTGAGAAAATGTATTTCTGCTGCTTAAGCCACCCAGTTGTGATACTCTGTTATGGCAGCCCTAACAGATGAATACATCCACCCATCAGCAAGCCTGGTCTCCCTTGCAGCTCAGGCACGGCTATGTGGCCTATCCTAGCTGCTGAGGGGTAAAGAGAAGTCTCCTGAGAGCTTCTGGAGGTGACTTCCTCTTTAAGAGAGAGAGAGAGACAGAGAGACAGGTGAGGAGAACCCTTCACCTGTCTCTTCCTGCTCTTGAATGTTATTGTATGAGGATGCCTGGAGCTGCTGCTACACCTTCAGACCGTCCGGGGCAGGCCAACAGAAACTCAAGGGCATGGCCCCAGAGCCCTGATGCCATGGAGCCATGGTCCAACCCGGGAAACTGCTCATCCTTACACTCTCTGAGAGCTGAGAAAAATAAGCCCCATATCTAAACCACTTCACTTGAACACACGAACTTGGGGTGAAATATGCTAAATGACACTGTGATGAAAAACAACAGGGCTTCCCTGGCGCTCCAGTGGTTAAGAATTCGTGCTTCCACTGCAGGGGACACAAGTTGATCCCTGACTGGGGAAGTTCCACTTGCTTCTTGGCATGGCCAAAAAGCAAAACAAAACAGAAGAGAGAAAACAACAACAACAAAGGAAGTCTGTCGAAAGTCTCATTCCTAACGGTGCCATACAAGAGGTGCTGTCCATTCTGGAGAACTGTAATTACCTCAGTCAGTTCAGTCAGTTCAGTCGCTCAGTCGTGTCTGACTCTTTGCGACCCCATGAATCACAGCACGCCAGGCCTCCCTGTCCATCACCAACTCCCGGAGTTCACTCAGACTCACATCCATTGACTCAGTGATGCCATCCAGCCATCTCATCCTCTGTCATCCCCTTCTCCTCCTGCCCCCAATCCCTCCCAGCATCAGAGTCTTTTCCAATGAGTCAACTCTTCACATGAGGTGGCCAAAGTACTGGAGTTTCAGCTTTAGCATCATTCCTTCCAAAGAAATCCCAGGGCTGATCTCCTGCAGAATGGACTGGTTAGATGTCCTTGCAGTCCAAGGGACTCTCAAGACTCTTCTCCAACACCACAGTTCAAAAGCATCAGTTCTTCGGTGCTCAGCTTTCTTCACAGTCCAACTCTC
>NW_011495018.1:6602726-6607575 GCF_000754665.1 Bison bison bison | reverse complement strand
CAAAGAAATCCCAGGGCTGATCTCCTGCAGAATGGACTGGTTAGATGTCCTTGCAGTCCAAGGGACTCTCAAGACTCTTCTCCAACACCACAGTTCAAAAGCATCAGTTCTTCGGTGCTCAGCTTTCTTCACAGTCCAACTCTCACATCCGTACATAACCACAGGAAAAACCATAGCCTTGACTAGACAAACCTTTGTTGACAAAGTAATGTCTCTGCTTTTGAATATGCTATCTAGGTTGGTCATAACTTTCCTTCCAAGGAGTAAGCATCTTTTAATTGCATGGCTGCAATCACCATGTGCAGTGATTTTGGAGCCCCCCAAAATAAAGTCTGACAGTGTTTCCACTGTTTCCCCATCTATTTCCCATGAAGTGATGGGACCAGATGCCATGATCTTGGTTTTCTGAATGTTGAGCTTTAGGCCAACTTTTTCACTCTCCTCTTTCACTTTCATCAAGAGGCTTTTGAATTCCTCTTCACTTTCTGCCATAAGGGTGGTGTCATAACCTAGGCCATTATAAAGTTGAATCTTCAGCCTAGAGTTTCCCAGTGTTGGCATTACCTACTGACTGTGAGCAATTACAATGGCTGTGTGTGTTTCCAACATAATTGGCATGGATCGACACTCTGCAGTTCTCAGTTGTTTTTTTCCCCCCAAATATCCTCCCTAAATATCGCTAGAATTTGTTGTTGTGCAGTCGCTAAGTTGCATCCAACTCTTTGGACCCCATGGACTGCAGCATGCCAGGCTCCCTGGTCCTTCACTACCTCCCAGAGTTTGTTCAAACTCATGTCTATTGAATTGGTGATGCCATCTGACCACCTCATCCTCTGTCATCCCCTTCTCCTCCTGCCCTCAATCTTTCCCAGCATCAGGATCTTTTCCAATGAGCTGGCTCTTCGCATCAGGTGGCCAAAGTACTGGAGATTTAAGTTCAGTGTCACTAGAATTTGCCCTCCTTAAATTTCTTCCACAAGCATCCAACCTATCATCTTGCTTTTGTATAGTTCTCATGGCTTCCCTCAAGAGCAATGAGAAGTGCTCACACAACAACCAGAGAAAGCCTGTGCACAATGAAGAAGACCCAGCATAGCCAAAAGTGAATAAATAATAAATAAATAAAAATTTAAAAAATTCAAATCACAGTAACACATGTGCATGGTTAGAAAAATAGGTTGTGCCGAGGGCCTCACAATGGTTCTCTTACCCCACTGCTCCTCTCCCTATCCACTCCTTAAAGATAATCATTCAAACCATTAAATCATTTACTAATTTTGTATTTGCGTTTTCCCCTTCCCATTTAATTATAATCATTATTTTATTAAAAAAATTGTTTGTACCTATAGTTAATTATCTACAGTTTGGCAGCTTCTTAAAAAGTTAAACATAAATTTACTGAATGCCCCAGTAATAATTCACTCTTAGGTATTTACCCAAAAGAAACACATATGTTCACACGAACATTTGCATGAGAACGTCCACAGCAGCGTTATTCATTACAGCCAAATGGTGGAAACAGTCCAGTGTAGACCCATGTTTTTCTTGTTGTTGTCTAGTTGCTAAGTTGTCTCCAACTCTGTTGCAACACCATGGACTGTAGCCCACTAGGCTCCTCTATCCATGGGATTTCCCAGACAAGAGTACTGGAGTGGGTTGCCATTTCCTTCTCCAGAGGATCTTCCCGATCCAGGGATCGAACCTGCGTTTCCGGTATTGCAGGCGGATTCTATACCACTTGTACTAAATTCACACAAAAATGTTTATTCACCAGTAGAAAGGAATGAAGTACTGGCGCATGCGGCAACATGGATGGGCCTTAAAAACATTAAGCTGTGTGAAAGAAGCCAGAAACAGAAGACCACATATTGTATGACTCCATGTGTGTAAAATGTCTGGAAAAGGCAAATCTATACAGACAGGAATGTTCTTGGTTGCCAGGAGCTGGGGGTAGGAAGAGGGAATAATTGCAAATGGGCACAGAGGCTCTTCCTGCAGCCACAGAAACTCTGCCGGCTCTGTGAATTTACTAATAAGCATTGTGTTGTACGTTAAAAGAGTGAATTTTATGGCATGTAAATTACACCTCAAGAAAGCTGGTGAAATATAAAAAGTGACATCATTATTTCTTGTTCCATCAAGTAGAAGCAGCGTGCTGCACTTTCTCTTTTGTAAGCTGAGACTGTTGCCGCTCAGTCTCCCACCCCCTCGCCCCTCCCTTTCCACTTCCCAACTTCTCCTAGTTGTTTATTTACTTTGGTTTTGCAGAGAAGGCCATCATTTTATTTTGATTCTCTTCAAATAAACTCTATAGAATTAAAGCTAATAAGCAGCACTTATGTTAACATGATTATGCAAATATTTTTTCAGAAAAGAACTTATATTGTGATTGCATTTCCTTTCTCAACGGTTCCAAGGTCATTTTTCCTGGACCACTCAAAGGGGAATGTCTAAATGGATTCTGCATTTTTGCTTTTTATCAATTCATTAAAATAATGTCACATCTTACTTACTCTTTTGCTATATTTGAGCAATGCTTCTCTTATACATTTGAACCCTTCCCCTGCCCCTGGATTAAAAAAAAAAAAACTCTTTCAGAATAGTTTTAGATTTATAGAACAATATGTATGTATGTTAATTGCTCAGTTGTGTCTGACTCTTTGTGAGCCCGTGGACTGTAGCCCACCAGGCTTCTCTGTCCATGGAATTCTCCAGGCAAGAATACTGGAGTGGGTAGCCATTCCCTTCTCCAGAGGAACTTCCCAACCCAGGGATCGAACCCTGGTCTCCTACATTGCAGGCAGATTCTTTACTGTTTGAGCTACAGGGAGGTCCTTCAAACGTGAAGGTAATGCAAGAGAGTTCTATATACCCTACACCCAGTTTCTGCTGTCATCAACCATGTATATTAGATAGTACATCTGTCTCTATTAATGAACTGACATTGCTATGTCATTATTAACTGAAGTCCACCCTTTATTCAGGAGAAGGCAATGGCACCCCACTCCAGTACTCTTGCCTGGAAAATCCCATGGACGGAGGAGCCTGGTGGGCTGCAGTCCATGGGGTCGCTAAGAGTCGGACATGACTGAGTGACTTCACTTTCACTTTTCACTTGCATGCATTGGAGAAGGAAATGGCAACCCACTCCAGTGTTCTTGCCTGGAGAATCCCAGGGACGGGGGAGCCTGGTGGGCTGCCGTCTATGGGGTCGTGCAGAGTTGGACACGACTGAAGCGACTTAGCAGCAGCAGCAGCAACTCTTTATTCAGATTGCCTTAGTTTTAATGTAATGTCCTTTTCTGATACCATTCTGGAAACCGCAGTACATTGAGTCATCATGCCTCCTCAGGATCCTCTTGGCTGTGACGGTTTCTCTGACTTCCCTTGTTTTGATGACCTTGACAGTTTCCAGGAGGACTGATTAGGTATTTTGTAGGGTGCCCTTCGATTGGAATTTGTCTGATGTTTTTCTCACTTTTAGATGGAGGTTATGGGCTTTGAGGAGGAATGTCAGAGGGGTAAAGGGCCATGCTGATTGTATCTTATCGAGGGTACAGACCATCAGTATGACTTATCACTGTTGATGTTGACCTTGATCACCTGGCTGTGGTTGTATCATCAGTTTCTCTGCTGTAAAGTGACCTTCCCACCTCCCTTGCTGTCCTCTCAGGAGGAAGTCACCATGGACAGCCCATGCTTCACTAGTGAGAGTCAGGCTCTACCTCATGAAAAGCAGAACGTTTATGTAAGTTGCTTGCAATTCTTCTGCACATAAACTTTGCCTATTCTCTCCTATTTGTTTATCTAATCATTCATTTTTATTAGTATGGACTCATGAATACAGCATTGTTTTTACATCTCCTTAAATCTATGTGAAAATAGAGAAAGTACATTGCAAAATTCCAAATCCACGGACATTTACAACAAAACTGGGTAACACTGTGTGCTGTATGCTAAGTTGCTCAGTCGTGTCTGACTCTTTACAGCCCCATCGACTGTAGCCCACCAGGCTTCTCTATCCATGGGATTCTCCAGGCAAGAATAGTGGAGTGGGTTGCCATTTCTTCTCCATCCCAGGGACTGAAGCCATGTCTATTATGTCTCCTGCATTGGCAGGAGGATTCTTTACTAGCACGACCTGGGAAGCCAGGGCAAAACAGAGGGAGACATTATATAGCAAAATCCCAAATTGATGACATACCAGACCACCTGACCTGCCTCTTGAGAAACCTGTATGCAGGACAGGAAGCAACAGTTAGAACTGGACATGGAACAACAGACTGGTTCCAAATAGGAAAAGGAGCACGTCAAGGCTGTATATTGTCACCCTGCTTTTTTAACTTATATGGAGAGTACATCATAAGGAACGCTGGGCTGGAAGAAGCATAAGCTGGAATCAAGATTGCCAGGGGAGAAATATCAATAACCTCAGATATGCAGATGACACCACCCTTATGGCAGAAAGTGAAGAGGAACTAAAAAGCCTCTTGATGAAAGTGAAAGAGGAGAGTGAAAAAGTTGGCTTAAAGCTCACCATTCAGAACACGAAGATCATGGCATCTGGTCCCATCACTTCATGGCAAATAGATGGGGAAACAGTGGAAACACTGTCAGACTATTTTTGGGGGCTCCAAAATCACTGCAGATGGTGATTGCAGCCATGAAATTAAAAGACGCTTACTCCTTGGAAGGAAAGTTATGACCAACCTAGATAGCATATTCAAAAGCAGAGACATTACTTTGCCAACAAAGGCCCATCTAGTCAAGGCTATGGTTTTTCCAGTGGTCATGTATGGATGTGAGAGTTGGACTGTGAAGAAAGCTGAGCGCCAAATAATTGATGCTT